>NW_005871202.1:1104739-1157401 GCF_000147115.1 Myotis lucifugus | reverse complement strand
TAATCATGGTATTGGCAAAATAACAGACAAATAGGTAAATAAAACAACACAGAGTCCAGACATAGACCTCCATAAATAAAGTGCACTAATCTTGAACAAAGGAGCAAAGGCATAAAATAGAGCAAAGAAAGTCTCTTCAACAAATGGGCATCATGTGGGAAAAAAATAGAAGAAGGAGGAGGAGGAGGAGGAGGAGGAGGAGGAGGAGGAGGAGGAGGAGAAGAAGAAGGAGGAGGAGGAGGAGGAGGAGGAGGAGGAGGAGGAGGAGGAGGAGGAGGAGAAGAAGAAGAAGAAGAAGAAGAAGAAGAAGAAGAAGAAGAATAAGAAGAAGAAGAAGAAGAAGAAGAAGAAGAAGAAGAAGAAAACAGACACACAACATCCTTCACAAAAAAAAAATAGCTAACAATGAATCAGCTATAAATGTAGAATGAAAAACTAAAAAAAAAAAAATCCTAGAAGACAACATAGGAGAGAATCTAAATGACTTTGGGTATGCTAATGAGAAAATATATATATTTAACCAAAGGCACAATCAATACAATCAATGAAACAAATAAGGGATAATCTGAACTTCATTAAAATTAAACTTCTGCTCTATGAAAGATAATAACAAGAGAATGAGAAGACAAACCACAGACTGAGAGAAAATATTTGCAGAACATCCATCTAAATAACTGTTGCCAAAATATATAAAGAAGTCTTAAAACACAATAATAAGAAAATAAATAATCCAATTGAAATGTGACCCAAAGACCTGAATAAACACATTTCACCAAAGAAAATATAGATGGCAAATAAGCATGTGAAAAAACATTCTATACCATTCTGTCATCAGGAAAATGTAAATTAATACAACAATGAGATACCACTACACACCTATTAGAATGACCAAAATCTAGAATACTGACAACACCAAATACTGGCAAACATGGGGAGTAACAGGAATTCTCAAACATTGCTTTCTGGTGGGAATGCAAACCGGTCCAGCTAATTTGAGAGACAGTAGTTTGGCAGTTTCTTATAAAATGAAATAAACTGTGGATCCAGCAAGTTCATTCTTTGGTATTTACTGTAAAGAGATGAAAACATGTTGGCACATAAACCCGCCATGAACATGTATAGCAGCTCTAGTCATAATTAACAAAACTTGGAAGAAACCAAGACACCCATCAGTAGGTGAATGAATGAATGAACGTTGGTACACTCAGATAATGAATGAAATATTATTTAGAGCTGAAAAGAGATGAGCCATTGAGTTTTGAAGACATATGAAGAGAACAAATGCATATTACTAAGTGAAAGAAGACAATCTGATTCCAATTATATGACATTCTGGAAACGGCAAAGCTATTGGAGACAAAAAATCAGTGGTTACCAGGGATTAGTAGGAAGAGTACAGAGGATTTTGGTGGCAATGAAAATACTCTGTATGAGACCATAATGATGGACACATGCCATTATGCAATTGTCCAAAATCATAGAACATATTACACCAAAAAGCCCTAATATAAACTATGTTCTTTGGGTGATGACTATTTGTTAAATTAGGGTCGTCAACTGTAATGAATGTAGCTCTCTGCTAAGTGATGTTGATAATGGGAAAGTCTATGCATGTATTGGGGCCAGGGCTGGCATGCGGAAACCTCTGTATATTTCTCTCAATTTTGTTCTGAATCAAAATCTTCTCTAAAAATATAAAGTTCTTTAAAAAATTAGTATGATGTTGCCTGGTCAGCATGACTCAGTGGTTGAGCGTTGACCTATGAGCCAGGAGGTCACAGTTCAATTCCCAATCAGGGCACATGCCCTAGTTGTAGGCTTGATCCCCAGTGTGGGGCATGCAGGAGGCAGATGATCAATAATTCTTTCTCATCATTGATGTTTCTATCTCGACCTCACTCTCCCTTCCTCTTGAAATCAACAAAAATATATTTTTAAAAATTAGTGTGATGTTATGTAGCATCCAATCTAAAATTGTTCAAATGAATTTTAGCACCTTAAATGTTTAAATATCCAGAATGAAAGGCAGTCATAAATTATTGTAAAATATAAATAAGCACTATGCTTCATAGGACTTTTAAGAGATATTTTTGATATGTTGACACAGCTACTGATTTCAACTGGAGAATAAAATAGTTTTCAACAGGTTAAATTAGGTTAAACATGTGTTGGAGTTATCATAAAGTAACAAATTAATATCATTTATTATATAGATATGAAGGGTAGGTTTATAAATAATATTTTCTACCCTGTACTTCCATATTTTCAAAAATTTAAAAAGTGGAAATTTGGCTTTATAATGAGAATGGATATTAAGCCAAATGTATGTGATAAAAATAAACAAAGATTAGCTGAGAAGTAGCTTCAATTCAGATCTGTGTTTTTATATTTTCCGCTTTGCCTTTATAATTGATCTCCCAAAATCTTTCTATAGATTATAACCATACTGATAATTAACACTAGTATTTCAAAAATGAAGTTTCCTTTAACTTAAAATAGGAAACACCAGAAAAGTTGAGTAGTGAGAGCATCTTGAACAGGGAGTTAATATTGTCAAGCAAAAGAGTCCACACAGCCTACCAGAGGCTCAAAGGACTTCTGCACATGCACTCACTTGGACTGCACACAGAATAGCTTAGACGTGTAGAAAAGTCAAAGAAAAGATCCCATTTAGTTGTCATCAGCTAATTCGAAAGTCCCCAGCAAACCCATCTCACTCTTGAAAATGATCTCTAAGCCAGAGTAACAAATTTGACTTCAAGTTTAGAGGAAAGACAAAGAATATAATAGTGACCCTGCATTATTCCCCTCTCCCAAAACCTCCAAACCTCCAGTCCCAAAGTCTAAGACACGGAGAGATTTTTGCCAGAAATGATGGGAAATGGGCTACCTGGTGCTGGGCTTCTGGATACCATCTCGGTGTCGCTCTCTTTCCTGAGTCTATAAATTCCACAATCCAGCCGACTTTCTCTTGCTCACATTTTTCAAGCAACACGACCAGTGTTTTGCATGAATTATTTTGTAATTTTGGCCGTGGAACAATGTTTTAGATTTGAACAAAGACATCGGATTCCAGAAAGAAACCAAGCTCTCAGCCCCCGGATTCAGCACCTTTCTACCAAGTGTTCTGTGACTGTAGAGTAGACTCAGTTACTTACAGGGGCATGTGCGTACTCACAGCATTAAAACATGGAAGAAGGGTCACCAAATACAGGAGATCCTTCCACAGCACTATGGGAATTGGACACATTTTCCATATTAAAATGGGATCGCTATATTCTAATTTAAGGAGAGTGGAATTGAGAGGAAACTAGTTCCTGATTTCAGATGCAGGCACCACCTATCTTGAGAAATCTGCCCCTGCCTCGTTCCCTTAGAAGACTGCCCTGTGCTTTAGGAAGCAAAGTGGCCCCCCTCGTGTTGCCATAGCTACACTCCTGTGCCTTTAAAAGGACCGCAGAAATGAATTCCATTATATTAGAGAACAAAACACCAGAGACATTTACTCGACAGGAAATTTAAATGTATTGCCTTACAGAACACCCATAACTTTTCGGCACTTTGCAGGGGAGTGACCTGTTATTGTAGTTGTTCCATTCATTATATGCACAAATTTCTAAAACGTCTGCTCTTTGCACAGTACAGAGGAAGTATTTGCCTGCTGGAACATAATGAGAATTCATCCCAGTGAAAAGTTTCATAGTTTATGTAAAATATTTAGTGTTAATTGTTTCCGTTCTCCCATTTGGGAATATATCAAATTCTTTTGTAAGGTACTAGAAAGTGGTGAGGATTTGCTCTTTTCATTGTAAAATGCCTATGAATTTTAGGCTTAAATTTTGTTGGTTGCCATGGTCAAGAAATTTTGATAGAATGAAAGGGGAAAAACACATATTTCATTTTCTGAAATGATTAACATTATAAAAAATCATCACCACTTCACAGTGGAATAAAAAAATCATAGTTCATTTATGAACATTTATGCAGTTTATGCAACTATCCAACTACTAATAATATTCTGAGGTACTGGCCTGTGAGCCAAAATGTCCTGCATTTTCCATTATCTCATTTTCAATTAATTTTTAATATTTTTTCTCATAAATGAGGCAGCATCATGCAACGTTTATGAGTATAATCCCTTACATCTGAGATCTGGATTGAAACTTGTCAATGTTCTCTAATAGCTGACCTATTAAATGGTGTTAATCATAGACCCTACTTCATAGCTTGGTCATAAAGTTAAATGATAAGTCTTTGCAAAATGCTAAACCCAGAACATAGCCCAGTAAATTCTCAATAGCTGTTCACTGTTACTGGTGGCTTACAGGGAGGAAAGTAGTAATAATGATGATAACTGATATACTTCATTACCAGATGCATGGGAAGCAGAATAGACAAGTCATATCTATTCCTACCAACTGAGCTATCAATAACTCAATACTGGAATACAATGATGTTTTATACTTCAAGTTAGCAATAACTCTCAAGCAAGGACATTTAATCATTTAACAACAAAATGAAAGAAATAAAGAAATGCTAATAATATGTTTCCTCTTAGAGGTCTTTTATGTAATGTTCACCCTGTGGACAGCATCGTAGTAAAAAAATATTATGCTCAGAAATCCATCCATTTAGCAGCTACGCATTGAACATTGTGTCAGAGGTTCAGTAGCAAACCAAGGAAAACCAGTGCTCTAACAATACACAAATCTCAATTATATTTAGACTAAATTTCTCTCCAATCACTGGTTCCATTCTCAGTCATGGCACATGTCCAGTTTGTAGGCTCAATCCCCAGAATGGGGCATGCAGGAGGCAGCCAATTGATGTTTCTCTTTCTCTCTCATTGACATTTCAATCCCCCTCTCCTTCTCCCTTCCCCTATCTCTAAAAATCAATAAAAATATTTTAAAAACTGAAGAAATTAGTTATCAGAAAATCAGTCACAAAAATTTAGAAACAAATCTCCACATTTACAAATTAAAAGAAAAATTTAAAATGCTAAAAATGTATAAGATATTGACCTAGGTAAATCCAAAAATATATTCTGAACATGTTGGTTGGGAGATGGTTTCTCTGTGGAGAGATGGTTCAAATATTTTGCTAATTTGTTAATTATTTTATTCCTTAGTTTTTCCTTTAAAAATGTGTAAGAAAACACACAATATCTGTAAGTAGATATTTTTAAATGAGTTAAATCATATATAAATTCTTCCACTCTTTCTAAGTTAGGTACAAACAGTGAACAACAGTGTGTTATGTAAAAACAATTATGGTAATATGTGCACTGATAAATGGTCGAGAAAACTCTAATTATATACACAATTATATATATTCAATGCATATACATTTTTAATTGCAATATGTTAGCCTCTGTGAATCAAAACTATCCAGTTTTGCCACAATAATAAATTTAAGTTTCAGATTTATCATGATTTTGAGAAAATTTAATGTAACTGCATTAACTTCACTAAAATGTTCCATTTCACCTTCTGAAATGCAGTCATTTTAAATTATGGGTGCAGCTATATGTCAAGTTACATGTAACATTATGGCAGAGACATAAATCTATTATTTACAGTTGATCATTTAGCAAACACAGTATGCTATAGACTTCGTTAATACATTTGCTTTTTAGTTTTGTCGATTGCGGTGTTTTATTTCTTCTTGATTTGAGATATACACATTGTTCTTTATTCTGGAGAATTAAAATATGCAAATAAATTGTGTTCTCATAATTTGATTTTCTTCAACAGTGCAAAAATATAAATGTAGAAACATTACTTTCTAAATCTATGGGGATGCATAATGCAAAATTATAAATACCTTAAACCATACTGACTATGTTTGAATAAAATTTTTATTGCTGATACTTCCTATATTTAATTATAAGGTCTGAAATGTATTTTCCCTCCAGGTATTGGATACCTTAAATAAAGAATGCTATTTTTATGGTACATTAAAACATCATTTAGAATATGCATGGAGTATACATACTAAATTGTGTCACATGTCATAATGCCCATTGGTATATACTTCTGTCCTGGCTACTGTGGGGAGACTGAAAGTGTAGCTAATGTTTGAAATGACAACAGAAAAACCCAGTTGAAAAACCCATGGCACCGAACAGAAGTGAATGCACCGGATTAATTCTAAATTGCTCTGGTCTAGCATCATCTCGCAATGGTAGCGTGAAGGAAGTTCTGCTGGAATCCACATCCCCCTCACAGACATCACAGGAGTGAAGTGGTGTTACTGAAACGGGAACCTTAGGATGTTTCTCCCGGGGGCACAGGTATCCGAATGTTCCGTGCAATGTGCGTCCAGGTGTCTTTTTCAGTAATGACCATTCATAAGGCTAGAAGGAAACATGAGGAGAGGGGACCCTTGCTTCTGTGGGTGTCAGGGGGTAAATGTAAAGTCCAGGTCCTGGAAGCAATGGAAAGGGTTGCCCTTTCCTGTCACCAGATTCCAAACCTCTATGTAAACTTCAAAATTTCCAGGCAAAGCTAAATAAGGGCAAGAAGCACTGTTTTACCAGTAGCGCCATTGTTCCTAACAATTGGAACCCATGTCCAAGTGTCCCACTGGAAGATCTTGATCTGCTGGACCTGGTGGGGCTGGGGCTGGTGACTCTGTGAGGTCTTGGTGAAATCTCGAGGGAACGTCTGTGACCCATGCTTTGGTGGAGTGCGTTCCTTGTCAGACTGTGGCTAATAACAGGTTCTGTAAATGTTGCAGAGGCTCTCCTGTCGGTGGGAGAACACTGAGCAAGAACATCTCTACAGTGAAGTCTGAAAGACCAAGTTCAAATGTCTGGTTCCAGACTCTCTCACATGTTCTAAAATCCCCGGGCCTTTTCTTTTTATTTATTTACTAGAGGCCCGATGCACGAAAATTCGTGCAAGAGTAGGCCTTCCTTCCCCCGACTGCTTATCTCTGGCACCTGGGACCCAGGCTTCCCTCCTCTGGCCCCACCCCCACCCCCCGCAGGCACCCGGGACCCGGGCTGCTGCCCTCCTCTGGCTGTGGGCAGGCACCTGGGACCAAGGTTGCTTCCCTCAGGCCGCCCGCAGGCACCCGGGACTCGGGCTGGCTTCCCTCAGGCCCTGGCTTCATCAGGAAGGACGTCCAGAAGGACATCTGGAAGATGTTTGGTGTAATTAGCATATTACCCTTTTATTATTATAGATAGATTTATTATTTTTCTTCTTTATTGATTAAGGTATTACATATGTGTCCTTATCCCCATATAGCTCCCCCTGCCCCCGCTCATGCTCATGACCTCCCCCCACCCCCCTCCCCCCGTGTCTGTGCCCATTGGTTAGGCCTATATGCATGCATACAAGTCCTTTGGTTGACCTCTCCCCGCTACCTGCACCCTCCCCTACCTTCCCTCTGAGGTTTGAGCATCTAATCAATGCTTCTCTGTCTCTGGATCTGTTTTTGTTCACCCATTTATGTTGTTCATTATATTCCACAAATGAGTGAGATCATGTGATATTTATCTTTCTCTGACTGACTTATTTCGCTTAGCATAAAGGCCTGTGGGCATGCAAAGGCTGGGGTCTTCAAAGGGCTGGTGATATGCAAGGGCTCTGGTTTCTGCAGTAAGGTGGTTAGTCTTTCCATGAGAACAGGCAGCTCTGGGATGGGGAGGGTGGGCTGCATCCCCAGGTGAGTTCCCAGGTCCCACGTGCAACTCCCGGCCAGGTTAGAATGTGCCTTCTTTAATCAGAACAACACAATCACGGCTAACAGAGCAGGATTAACATTTCTCACAATAATAGCTGGTCCCCAATATTCTGTTGCTGCCCCTATTAGATTCACTTCTAAGTTTCTACTAAAATAAGAGCTTTTTTGTGTTGAAAAATCCACTGCAGGATTATGCTGGATACAGGATAATAATGCATTGCTATTGTTTCACTCTGATGTAACTGTTCACACATCTATGCTGCATCCATATCTTTGGGGAGGTGTTATTTCAACAAAATAAATGTTGGAAATGCTTCTTAATATCGTACAGCATTTATTCTAGCTATGGGCAACTCTATGGGAAAATGTTTTAACGGGTTAAAAGAAAAACGTTTTCAGATTCTATATTGTCACACATACATTATGGGAAAAGCATAAAAAATGGCATTTAGAGTTGTGCTCAAGGGGTAAACTGTAAGTTTGCTTTCCCAGACATGATCTACCACGCTTGCTCTCTCTATGGGTGTGTAACACGACAGCCCATAAAGAAAGGGGAAAGAAAAGATACTATCAGAAACGAGTAGAAGCCTCTAAAATCATGTGTAATGTGGATTTACCAACATGGTTTAGTTTATGCCTTCCCCACGGCAGCGAGCCCGCGCAGCTGTTGTGGGAATCAACTTCCTACAGTGTTTGAAACACAAATCATTAACTTGTTACCAGTCTACAGTGCAAGTCGGAATACAAAGCAGTTTAAATATGTTAACTCAGAGGCAGCCAAGCTTTCTCCACATTCAACTATTGAGAAGTCAGTGCAAAAATCCACAAACTTCCTATGCCCTGGAGGTTTATTTGTTCTCTAAAGAATACTGTCTGAGTATGTTCCCTAGATAGTTCTGCCACTCAACAATTTGACAGACATGCTCCCGGTGGAAGAGGGGGGGGATGCATATAGAATTCAATATAGACAAGGAATACAGAATCCTTTTGGATGGAACCATCCACAAGATTTCATTGTTCAACTAATTGCTCAGACCCTGTGCTCTGTACAAGGAGCTGAGCAGCTTGGACCCTTCACCACCATTTCAGTGACTCAGCCGATTTAGGCTAGATGCATTCATTCAACAATTATTTGTTAAGTGCCTACTGTTTCCTAGAAAATGTTCAAGGAATGTACGCTTTTATTGTGAAGGCAATGGCAAAGTGGGCTAGCAGCCTGAGTCCGCATTCTGACTTATATGCTAACCTATAATTAAGCCCCAACCCCTCCCACCAATGCTCTATCTTAGCCTTGCAAAACCCTAAATACTTAACTTACTTTATTTACAGGGGCCATAAACCATGCACAGCCCCCCACAGGGGGTTGACTGCTGGCGCCAGTCAGGGCCATTGGTCCTAATCTCACTTCCCCCTTATAAAAAGCCCCCGAAAAGGCCCTGGAAGCTGAGAGATAAAGAACTTAGTGCCCTTTAAAAGAGAAAGTCCCCTTGCATTCTGGGCTCAGCTTTGGGAACCGATTCCCCTGAGCCAGCCAGGACAGGTGCTCCTGCAATAAAGTACCTCTTCTGAATCTTCTGAGTGCCTGGTTGTCTGTGCGCCCACCACTTGGTAATTTCTGCAACATAATCAGGGGAAAAATAAAACCCTACAGTATTTAAGTTTGGGGAGTTAAAAAAATGAAGTAATGCAAATGTAAATAATGTTAAGTAGTAGAAAACACAGCAAAGATATTTAAAACTCAATGGAACGATATCACAGGAAAAAAGAGTTGAAGTTGTAAACAGGTCTCACTGAGATTGGAGAATAGGTCTTCAGGAGAAGTAAGCCATAGGGATATCTAGAGAAAAACATTATAGGTACAGGGAAAATATGGGCAAAATCCCTGATATTTATGGGGGCACATCATTTACCTGCTATCTAGCTTGTCTGAGTATTGAAGATCAGCTTTATTTTGCCTAGTCTAGCACAGCATAGTTGTAAGAATTAAAAGAGTAATGCTTTTCAAGAACTTTGCCCAGGACATGGAATCCTATATAATAAAAGCATAGTATGCAAATTGTCCCCTCGACCAGGAGGTCGTCCGGAGTTCAACCAGGGTTGGGGCTGGCCGGGGGAAAGGAGGGAGGCCCCGGTGGTGGCAGGCAGCCAGGGGAAGGGAGGGAGGCCCTGGCTGACAGCCAGCAGCCACTAGGGACCCTACCAGAGCACAGATTTTGTGTACTGGGCCTCTAGTATGATAATTCATTACATTTTAGCCATTGTCATAATATGATGATAAAGTATAGTTACTTATTCTTCCAATGTCCTCTAAGACATCAATGTAAACAGTCACTTATCAAACAGCTGAGATATATGCCCAGATATCATAGGATGAGACACATGTACAGAATTCCAGAATTTCCATTATATGAAGGTGGTAACAAATACCCACATAGCCAATGAACACATAATTGAGAGATGGAGCCCATATTCTAAGAAGTTGGTTAGAGTATTACTATCAATATTTGCAGTTAATCATCCAACCATGTCTGAAGACAACTTCAATTTTTAATTCTGTTGTATACATTACAGTTAGGTTTGTAACTGATGACAAAATCATCCTACATTTTTACTTGACCTTCATGTCACAGTAATCTACAGATTTTGCATAGTCTACTATAGCTTTGAAAAGTTGTCAGAGATTTTTCTCCTCTGTTCACAGAAATTTCTTGTTTTTTTTCGTTTTTTTTTCTCCTTATCATACAATCCACTGAAGACATTGATTTCTCATTTCAAGAGTAATAAGAAGGACTCATAAAATCAATATCCCTATTATCAATTGGAGCTTGGTGGTCAGAAATAGATCCATTGTCTTTGCAGACATTGCTTCATTTAAAAAGAAAAAAAACAAATAAAAGCATTCGGATTAGCAGTATGAATGCCAACCCACCTTTCAAGAGCATTGACTTGGTATTGATTTGGGAGGAACTGATTACTACCGAAAGCACAGCAGCCACGTCTTCTCTCCTTGAAACCTGGCACCTGAAAGCACATGCCTGTACTACAGTTTCATGCCGGGCAGCTCACCACCGATATACACTTCCTTAATTTTGAAAATGAAGCAGTATTTCCCCCTCAAAGAGAGAAAAAGTACGTGAAGAGGCAGACCGTGAAAGTACTGAAGAGACAAGAATAGGCAGTATTAAACAGCCATCTGTTTTCACACAAGGAATTCACGTGGGTAAAACTGAAAGGAGCATGTCACATTCACTGAAGACAGATAAATATTTGTAAAATGCCTTAAAAATCACTCATCTTGGATCACAGGTAAGAGACACACGGGTTTCTGTAGAGATTTTCATAGAAACTATGGATTCACTATCCTTATGACTTTATGTTCACTCTGTGCAAAACACCTTTATCAGCATCCACCAAAATGAACACACACCTCTCCGTGAGTATTGCAGCTGGGCTAACTATATGGCAGGGAATCATATAACAGGGAATAGATGGTGCTTTTCTATCACATATGCCATGGACAAGGCCGAGAACTGTCCCTTTGCTGATTGAGGTCTACTTCCCCGTGCAGGCATGTTGATCCTCAGATCCCCTCTGACGTCCCTCTGCCCCACGAGTCTATCTGAGCCCGGGTAGAAGAGTTCTCAGGTTGGTTTATTCGGGAAGAATGGGCTGCATGAGTTCTTTCTCTCATGAGCAGTCATCCTGCAGGGAGAAAAATTCAGAGCTCCGATGGGGCAGGCTCTTCCTTACAGTTAGTGTCAACTATGTTTTTGGCTTCAATCTGTCACACTTTGTTTTATTTCTCACATTGTTTGGAAGCTGAATGGGGAAAATGGATGCTATTTATGGGGACTCTTTTCCAGAGACTTAATGGGTGCTTTTTAGACCTCGACCATCTCAGCCTCGTGCCTGTGGAGGGATGGGTGTGATAATTAACTAAGAGGAGAGTGTTTTATGGCAGCGTTTCCAGCGAAACAAGAAGCAGTGTCTTGTGCTCGGTGCCCAGAGGTGCCCCACTGGATACCATAGTGACCATAATGATCGAACCTTCATGGGGGGCTACTGTGTGGGAGAAATGGTTGTCAACACTGTGTCTGTAGTGCCCCGTGGAGTCCCCACAACACCATTTTATAGATGACGATGAAACTGAAGCCCAGAAAGGTTGAGTGACTTGCAAAGGTCACAGGGTGGTGTAGGGATCGGGCCCCAGGCAGTCTTGTTTGAGAGCAGCACCCATGAGCACAGTGCGATGCAACTAGAAGCAACTAGAAGCTAGAAAATAAAACCACGTCATGAGTTAAAGCCATAGCACTGAGTAAAAACACAGCCTTGTGTCCCCAACAATACCGAAGCCCTCCCTACAATGAGGGTTGATTGCCACTAAGTAAACAGATTCAATAAGAGACTGAAAAAATGACAGAGAAATTCATGAGTTCAAACCCCTCCCAGCTCAGGCATGTCATACATACAGGGTGTCCCCCCAAAATGTTTACACACTTTGAATCATTATTCATTCCAATGCTTCTTTCATTTCAGTTTAACCCACTGGAATGAATAATGATCCAAAGTGTGTATACATTTTTGAGGCGCCTTAGATTAATAGCACACAAAAGGCTGGTCTGAGGACACCTAAGGTGACTGGTTTTCTTAGAGGGAGAGCCGGTCAAGCTGAGAAAAACAGAAGAATTTTCTTGAGTCCTAGAATACACCATAATGGCTATAATAGTCCTAAAAGGCACAGTCACCTCTGAGGTGACTATTGTCAGCCATTTAATATTACATTAAAATTCTCAATTAAAAGGTGTGATTTCATATAGAAAAGTTCAGCTGTAATGGACACCATAGAGTAAAAATTAATAATAAGTTATAACACAAAGCAATCTCCACAAAAAAAAGTGCAATGTGATGTTTTGTTTTATATTTTTGCTTGAAAAATATTTTAAAATCTATGCACTATGTTTATCTGCAATTATTCAAGGTGAAGGATTCACTGAAGAAATGGTAATATTATTAAATATTCAGGAAATTTGAAAGATTTAGCATTTGTTTCCTGGTTTATCACTATTTTAGTGCTCAAATAAAGGAATAATGAGGTAATTTTTTCCTAAGCACAGGGCAGAAGAACCCAGGTGTAACAAATAAGCTTAGTCTCTATGAATGCTAAACTCAAGGTCACTACCTAGCAGAAAAATTATTAATTCAAATATGCGAAGGTACATGTCCAGCATACTCTTGGTTAATAACAGGGGGGTATAAGTAATGCAATTGGACATTTAGAGAAAATAAAGGAGCCACAAGAAGGACCATATCTAAAATATTAGCGTTAGGTCAATTGCTTCAAACTCATCTCCAAAGGAGAATGGTTAAAGGGGGTTAAAATTGGGGGGGGGCATCTATGAAAAAATAATATCATCTTAGGGAAAGAGGAAAACTACCCAAGCTTCTTGGAATCTCTATTAATGTTTTCTTCTCTAGTCTCCATGCTTTTCCAGCTGAAACCAGAACAGGAAAGGAGTTCATCTGGAATTCACTACTGAATCATTCCCACGGATGCTTTAAATTTGAGAGAGCAGGTGAATGATAGTCCAACAGGCCACACTGCTTCCTAAGTCTTCAGCTACACAATGAGGCTTTGGGGTAAAATGAGAAATTTGCTGAATGGAAATTTCCTTGGTCAATCTGTGTGTGTGTGTGTGTGTGTGTGTGTGTGTGTGTGTGTGTGTGTTAACACACAAATATCATTCCAGGTTACTGCTACCTAATAAGCAGGTCATGAAAAAAATAAACAAATCAAATCATTCAGTTAGTTGTGATCCACCAAAAAAAATAACTGACACAGACACATTTCTGTCATAAAGACAAGTCACGAAGGTAAAGATGGAAAGCAGCTTGTATTGACCACTGAGGGGAGGGGGCTGCAAAATAAAACTGATGAATTGCACCCTGGCCCGGTGGCTCAGTTGGGGGGAGAGTGGTCTGATACACCAAAAGGTTGCGGGTTCCATTCCCACCCAATTGAGACGCATAAGGAGGAAAGCCCTCAATGTTTCTCTCTCTCCCTTCCTCTCTCTCCAAAAATCAATAAAAACATATCCTCAGGTGAGGATTAAACAATAAGAGGAAAGAAAAAATAAAAGTAATGTCTCCCATTCCTTTTCATTGAATTGCTTATAAAAACGTGTTTTATTTTCATGTTGTTTTTTTCACTATAAGGAACTGCAAAGTGAACACGGCTATCAATTTCACTCAGTGGTATTTGTTCACTGTGGCCTTTTCCCCCTCTTAGTCCACCTGCCCACATTTAGCGTAAAATGGTTAAAGGAAAGTACCTATTGCTGAAGAGAAATAACAAGGTCTGTCCCACTTCCTTCTATGTCACACCATTTGAAGCGATGCCAAGCATTTCATCAAAGAGAACAGCTCAGCCTCAGAGGTCTGCAGCCAGTGATTTAGTTTTAGTCTAAACTTGTCTTCAGAGCTGCTTCATAGAGGGTCACTGAGGAATCCGCCTAACAAGCTTCACAAAGTTCTCCACAATGTTAATGTTACAATATACGACTGAAATATAGAATTGACAGCACATTTAAAGTAAACTTATGTCAGCAACACTTATTTTGAAATTCCATCAGCTGAAACATTGAAATTATATTCATATTTCTATATTTTAAATGATAGTGTGAATATACAGAATAGACCCAATGTATCCATTAGTATTTATTATATATTAATGTAAGGTTAAATTAATAACGAATTATTTTTCTGAAAGATACATTTAATAACTATTAGCCTAGTATCCTTAAAATAAAATTCTAATTCAACTCAGGTCTATTTCAATTTTATGTGAAAAACAACAACCTGTAGATCTTTAGGTAGAAGTAAAAAATATTTCATAGAATCTTTGATACAATCCAACTTAAATGTATAGTTTATAATTTACTATCTACCGCCCTAATAATTTTTGTCACTACCTCTTATTTTTCCATCTTTTAGTCTATTTAGAAACACATCTTTGCTTCCCATTCCTCTTATTAAAACATGCCTGAAAATAAAAATGTGTTGACCTTATAAAAGTTTTTCACTAATATAATAAAAATGATTAGTTTTCCTAACTGTTATTAATGGCTATGTTCTCCTCAACTAAAATCTTATTAGATTTGCTAATCTTCTGTCCGTATTAAAGTATTCCAGGGAACACTGGAGAGAAAATAGAACTCACAAGCCAAGGATTAGAAAAATTAACTTTTTCAAAAATATCCTCTTATTGGAAAACGTCTTTCATTAAAAAGTCAGTTCCAATTTCCAATTAGAGCAAAAGGTGTTACAAATGCCATAGAAATGACAGAGTGAAGGTCCGAAATAAAAGCCTCAAAGTGAAGCAGCAAAATTAACAAGGAGCTGAAAGAAATGCTATGCCTGCCTGAAAAATAGAGCATGCACACACACACACACACACACACAATCATTCACACAACACCCACAGGATATTTGGGGGAAATATTTGCACAGTTCCATTTAACCACATTAAATGCCTTCATTTTTAAGCTGTTCTAGGCCAATCTTTTCAACAGAGCTTTGAATGGCACATAGCCCTGTAGAAACTATCCCCACGTATTATGATGCTGCAAATGGCTTTTTCCAACATGAGCTTTTATCCTTCCTTTTGCTTCCTCCTACTACAGTCATGGTGTTAACTGAAGATTTCTTCTTTGATGAAAGTTTAGCTCAGCTAAAACACTTTTATGGCACCATTTCCGTGCTCCAAATTGCTCCGTTACTTCCCATTTATGGTATGTTATTTCAGGCTTTTAGACTGTTTGCTCTGTGCTAGCCTCTGATCTAAGCACTTTGATATATCACCTTATTTAATTCTCACAACAGTGTTGCAAAGAAGCTGCTATTAAACACAAGCTCCACGTAGATTCTACAACAGGGATTGGCTAGGCAACTTCCTTGCTGTCATCCCCCAGCGAAGTGGTGCAGCTGGGAAGAGCCCCATTGGCTGAGCCCAGAGCCCCTATTCTCAAGGCCCATGATGTCCTCTCCGCACATGTTCACTGTGCTCAGACTTTAGTCCAACACTCAAGGCACGCCACCGTCTCTCTCCCAATTACCTTTCTCGTCTGGTCTTCTGTCACTCTATCAGCAAGCCCTACGCTAGTCTCAGGAGGGTTGATAAGTGGTCCTCAAAGACAGTTTCCAAGGTCACATGAGCATGAAAGAATTCCGTGTAGATTAAAGGCTCTGAGAAGTTCTGTGGTAAGCAAATGTATTTATTTGTAGCAAACATTTTTCAACGTATGCAGTCCTAATGGGAACACAGTTTTTCTTTTGTTGTGTTTTTTTTTTTGTTGTTGTTGTTGTTTTTTTGGAACACAGTTTGGGAAAGGATGTTTTTCAAAAACATTGTATTTCAGACTGATACATGAACTCTTCCCTGAGTATCATAGATGGATTTCTCATTTCTATACCTTTGTTCCAATCATTTCCATAACGAAAACATCTTTACTCTTCCTCTTCTTAATTCTTTAATATGTCCAAGTAAAGGCAGACACTGGTAAACTAATTAAATATGGGGAATAAAATCAACGCTAAATAATGAAATGTGATTGCATAGGTAATTTAATATTAGTTGTAGTCCATAGAATGAGAGCAATGAAACACAAAGTCTACTTTCTGTCAGCATGACAAGGAAATGTGACAGCTTACACAGCCCTCCCTATCTAACACATAATAACCACATTTTGTAAAGACAGGTAAAGAAAGGTTCTAAAATTAGCCAACAACCTTCTGTGGGCCAGACACAGCGCAAACCAATTTTACTATAATAATTTAAATTCTATAGGATCCCTAAGAGGAGAGGAGATTATATATATAATCTCAGTGAAGTGTAAAAGGCAGTAGAAATATATTTTTTTTAAATAAGAGACACCTGGCCAGCATGGTTCACCTATGAACCTGGATGTCCCTGTTTGATTCCCGATCAGGGCACATGCCTAGGTTGCCGGCTCGATCCGGAGTGGGGGGCATGTAGGAATCAACAGATCAATGATTCTCTCTCATCATTGATGTTTCGCTCTGTCTCTCCCTCTCCCTTCCTCTCTGAAATCAATTAAAAATAAAAGTAAGAGTCAAATCCTGTTCTAGAACTCAACTCCACTCTATTCCAAAGCCACATAAAATTTTAATGGGGGGAGTTCCAAGCTGACCCACAGACAGGAATAAGAGGGTATTTATCCAAACAGCTTTGGATGCACATTGTGTTTGAACTTTGAACCATAGAATAAGAGAGGAAGTAAGAAAAAAAGGGAAGGGAAGGGAAGGGAAGGGAAGGGAAGGGAAGGGAAGGGAAGGGAAGGGAAGGGAAGGGAAGGGAAATTAATTTCCTGGAAAAGTTTGAGGTTGGGTTGTCTTGTCTGCTTGGAGCCTTAGAGGACTTTAGCATGATTCTTATAAAACATAAAATCTTGAGCAGACTGTTTCCCAGTGGATTTGCCAGGATAAATCATCGGTAAAATGTCCCCCTAGACAACTAAATTAGTTACGCTGTTGAGTTGAGTTGCTTACTGTATCCATCTGGATGATATATGTTGCCAAAAACAACAATCTCTATTTTGGCATAATTCATATTTAGTCCTTTCTTTTCTGAGCGAAAATGGCCAAGAATTTTAGTTGAATCCTAAAGTCAGTCCTGAAATATAGTAGTTAAGACCATTGCTATCAGCATAAGGAGAATGTTTGACTGCCTTTTTGGTGGAGGGACAAACAGTTGGGCAACTTAGAAATCTTTTACGTTATTGCCACTTATTTTTAAAAAGATATCATTCCCATCGAAATGTGTTCTGTAAAACGTCCTCTCCCAATATCCCTAATTCTCAGGGGTGTACACTGCCATTCCAACATGCTTGTCATCTTGCAAATGTAGCTCTCCCAGCTGCCATTCCTAGTAAATTCATGAGATGGGGGTTGAGTCCATGAAATAAGGGTCTTCTGAGGAGTTTGTCCCCAACCACCATAGGAGATGCTTTAACTTTTAAGCTCTACTAATATTTGAGGATCTTACTTTTTCCAAGCACCAATCATGTTATACTCTTAGTACCTATGTACACAGCCCCCACTACCCCTTTGGATTGTAACAGAAAATCTTGACGGTAGAAAATCTATGTCATTCCTCTTTGTGTCTCCAATATGTCCTTCAATGGGGTCACAAACCCCCAAACACAGAGAGAACTTGGTGAAGAAATGGACAAATAAATACAGCAAAATAACTTATGTTTAACAAAATTCACACTGACTGCCTTGATGTTTGACTGTAGAAAATGAGGCACACAGCCTGCTTGTGACTCCCAGGGTACATCAGGTGACTGAGGACATGGCCTAGAGTTTATACACAAAAGCTGGCTTCAAGTTTGCAGAGGTATCTAGCCAAATAACGGACATACAGTGAAGGGAAGGCAGAGGATTATCCACTGCTATTCTTTGAGGGAGGGAGGGCAGAAATGGGAGAGAAAGTTGAAAAAATATAACACATATAATCATATTTATAATATTTCCACACCAGATTTTTCAACTGTTACTCTCCATAAGAGAACAAAATAGACCAGCAGACCTTTGGTCATCTAACATGTGTAAGTGGAGATGAAAGAATTTGAAATATTTAGTTTATTTTTATTATTATTATTTTTAATTCTCACCCAAGGATATTTTTCCATTGATTTTTAGAGAGAGTGGAAGAGAGAAAGGAAGAGAGAAAGAAACATCAATGTGAGAGAAACACATTGTTTGGTTGCCTTCTGCGTGGCCCTGATGGGAGCCCAGGCCTGGGAGGAGCCTGCAACGGAGGTAAGTGCCCTTGACCGGAATCGGACCCAGGACCCTTTGGTCCACAGGCTGACACTCTATCCACTGAGCAAAACTGGCCAGGGCTAAAATATTTAATTTAATATCGCTGTCACAAATCCCATGCCCCACCCCCCCAAATCCTATTATAGGAAACTTTCTCCATATCACACTTCTCCCAATGGCTCTCTCCCTCCTACTCCAGATTTCAGCAGCCACTCACAACACCAAATTAGAAAACACGACGTGTGACACCAGAGAGAACTGTACGCTCTCCAATGCTCCCTACCTGCAGCACATCCCACTGTCCTTGTCAACAGAGCCCAGTGTCTGACTCGCGGCGAGCGAAGGATCCAGGATCAATACAAAACCATACACTTCAGGGAGACGCTGCAATTATGGGTTAGAAAGCACTCGAGTGAAATTTCAATATTACGTCAATGCTCTAAATGCCTGTATTGTGATCGGTGTTGTGCCAGCTGAAAGGAGGAAAGATATTTTAAGCTGAGTCTTAAGACAGGCTAATGTGCATGCATGGGGCTGGCTACTGGGAAAGATGGAGAAACGGAGGAAGTGAGGCAGCCAGCTCTGAAACCACTTTCCACGAAACAACATTGATGGCATGCAAATGAAGTGACGGAGAGCATCTCCGATGAACAAAGTGCTGCTCGGTATTGTCCATCTCAAGCCATGATGTGCTATAATTAAACCATTTAAAATTCTGTTTATTGGATAATGCAAGAAAAATCACATGCCCCCTCTCTCCGTGTGGAGAAGGGCCTGTCTAAGTGATGCCGGCAGAAGTTAGAGGGATGAAGCTTTGCTTCTTCTCAGTAAGTGACCCCTCCCTGTTCTCAGAGCCTTAAGGACACATTAATCCCGGTGGAATGCTGATTGGATGCGACTGTCTAGATCAGGGGTCCTCAAACTATGGCCCGTGGGCCACATGCAAATACAAATATTGTATTTGTTCCCGTTTTGTTTTTTTTTACTTCAAAATAAGATATGTGCAGTGTGCATAGGAATTTGTTCATAGTTTTTTTTAAACTATAGTCCGGCCCTCCAACGGTCTGAGGGACAGTGAACTGGCCCCCTGTTTAAAAAGTTTGAGGACCCCTCTAGATCACGGCTTCCGGCTTCCTCAAGAGTCACAAAGAGCATAATTCCCCTTATTTAAACTAACAATAAACATGCTCCATGCCTTATATGCATTCTGGTGAGAAAACTGCCGAGACCCTCCTTAGAAAGTTTTATTTTTCAGAAAAACGGCAAAGACATTCTAAGAAATGCTGTGCTCCACACTCTTCGCTCCTGTACTGAGGATTCCTGACTTTTCAGGCGAAGCTGGAAGTGAGTTGGGTCAGGGTTAATGCTGTTACTGACAAAGGCCAGAATGCCATCTTTTTGGTTTTCAAGATAGAGAAATCAGCACTGATATTCCAGCCAAAAGAAGATATCATGATTTATAAATAAGAAGAAGATGATACAAAACACAGCATTTTGACCTAAGTAATATATTGGGGGGCGGGGGAGAGGACAGTACATATGAACAAATAAAACTTACAGATCCAAGCATTTGGTCATACATACCAGTTTTGGGATTTCACAAGGGTAAACAGAAAGCAGTTCTGGAAAATTCTGAAACTCAGAAAGTACTTGTTCTTCTATTTTTGACATAAATAACTGGGATTACTTGTCATTAGCATAAGGTGCACACTGTAGACTAGAGAGAATTGGGCTTTCACTTCTGATAAAGTGGGGTGTATATTGTCCCCACCACCACCCAGCCGTGGTTATCTTTGGAAAGTTGAATCTCTCTGAGCTCTTGCTCATGCACTTATAGGAAGAAAATAGCAATTGGTACTTAAAGGAATATTGTGAGAATTAAATTCGTAACACTAACAAATCATCTAATGGTTCCGAGGGCCCAGTAGTCTCTCAATAAATGGCACATATAACACTCCTATTAAAAAGAGGAATACAGGCAGAGAAAAGATAAAAGGGAAAAGTCAGATTTCATTTTAGACAGTCATCTTTTTTTAGCTTATACATTAGAAGATTGGAGTAAGGGCAAAATATAGATTTCATTCTATACCAGGGGTGGGCAAACTTTTTGACTCAAGGGCCACAATGGGTTCTTAAACTGGACCGGAGGGCCAGAACAAAAGCATGGATGGAGTGTTTGTGTGAACTAATATAAATTCAAAGTAAACATCATTACATAAAAGGGTACAGTCTTTTTTTTTTTAGTTTTATTCATTTCAAACGGGCCGGATCCAGCCCGCGGGCCGTAGTTTGCCCAAGGCTGTTCTATACAGATGTTGATGAGTAACAACATCTGTTAGAAGTCCCAGTAGTTCTGGGTAATACTGCTCATCTAACTAAACAACTGAAATGTGATTATGTTGTTGTCTACTTTTTACCCCAGGTTGTCCCCAGAAATTCCAGACTAGGGCATGTGGGAGATTTCCTTTGTCAAACTGGCAAACTGAGGACGTAACAAGAGGAAAGAGGAATCGTCTGGGGGGGTAGGCTTAGTGAAGGTGTATGTGGAGGTGTCGCAGGTCTTTTAGGGAAGCAGAGAAAGAATGAGTAAGAGGAAGAAGACCTAATTTATTCAACATTATTTTCCAGGAAATATTTAGCGAGAAAGTGGACCATGGAATGGAGGGTGTGGTGTCTGTAATATGTTTAGGTGTAAAGAGGGGAGAATTGGCCGGGCTGAATGGCCAAATCTTGAATTCTCACATATTGTTCTAGTTGTACTTCAGGGCTTGACCAAATGAGTCACAACCCTTCAGATAAAAAAATCCATCCTGTGAGACATATAACAGCAAAATCACCATGGACTTACTGAATGGGAAGTTATTTGGCTGATTGCTAGAAAGGGGTCAATTAAAAGGCAAATTATGGATGAAATACTTTTAGTTACTGGGATAAAATATTGGCCATAAAACTTAAATGTGATTTTAAAATAGCAATGTTTTATGGACAGGTGGAGAAAGCTGTGCTAATACAAAATGTTCCAGATGAAGGAAAAGTTATTTGTTTAGCTGTTGTTATCCTGAGTTAATAATCCTATTTGGTTCAAATATTAATTTCTGGATTATCCAACTTTCATTCTACTTATTCTTTTTCCACTGGTTTCCCCATATAATTAATTAGTTTTGTTAAGTGAGTGTATAGTACAAGCAGATGAGGGAACTGAAAAAATTGGTATGGGGTTAAAATAAATAAAAGAGTGAATACTATGTGAAATTTGGAACTAATCTATTTTCATACTGTTTAATACATGAAATGTTAATTTTCTATGTTTTTAAATATTAACCACATAACTGAAAATGAAATTACTGAATAGAACATAATTAGAGGAGTAAAGCAAGCCAACTGCGTCCACAGCTTATTATTAGTCAGTTGGAATATATTTTAATATAGTTGTATATCATAAGACCTTTTATACAGTATTTGAATGCATGCCAGGGCCTCCTTCTTTTACTCATATTCCTAGGGTATGCATAGAATGCTCATACAGTAAATATCATATCCAAAACATCTACTCTAAATAATATGCCTGATTTTGAATAACGTTAGTTTTTTAGAATGTATGTGACTTCTCACAATTATTTAGCCATTTAAAGGAGCTCTTTGGGGAAAAAAACACACTATATAATAAAAATTAACATGCAATAAAGATTGACCTATTGCTTTTTATGTTGCTTAAACATATGCCTATTTGATAAAATCAGATTACTCGTTTGATACCTTAGGTATAATGTATTATATCAGTATAATGAATGTCAACGGCTGAATTTTATTGTATTTGAATTGTCATTTCTAAAGAGATTAAATGACTGTGGTAAAATCAAGGTTTATTATAATTCAAACAATATATGATCTTTAAAAATTATCAATGCTCATTTTATTTGAGTAATTATTTTAATCTAATACCAGTTAACCCATATGGATTGATTCACACTATACTTTACTGGCAAAACTATGCATTTTGATTTCTTTAATGAGGCACATCAAAAACATTATCACAAAGTCAAGCATTGCCATGAGCCATAGTTTGTCTTTCCTTAATAGCAAAAAATCACCGGTCTTACTTTGAGAGCCCCTAATGAAGATTCATTTGAAAATGCTAAATAGTGGCATTATAAATATATATACATTTTAGATCATTATTCTCTCTCTCTCTCATACACACACACACACACACACACACACACACACACACACAAAACAGCTCAAAAAGAAGAATACAAAAACTTGAATTATTTTTCACTTCCAAACACCTTTTAACTACCTGGCATTTTTATTTTTTAAAATGTATTTTTATTGATTTCAGGAAGGAAAGGAGAGGGAAAAATAGAAACATCAATGATGAGAGAGAATCATCTATTGGCTGCCCCTCATGGGGATGGAGCCTGTACCCAGGGCAGGTGCCCTAACAGGGAATTGAATTCTGACTTCCTGGTTCATGAGTCCATACTCAACCACTGAGCCACGCTGGCCAGCGACTCTTTCTTTTAGAACAATCACAATTTAAGGAATGAATTACCTTCTACCATCTTGTACAATTATTTGATGTTAAAACAGAGACTAACCTTGGCCAGGTGGCTCAGTTGGTTAGTGTCATCCAGTGCCTGGAAAGTTGTGGGTTTGACTTCCTGTCAGGGTGTGTTTGGGAGGCAACTGACTGATGTTTCCCTCTCACATGGATGTTTCTCCCTCTCCCTTCCTCTCTCTCTAACACACACACACACACACACACACACACACACACACAAATCAATGAAAACATATCCTTGGGTGAGGAATAAACAACAACAACAACAACAACAACAAAATAAAAGAGACCACACTTATTTTTTTTTCCAAATCAACTCTTTGCCCACATGGAGGGCTGTGAATTTCCGACCCTTCACTGACTCTCCCTCTGACTATTTAAGCAGACCCAGGACGGTTCCTACATGGCCTTTGCCCCTTCTTCACTGTCTGCAGGGAAGCTCTCCCTCCAGCTCCTCCCCCCTACTCTTCCTCCAGCTCCAGGTCTAAACTTCAATGTCTTTTCCTTGGAGAGACTTTCTCTGTCCAGCCAGCCTGTGGACAAGTCTCTCTCAGGGCACCCAATTAGTACTTCTCCATTAGGAATTTCTATGCTATTTGTTTATGTTTCTCCCTGGCTAGAGAATCCACTCCATGAGGCAGGAGGTGTATTAGTACTGGTCCTGTTCACATTTCATTTCTAGAGTCTACGTGTTCCCCCAATACCCAGTGTACCATACCTACTGTGCCCAGTGATGAGCAGAACAGACACCATCCTTAACCTCCTGTCAAATGAGACTGAGGTGATTGTGGAGGGAAGATGGGGTCTCTAATAGACACATAGAATCTGGTGGAGGGAGGTGCCCAATAAATACATCTATATGAATCAGATACATGATTTTTATTTCATTATTGTATTCATTCAACGATGACAAGACATTACGTCAGTGGTAAGATTTTTCTGGGAAGATGAATGGGTATTTTTCTTCACTGTCTCCTGACTACATATCATGCTCTATATGGTTTTGAGGTGGATTTATAAACCAAGAGAGGATACAACAGTAGTTATGTAAGTCAGTGGTTTTAAAACTCCAGTGTGCCTCAGTCACCTGGAAGGATTGTTAAAACACAGGATTCTGCATCCCATCCTCAGAGTTTCTGATTCGGTTGGTTGGTCAAAGGACATGCTAACCCTTTCTCAGGTGCTGCTGCTGCTGGTCCTTGGACCACTCTTTGAAAAACACTGACATAAACAACGCGTCAAGGATCTGCAAACAAATTGCCCTTCTTAAGGAATGATTTTCTATGAATCCATATATTTTATTCCTGGCCGCCATTCTGCCCTAGCTCTTTTGCAAAGTCATAATGATTAGACATTAGCAAGCATCTGAATTGTTCCGAAGGAGGTGGATTTTCTCTCTTCAGTAACTTCTAAAACTTCATAGCTGTACGTGGAGAGGATCGAAGAGGAATGTCTAATAACTGATATGAGATTGTGTGACTTTTTCTACCTCTCCTGCTCAATGTAACTATCTGACAAATGTTGCATTTTCCATTCTTTTGGTAGGAATCTCACTTTGCTGTTCCTATTTTATTTTTGGTGACTTTGTGACTCCTCTAAAGTTACTAATTTTAACTTGGAGTTCTTATTTTATTAACTTAACTAGATGAAGATATTTTTAGTAAGAATTTTTTAACATAGAACATGTATTCAAAATATTTTTTAAATATTTTTATTGATTTTAGAGAGGAAGAGAGACAGAAACATCAATGGTGAGAGAGAATTATCCATCAGCTGCCTCCTGCATGCTCCACACTGGGTATGGAGCCCCTGGCAGGTGACCTGAGCTGGAATTGAACAATATCCTCCAGGTTCATAGGTTGATGCTCAACCACTGAGCCACACTGGCTAGGCCAAAATATTTTTTTTAGTCAGAATCTACACACAGTTTTAAACATGAATGTGGCAATTTTCTCAAGTTTAACTGACTTTAAAAATCATAAAATAATATACACAAAGAATAATTTCAAGTATTTCTTTGAACGGAAGAGTTTGATAAGCACCATATAAGTGGTGCAAACTTTCATAGAACAAGGCAGAGGAGTACATTGCATTAAGTGAGGATGAGAAGGAAATGAAGTTGCATATAATCTATGCCCTAAAAAGAGAATAGATTTCAGCAAGTGGGTATTGAAGGCAAAGAAGAAAAGCAAGAACTAAAGCTCACAGTCAGGAGAATGTAAGAGAGGGAATGGTTCAGACAACCAAATACGGTCAGCGTGTGCAGGGGTGGGGAGGTGAGGGAAGAGAGAGCTGAGAGTACCTGCTGAAATACTACAGGCCAGCCCACAGGGAAAACAATGAATTAGAAAAGCGGGTATAACAAGAAGATTTAGAGTAACTGGAAGACGTGTTCAAATCATTTTAGGAAGATGAAACAGAATGAAATCGACAGGAGGGATGGGGTTGAAAAAAGCAGAAACGTCTAAGGAGCTGGCCATTTCAATCGTCTAGACAAGGATGACCACAGTGGGACACAAAAGAAAGTAAATATATTAATTTTCCATAACAAACTGTGCTGTCACCTTTGAGATTATGAAACTTGAGCTTGATGTGAAAGATCAGAAACCAAAGAATGATTGTGGAAACAGGTGAAAAGTGGAGTGCTGAAGCCACAAAGTGCTTGATCTCTCGTACAAGCGTTTAACTGGAGAAGGGGGTAAAAATGATGTAAGGACTTTCTCCAATTCTGAGGGTCAAAGGAAATAATTTATGCAAAGTCTTCCCTATCAAGTAGACCTTGACCAGGTACAAATTCATTCTCCCACTTCCACATGACTATTTCCTAACACGGTATGTTGAGAGTCAAGAAGAATAAATGGAAGGTGCCAATAGACCAGGGGTGGGCAAACTTTTTGACTCAAGGGCCACAATGGGTTCTTAAAATGGACCGGAGGGCCGGAACAAAAGCATGGATGGAGTGTTTGTGTGAACTAATATAAATTCAAAGTAAACATCATTACATAAAAGGGTACAGTCTTTTTTTTTTTTAGTTTTATTCATTTCAAACGGGCCGGATCGCCGTAGTTTGCCCAGGGCTGCAATAGACTAAGAATAACAATTCCTTTGATAATGAAGAGAGAGAAAGCAAATAAGAATTTTAGTGTTTCAGCATGCTCATGACATAGGAGAGGAAGAAAGGAAAGAGATTTGCCCAAGACACAAGGTCTGTGAATTTACTGTCTTAGAGGTGGAGCCTTGGGAAAATAATGGGTGGTGTCTAGTGGGTGACTGAAGTTTAGTGGAGATTGCAGGGATGCTAGAAACAGGACAGGAGACTTTTAGGTCAGAGAGTTACACATGTCCACTACATGGAATATTACATGGCAACAAAGTAGGCTATAGAGTAAAGCTCTGAGCAAGGAACACAAGTTCTTTAGGAAGAGATAACATTCTGAAGGTGGCAAACCACCGATTGTGCATATGAAGTTGTTTTTAAAACTCACTTTCAAAGTGAAAACTTTGTTAAACCATTTTGACTAAACCACGAAGTGGAATTTTCATTGGCAGGCAATGCCAAAGAGAAGACGATTGCTCTGATCTGCTGATAATTTTGCAAGAGTGAGGAAGGGCACGGGGGCCAGTGGAGACAGGGAGAGGAAAACTACCCACAGCTGCGTCGAAGTGGAATGAATTATTAATGTGAATAAGGGCTCTCACAGTAGAAGGGGGCTCTACAGTACACAGTGACTGTGCCCCCTGCATCAGCACAGCTGCCACTGACTTCCACAGTGGAGTAAGTTCTGGAGCTTCACCTTCTAAGCCCAGATTTGCCCCAGTTCCTGAGTTCAAGGTTTGATTCTGCTGTAGGAACCTCCTCCTATCGATGGGTTTCTATGACTTGTAAGAACTCACACTATCTGCTTATGACTCTAGATAAGGGAAGGGGAACATGGGGAACGTGAGGCCCATGGCCCTATAAGGCCTGCAGAATCATTTGGTCTGGCCCTGCCAAGGCATTAGGGGTGAGTTAATGAAATGTTTGACCAAATATAGCAGGCTAATTTTTAAGACGATAATTTGGTATGTCCCTCGAATGATGTTATGCAAATGGCTGTTGGCAGAACAAACATTCCCCATCCCTGCCCTAGGGGCAACCACGGCCCAGGTAGTGCAATACTGTGCTCCATAAAACACAGAATGACCAAGCATGCTTTAGGACAGGGACAGGAGAGGACAACAAAGGGTGACATGAAGGTGCAGGCAATGATGGGGAGGCTAATTTGGGCTGCAATGGTAGAAACTCTTGATTTGCAAATTCATAGACCAATCACAACATACCTCTCTCTTGCCTGAAACCTAAACTGCCAGCTTCCACTCTTGGGCAAAAATGAGATATTTTGCCAGCATTCCTTATAGTTTAGAATAACCATATGACCCTGTTCTATTCAAAGGGACATAGCCGATGTGCAGTGGGGAACTCCTAGGAGATTTTTCTTCTACCCTACCGCATGCTAAATGGCCCTGCCCTCCATTGCTTTTTCCTTGTGAATATGGTAGTAGTACCTGGAGATGCTGCAGCCATATTGTGATCATAAGGCACCAAACATGGAAATGAAAAGCTAATAAGGAATGATGGCTAATAGACAGATCCTTGATCCGTATCGCAATCCAAGAAGCTGAAACAGTGCTATTACCTGGGTTCCTGCAAAATTATGTGGAGAACTGACTGTTTGTTGATACTTGCAACGAAATCCATTTCTGGCCGGTGCAAATGTCCTAAGATGCATCTACATTCAGGAGCGCGGAAAGTGGGTGCAAAGGCTGAGCAGGTACCACCATGTGGACAAACAGAAACCTGAACTGCCAGCTTCCTCCTTAACCGGAGAGCTGATCCCACTCCCGGGTTCTGAATGGGGGACATTGGAGTGATGAAATGTGTGCCCCATCAGGAGAGGGAAACGTCATGTTTACATTTCCAGAGACTAGTCAGTGCAGGGATTGTGTAAAGAAACGTATCGCTTCTCAGTTTGAGGCTTTTATTCAATATTTTTTTTTAGTGTTAATACATGTTGCTATTACATGTTTCTTTATGAAAGTGAAATTATTGGTGATGTTTCATTTAAGTGGCTCACAAAAGGTCACATATACTTCCTATATGTAATGATGTCAAATGTCATTCTGTAAATTCTACTTTGAAAATTTCTTATGGAAACTCAAATAAATTGTTTAATGCCACTGTATTTAGCTTTTAAAGAAACACATTTCCTATCTAGTCTGCATGAAGAAGGGATTTATTGAAACATTTTGAGGAAGTGACTATTAAAATATTGTTCATTAACTATTCTAATATATTGTGCCCCACAAACCCATTAATATGCACAGTAGGACAATGAAAATCATTTAACTTGGACTGGTTATTAAATGATCATCAGCCAATATCACAATTCATTGAAAGTGACTCTTAGCAGTCGAATGTGCAACGACAACTTTAGTATGTGTATTCATAATATCATCTTAAATGCAATATAGTGTAGTAAATACACTAAAACAGTCATAATGAAAAAAAATGTGTCCGCTATCTAGTTTGTCTTTGGGGTGGAAAACAAAACTGTAAAATCTCTGGAGATATAGCCAATGTGCAATGGGGAACTCCTAGGACTTAAAATGTGGATTGAAGTGAATTAATTTTTTTCAGAAACATTTTAGTAGGTGTAGTTATGTTCCAGAATGAAAGAATTGAGCTGTGTAGATATAAAGCAACAATGTGACTTTCCTGATGGCAGCCTGGTGGCCAGAGTCAACATCCCCTTGAGGGGATACGGAGAGACACAACATGCCACTCACAAATGTCAACGCCAAATCACAGAGTTCAAGGGACATTACGATCAATTTCTACACATTATTTGCCCATAACGCTCCCAATGTGCCCACGTCCTGTATCGGAAATGCGGGAAGTGATGGGCTGTGTAGGACAGAGTGACTTGAGGGGAAAGAAAAAGTATCATCACAAGTTTACACTTGGTGTAAGTCAGAAATACAAACAGTTGGCGGAAGCTGCAATATTTCAACTCCAGGGAACAATTTTCGCAAGGAAAGAATTTTCAATCAACGTGTTATAAGTTGCTTCAATGTTTGCATTTACTTGGCTATCTATCTGCCTGAGTGTTTTCTACACATTGACACATATACTTTGGCAATTTACTCAAAGTTTAGAGTATCTTAATCATTTTTCTCTTAAGTCTTTGTATCAAGTAATTCTTCTCTTCTGGTACTAATTACTTCCAGACACTCTAGGTCCTTGGTCATCTTATACTAGTAAATGCACACAGCACTGTGTAAAATGTGTTTCAGTCTTTATTGCCCATACTTATTACTGCAGGAAAAATTCAGACCATTATATTGCAAAAGATATCACGCCCAAGATACTAGTTGAATAGATGCAACTTCTTTTTATGTGCATACATGAGCAATGCTACTCTGAGTTTTGGAAATTAGGTTATATTTTATTGACTTTGTATTTAAAAATTATTTTGGCCCAGCTGGTGTCATTCAGTGGTTGAGGGTCGACCCCCGCCATGAACCAGGAGGTCAAAGTTGGATTCCAGTCAGGGCACATGCCTGGGTTTCATCTAGATCCTTAGTAGGGTGCGTGTAGGAGGCAGCCAATCAATGATTCTCTCTCATTGATGTCTCTGTCTTCCTCCCTCTCCCTTCCTCTCTCTGAAATCAATGAAAATATATTTTAAATAAATAAAAACGATTTTGGAGCAAGTATAAGTTTTTCAGAAAGAGAGTTAAGATTGATACTTGGGGTCCTTTTCAACAGGAGTGAAGGTGGCCACCTCTGCCCCCAGTTGTCTGGTCAAGCCAAGGCATTGACACCTGACTCCTAAATGCAGGAGCGCCCACTGCTCAGAGGTCTGCCTTGTACCAAGTGGCAATGTTTGAAGAGCTGACGGCCTCAGCTTTAGGGGTAAACTCACTAGGCTTTTCTTTTTAATTCTGACTTTTTAGTTCCATTCCCTTTATATTCACTTCTTCAAACATATGTTGACCCAGGAAAATGAATCCATTCTTTCTGCCCACTTGATTTCTACTCCCATTCACCCCAAAACTGCACACGGGGACTCACTCACAACTTTAAGTCTCTATTTCTTTTCGCCTTAATACAAAGGCCATTGCTGTCGCAGGGGAAGAGCTAGAAAGTGGAAAAGGGAGAAGAATAACTGGGAGTATTGCAACAGCTGTTTGTGGGTGGCTCGGTCATCAGTTATTGCAACCGAGAAGAAGGTCACACATCAACACGGAAATTCAAAATCGTTCCTGTAAAATGAGAGGAGTTTTAATTGAAAATTGAAAATCTTTATCTCTCTTGATTTTAATTACTCTTCACAGGAGTGAGAATGAGGTTATCAAAACAAAAAAGTCTTGATTGTACTGAATATTTTTAAAAGGTGTTATGATAAATAAACATAAAACTACCTTCAGCCATGATTCAATCTTTGCTTTCGTGTTAATCGGAGCAGCTGCATATACTAGTACAGGGTGGAGCAAAAGTAGGGTTTCAGTGGTTCCTTTGGAAAGTAATATAATGAATGAACAACAACATAAGGATAAGTATGTTGTGCTCATCCACCACTGTAAACCTCCTTTTGCCCACCTTGTATGGTTTCAGAGATCATTTTTCACAGCTTAGATATACGTGTCACTGACTCTGAGGTTCTGAATATGTGGCCAGCGTGGGAGAAGAAAGCTGCTCCGGGTGAAGGGTTGGGTGAAGGGTTAGGAGGGAGGAGCACGGGGAAGCACGCGGCAGCATTACCCGCTGGGAGAGCGATGATGTGACCCAAGAGGTCAGAAGAATGGAACCCAGAGCGAAGAATCAATGTCAGATTTATGTTTCCGTGATGTGTGAATACACTGTGCTAAAGTTGGGTTTGCAGGATGGCTCCAAATTGAAATACTGCTTGTGGACCTGGTAATAAATATCCTGCAATAATTTAATAAGAAGGAGCCCCAGGAGAGGCAAATGTGTGGTCTACAGGGGCTGGGAACACAGCTAGCCATCGCCCTACCTCCTGAAAAGACAACCCTATGTTTTCTCACGCTCAAAATCCTCTCATCATTTGTGCAATATCCCTTAATACAGTGGTTCTCAACCTTGGGTGCACATTAGAATCACCTGGGAATCTTTTCAAAATCCTGATTTCTGGGCATCATCCTCCGGAAATCCTGTTTCTTTGTTACTAATATTGTGGCCCCACCCCATAACAAAGATTCTAATGTGCAGCCAAGGTTGAGAACCACTGCCTTAATATTTTCAGTAAATGCAGTTTTTTCTTATGTTCAACTCAAGTTCTTAGTACAAGAATTTTTCACTGATTTCCTTATGGTCTCCTATCATTTTAAAAGGGCATTATAGTGCATTTTCTCTTAGTTAAAGGTGAAGAAAAGAAATAGGAAATGGACATGGGAAGTAATACATTAAAAATACAAATATATATATTAGAGGCATATTACTTCATTGCTAAAGTATTTTCAATATTCCATTTTTATACATAGCTTCTTCATAAAAGTCAAGGAATACTTTATCTAAGAGTGGTGGTATACTGGTTAAGCCTGAGGCATCTAGAGTAATATGGCTTGGGTTAGAGTCCTGCTCACATATTTTTGCAACCTTGAGCAAGTAATTTAACATTTGTAAGCCTCAGCTTTCTCATCTGTAAATTGGGAACATCAATGTCACCTGCCTCACTCATTTAAGGTATTTACTAGTAGCTGCTCCTGGGATTTAATTGGTTAAAAGTCTTACCATGTGCTTTAATTAGTAAAAGGACAGAGAATACTATATTATCACTAAAATATTCTTCTTGGCTTATAAATGAAGATTCACATATTCTGAACTCTGCTCATGTAATTAATAAAATGTATTCGCTCTTCCTTTTCTCACTGAAATATATTATCGTGTATTAAGGCTCTTTTAGTGACAGGTATCACAGAGAAATGTTTTAAAGTAAAATACTTCCTGGTGTAAAGTCACCTTCTATCATTTCGGACCCCATGTGAGCTCAGAGGGCTCTGAAGGAAGCTTCATGGGAGAGAGTGACACATTAGGTCAAATAATAAAATAAAGTTCATTTTCACATTCTCACTTTTCTCGGGTCCACAAGGCCGACTTTTGTCAGGCCCTTTCACAGAAGCCCCTTGAGGACAGACGGCGCTGAACTGTGGGTCAGAGCCTCTGACTTTTCCAACCAGCTCCCCCTGACCCTGATCGAGGTGGACAATTCGTTCCCTATTTCTCGCCTTCTTCATCTGCAAAATTACAGAAAGTGCGGGGCAGGTGAGGCGGAAGCTCTTCCCAGCTCACAGAGGCCATAGCTCTGTTCCATTCACAGACACTTCATTTTCCAGAAGAGCGTCCAATGTCACGGGACATTTCCATTTTGATTAAGAAATGAAAGTGTAACAGGTGGAGGGTTCTCATTTCATTTTTAACATAGAGTCTGAGGCAGATCCCACAACCTTTTATTTTTTTCATTTATGTTATTAAAACCAGTCCAATTTAAAGGCACAGTCTCAACTTCAATGTAAGTTCCATCCCCTTCCCTATGGTTGCCAGAACCTTGACCGGAAGCTCACGTGGCCTCTTCCCACCTTTGCACTAGGAGTGGGAGGGAAGGAGGCCTCTTTCATCTGGGGCTGAGATAACTCCACTCCCGTTTCGGTTCAACACCCAGATCACGAGGTAGTGGGGCCAATGGAGGAAAAGGGGGGCATCCTTCCATGGACTGGACGATCGTGCTCTCCTTGCTGTTTTGATCTAATGCTGGTTGCCTCCTTGTCAGCATAACTTAAAGGAGCTAGAACTCCTTGCTTAAAAATTTAAAAAATTATATTCTCATTTAAAAAAATGGAATTAGGAAAATTCTTAGCATTTTTGCTTCTGTAACAAGTTTTTTCAGTTTTTTGTTATTTTTAAAGACACTAATCTGATGAATGATATCAGATTAGTGATATAAGGTTTTATATAGGCATCAACATTATTTATTCCTAAGGGACAAAGATTGTAAAATTAGACTTAGGGTATTAAAATGGTGTAATATTTGTGTCTGAGTACTATTTTCCAAAAGCTGCTTTTTTTTTATTTTTCTGTGAGATGAACTATTAAGAGTCTTCTTTTCAAAGTAGCTTTAAAAGTATAGAGAATAAATTGTATGCATGCATATTAGCATAACCAATGAACACAGACACTGGAACAGTGGGAGCTTGTCCTGAGGGGGGTGGTGGGAGTGGCAGGGGGGCAATTAGGGAAAAAGGAGACATATGTAATACTTCAAACTATATATACACATACATATACACACACACACACACACACACACACATATATATATATATATATAGAGAGAGAGAGAGAGAGAGAGAGAGAGAGAGAATTTTCTTTTTAATATAGCCCAGAACAACAACATTGCCACTTAACAAGGATGATTTAGAACTCATGAACAAACAAAGGATCACGCTGTCCTGCCAGTACTACTGCACTGTAATTTCTCTTTCTTAGGCTGAAGAAATATAACACAGGACCCGGTGTTTGAGTTGTTGAAATGCTCCATAGCCGCCTTCACCCTGCCTCCAGGGTTTATTTAAAGACAAATTAACAGCATCACTTATGGTCAGTCATTGATTCTGCTTACCTACGCTGTTTCGTCGAGCTAAGTGGCAGCGAACTCTAAGAGCCCATTTGATGGTTTCTGTGGCCAAAGCAATCAGCACCAAGGTGGCCATGAGGTGTTCGGGCCTGGGCAGGAGCTCGAGGCTGACACAGCTCTGGGTGACAGGGGCCGCTCTCTTTTCTTTATTCACCCTCTGCCCTCAGCAGATCATTATCAATCGTTCTTATCCTATTTTTCCCCTCAACAAGCTGATCACAATTCCAAAGTCTTCCTATTTGAGTTCTACACGTGGAAAAGTTATAAAGACTGCAGAAAACTCTTCCATTCTAACAGTGGATGAAGAGCCTTCTCCTTGATCCCAGAAAGAAAAAAAAATCATCGAACACTTGAGTTTTTAGAATAATCCTCAAAGTTTGCTTTATATATTGTGAATCCAATGGTAGAAAGAGCTTCCTGGTTATTTTATGGCCATTGTCTGGTGTACATCCACTCTTTAATAAAAATGGAAGGAAACCCATGAAATATTCAGGTAAGCCTTTCAAAATATTTAAAATCACATTTATAGTTATAGGTGCCTTCAAACCCTTAAACAATCAAGTGAAAATAAGAAGTGAGAAGCTGTTGTGCTGTTTACGTTTAGAAGCCAATTTCAGAGACTTTTCGGGAAGAGCGCCTTTTGCTTACAGCTGAGTTGACAATCTTGTCTCTTACAGACATTTAGTGGGCAAACGCCCGCACCTTAACAAGTCCCTAATGCAAACCTAAAGAAGACGGATGCCTGGGCAGTAACAGCAGCGCGCCGTTATGCGCTCCCTCCCCCACGTTTGCTGTGTGTGATATTGACAGATAAGAGCTTTATGGCATAAAGCGTGCTTCCTGGGGTTCATATTTGTTAAGCTATCTGTCCTCTGGGGTTTCTCCACTTCTAAACGGCTCTATTAGACATTTGGGTAAGAAAACAGACTTTTGTTTACCAGCTTGGTATCACAAACCTTTCAAACACAGCCATAATTTGCTCCTCGGCATCCTGCGGGTTTATATTGTGTAGTTGAGAGTGTCTAAAGTTGAGCAGAAGTGGTCTGTCAACTGTGAGGCTGGGCGTGCCTCCTTTCCTGTAGCATCTGATATGCATATGTGCTCTACAGGCTCCCTGCTGCGTGTATAGACCTGACACTCATTTTCCTTCCAAACACTTGTCTGATTGTTTGGGAAGAAAAGCTCAGCAGGTGGCACAGTAGGCGAAGGGCAAGTGCAGTGGCCTTGCACATCTGTAAATGAAATTGCTTCTTAAAGAGTCAGAAGTGCATAGGAGGGAGATGCAATCTTACTCATGCACACAAAGCACAGGCAGTCTAGGACAAGAGGGGATACCGTCGCCAACAAACAAACAAGTAGAAACACCTAGACACAGAGGCTCATTTCAGTACAGCCTTTTAAAATGGGCACAGTGCCTGCCTGCCCTTGATGCACAGTAGCAACCTCATGCCTTTGGACAAACAACACCCTTTGGTAAGCAAAAAATAATAACCTGGTTTTCTGAAATAAAGACACATAAAGGTATTACATGCAAATCATGGAGAATTGCCAAACCAACAACCACAAATTAAAAACACAATTATATTCAGCCTGGCGCATAATATAGGTTTAAAAATAGCTGGCTTATTGCAGGAGGTAAGAAATGTTTAAATATAATTAATAAAGATGTCAAATCAGTTTGTGTGATGTGTAATATTTACACCACAATAGAACAATAATTATTTTAAATTTGGTAATGCTTGTTTTTCAGATGTTTATAACACGAATATATTCATTTTAGAAACAGAATAATAGTAATATTCATAAATATAAAAGTTAGCCGAAACCGGTTTGGCTCAGTGGATAGAGCGTCGGCCTGCAGACTGAAGGGTCCCGGGTTCGATTCCGGTCAGGGGCATGTACCTGGGTTGCGGGCCCATCCCCAGTGGGAGATGTGCAGGAGGCAGCTGATCGATGTTTCTCTCTCATCGATGTTTCTAACTCTCTATCTCTCTCCCTTCCTCTCTGTGAAAAATCAATAAAATATATTTTTAAAAAAATAATAAATAAATAAAATAAAATAAAAGTTAAACTTGAAGATATTGTTAGCAAACTTTTCAAAGTGCTCCGACTGATTATAAGGAAAGAGTCTAGAATTGTTACATGCTTTTGTGATGTTAGAAATGCTATAATATTTGGTCCATCAGAACACATTATAGAAAACAATTTTATATGAGCTTACAATGTTCTCATATACCTTTAATATGTGCAATATCTATTAGGCACACCTTTTTAAAATGTATTTTTATTGATTTCAGAGAGAAAGGAAGAGGGACAGAGAAATAGAAACATCAATGATGAAAGTGAATCATTGATTGGCCGCCTCCTGCACGCCCACTATTGGGGATCGAGCCCGCAACCCAGGCATGTGCCCTTGACCAGAATCGAACCCGGGACCCATCAGTCTGCAGGCTGACGCTCTATCCACTGAGCCAAATCGCTAGGGGGGCACACCTTTAATATCTATTTTCTGGAACCCGTCCTTGCCTGACTATCTCCTGTATCATGATTTATGTTTGCAAAGTCACTCTAACAGCAGCACAACAGATACTAATTTACTAAAAATTCATTTATCATCTACTTATTGATCATATTCTTGGTAACCAAAAGTTAAATGGACTGTTGGCACAGAGATGATGAAGCTGCATGGACCTTCAAAAGCTCACAGCTCAACACATAGCTACAAAAGGAAACCCAGAATTATAATACAGTGTTAGAGAGACGCTACCTGCATATGGTAGGTCTAGGTGAGTCACTGAACATAAAAGGTTTAGGATTAATTAACAGAGTGGTGACAAAGAGGAGAGGAGTTGCCTGAGCTGATTTCTAAAATAGAAAGAAGTTGGATGGGCAAACAAGGGTGTGCAAAGATGGGATTTGGGGAGAGAGAAACACATTGGTTGAACCACAGGTCCTTCAGGGTGCCTGGAACTTTAGGGCCTATAGACAAGAGGTAGGGCATGAAGACAGGGGCCAGGGATTGGTTGTGTCTTAGACAACATGCTAAGGAATTTAAATTCTACACTGAAAGCAATCAGAGGCAAGTGCAAGAAGGTCTTCAGTCAAGCAGTAACATAATTTACTTTGTGTTATAGAAAGGTATGTCTTTCTACAGTGGGGAGGGCAGGTTGGAGATCATATGACTAAAGACTACAAGTTTTGTTAGGAGCATGCTGTACTACAAGAGAGAATTCAATACCTCTAAACTACATCAATAGATGTGTAGGGAATATAATCAATTGCCAGGATAGGGTTACTGACACTTTGTCCTTTCTTTGTTTTATTTGATTTTGTTTTATCACGGGAGGAGGAAGAGAAAAAAGGTTTAATTATAAAAGTAATACAATATCATTGGAAAACAAGTGTAATAATTTCAGATATATATATATATATATATATATATATATATATATATATATATGCCTAAGCGACCAAACAACCGGAAAGACCAGTTGCTATGACACGCACTGACCACCAGGGGACAGATACTCAATGCAGGAGCTGCCCCCTGGTAGTCAGTGCACTCCCACAGGGAGAGCACCATTCAGCTGACAGACCCATCCCTGTGGCCCACCAGCCCAGTGGCAGCCACTCACTCCTTTGGTAGTCCTGCAGGTCCAATCTCTGGAGAACGGGCCAGGCACCAACAGACCAGGGCCACCGGCGATCCTGATAGTGCTTCAGGCCTCCTGGAAGTTGGCCTCAGGTTCCTTGGCCACTTTCCCTGCCTAGACTCTCCAAAGGAAGAAACAATATAAAAGCAGCTGCCAGGTGGCTCCCAGCAACTGGTGAGAATGTCAGCTGGATGGATCCAGATCCCGGGCCAGCAAGGGCATCCTACTGCCCACCTGGTGGGCCGATCATGTCCCGCTCCCCCCTGCCCCAACTTCCCTTGGGATCCCACCGTGCATAAATTCATGCACCAGGCCTCTAGTTTAAGTTATAAAAAGTTAATTAAAACCAACCATCATCTTACTTATTGTTATCGCTTAATATAATGTCAAAATTATATTTCCATTTAACAAATAAATTAATGAAACTTAGGTTCTTTTACATCATATACAAACATTATTTTCATCAATTGAAAATATTTAACTCAAAATAATTTGTATACATCACTACTATCACTATTTATTTTGATGCTGAAATGTACTCAGCTTTGGCTAGTGGGAGCTCCATCAAGTTGGCGCCTATGTTTTTTGATATGTTCCTACAATTTTTATAGTTGTGACTTGTGATCCATTGAATAAAATAACACCTATGAGTGTATACTGATATAATTAAATAAATGAATAAATAACTTGGAGGTAAGGGAAAGAGCTTTCTTACAGAATTATGACAAAAATTAATGTTAGAAGGCATAATGGACTCAGAAAAAGCATTTTGATGCTAAAACTAATGGGTGATAGTTTGATAAGGAAGAGGATATTTACATAATGGTGAAGTATCTTTCCACATATTACTTAATTACAAGGGGAAAAATGAGAACTTACAGTTGAGAAACCTGGAGGACACCATCTTAACCATGGGATTGAGGTCGCCATCCTTTGACAAAATAGTATGGTACCCCTTCTGATACAATGTTCTGGAAAGGACACAGCATCACCCCATTGTATGCAAACTAAAAATGCATGATCTGAACCCTGTCATGAGGAAACATTATGCAAACCGAAACTGGGGGTAATGTGCAAAAGAACTACACTCTTCAGAAATGCCCAGGCTGTGAAACACAAAAGCTGAGGGAATATTCCAAGTTAAATATGACTGGGGAGATATGACACCTAGATGCAATGTGTGAACCTGGATCCGATCCTGGACCAAAAAATAGCTATAAAGACAATTGGCAAAATTTGGACTGTTGATTGGATGATAGCATTTTGTCAATGTTAACTTTCCCAATTTTGAGCATGTACTGTAATATGAATTTTACAAAATGTCCTTGTTTTTACACATTGAGGTATTTAGGGATATAATGTCTACTTACTCTAAAATGATCCAGATATATTCATATTTAGAAAGAGAGGGCAAATGATCATGCAATTGGGGCAAAGTGCTGACCCTTGGCGAATCTGGATGAAGGCTATTTTGTACTATTGAAATTTTCTGTGCATTTAAACCTTTATCAAAATTAAAAGTTACAAAAGAGAAAAAACAATTACTATAAGTTTGACATATTGCCATAATATCACTAAGTCTGTTTGTTTGTTTGTTTTTAATATATCTTATTGATTTTTACAGAGAGGAAGGGAGAGGGATAGAGAGTTTGAAACATCGATGAGAGAGAAACATCGATCAGCTGCCTCCTGCACACCCCCCACTGGGGATGTGCCCACAACCAAGGTACATGCCCTTGACTGGAATCGAACCTGGGACCCTTGAGTCTGCAGGCCGACGCTCTATCCACTGAGCCAAACTGGTCAGGGCACTATGTCTGTTTTTAATGTTTGTTATGTGTGTGTTTCTTTGTGTGTGTTTTTTTTTTTTTGCATCTAGAAATTCATGGTGATTGTTTTGTTTAATCTATTTAGTTTAACTTTATATGCTATACTGCAGAGTGTAATGTTGGACAAACTATTCTACCTCACATACAATAAACACTAAATCAAGCAGCAATTTAACAGCTTAAACGGATGGAATAATTTTTATTATTAGCAGATAAACAAGGCTTAGCTAACTGGAAATTCAAATATTTTAAAAATGTATTTCAATGTTCCAAAACTAACTTAAAGTACTAAAGTTTCCTAATAACCTATGTATTAATGCTAATGAAACATGAGATTAATATATACATTCATAAAGAATATGCTTTTGGTAATGCTAGATATTAAGGGCTTAATGGCAACAATCAAAATTGGACTTAAACTGGACAATGCGTCATAAATGGGAAATCAAATATATAAGGTAGAATAGGAAACCAACAGAATACTTTAAGAAGAAAAATTTAGCAAAGTTCATGTTAACATGTAGCCAGGAATAATAATGATACAATAGAAATCACAAATAAGGTTTTCTGATTGTAGCTAAGACAGTGTCTTCCAGAAAACAAGATGGTGATGAAAATAGATTTTCTTAATGGGCTGACTGAAATATTGATTTGAGGCCATGAGTTGTGAAATGAAATAGGTTTTACCTGTTTGAAATTATATCTTTTATTTCCATCTATATATATAAAAGGCTAATATGCAAAGTGTCCCCTCGGGAGTTCAACCAGGAGACTAGGAGTTTGATAGCTCGCTATGACGTATGCTGACCACCAGGGGGTGGCGTGGAACAAAGGCAGGCCCCAGCCAGCAGCTGGGGAAGGAAGGCCCGGGCTGGTAGCTGGAAGGCCTCAATCGGCCCTGATCGCTGGTCAGGCCTAGGGACCCTACCTGTGCATGAATTCCATGCACCAGGCCTCTAGTCTATATATATAAAAGCCTAAGTGACTGTTTGACCATTTGACCTTTCGTCCTTTTGACCAGTAGGTATGACAGGCACTGACCACCAGGGGGCAGATGCTCTGACTGGTAGGTTAGCTTGCTGCTGGGGTCTGGCGGATCGAGACTGGGTGAAATGGCCCCGACATACTCTGGAGCCCTCCTGCGGCGGTCCCTCCCCAGCCCCAATCACACACAGGTGGAGTCCCTTGGCCTGGCCTGTGCCCTCTCACAATCCGGGACCCCTCGGGGGATGTTGGAGAGCTGGTTTCAGCTCAATCCCCATAGGCCAGGCCGAGCCCCCCACCAGTGCACGAATTCGTGCACCAGGCCTCTAGTTAATTCATAAAAACTATTTTGTTTTCTTTCTATAATTCCACACTCATGAAATAATCCTTTAGAATTAAACTGAGGTTCCTGACTGAGAAGTGAGTAGGTAATATGTGTTTGTTCAACCGATTAAATCATGAATATTTTAAACCTAGAATTATTTTATTAAATCATAGAGCAAGAGAGGAAGAAAGAACATGCCATATTTGTGAATATTTGAAACACGAAATACAAAATATAAATTAATGAGGAACACACACATAGTCCTTTGAAAACTGGCTATAAGAACACACACATAGTCCTTTGAAAACTGGCTATAATATAAAGAACATTTCAGAGAAAATATGTGTGTGAGTGTATATCTTTATTTACCAGTCTGTGTATAAACACATATCAATCAAGAAAAGGAAACAAGAAAATCTCCTACATTTTAAAATTATATTGGCTTTCTTTGCAGACAAGAGCATTATGTGAACTTGTGCCGTAAGACCTGACTTTTTACAGTCTGATCAATGCCAGACAAGCTGGGGATCAGAAGCAACAGAGCATGAAGAAGACACTGTACTCATTAATTGGCCGATTTTAATGGAGCACCTTCTCTGTTTTAGAATTATTCTAGGCTAATAACACGGTAGTCGTAGGGAGCAAAGCAGAAAAAGTCCCTGCACTTTTTTGACTTTCGAGTGGACAGGGCAGGCAGTAATAAACAAATCCATTAAAATCTATAAGATGGTGATACATGGCGCAGAAAAATAGAATGGAGAATAAAGGAGTAAGTCTATGTGGTGGATTAGAGGCTTCTTAGATAATGCGCCCCTGACATTCCTTGATGGTAAACTAGCATTTGAAAGGTCATATAAAGGAAACTCGGTAGTGATGCACGGAAAAGTGAAGACAGAATATTACAGATACACAGACCTGCAGAGCCCGTAACCCGGGAGCAGGGGATGCCTCCAAATGTCAGCTTCTGGGAGGCGCAAGGGGCATCGTCTGCAGGTGAGAGGTGTGTGCGCAGGGCAGGGGAAGGAGGTGATGCCAGGTACTCTGGTGGGTGGGGTAAGCCCTGGAGGGCTATTGGTTGAGGGTAAAAGAGGACAATTCTGCTTTGCCTCAGACTCTGTCTGTTTAACCCTGTCTTCTGAGAGTGATTATTAAGAGTGCCACCTCCCATTTTCACCAGCAACAAAACGAGGGCTCCTTCGTTTTAGGGATGAAAAGCACTTCTGAAGCACGGTGACAAAACGTAGAGACAGTAGAGAAATTAGGTGCATTTAAAAATTCATGCAATGAGATATTACCTAGTTCAGAGACTTTCAAATTGCATTCTACAGAGGCTCAGAGAAAGATAACCATTTCTCAGAGCCACACTTTGAGAGAAGTTGAAGAAAAACCACTCAGAATTCTGGATCCTCCACTTCTACTCCAACCAGAGACGCACCGACTATTCTCATTGTCAAACAAACACACTGAGATTATACACAAAAATGGTAAGGAGTTTTGCTATTAAAAACAAATAAACAAGAAAACTTTGGAAAATCATTGATCTGCTATGAACCACGGTGAATTATTGTAATCTTACTTGAGATTATATTGCTAACACATGACAAAGGCTAGATTTAAGCACAAAACTGTCTCCTTGCAAAGCTCATGTTATTTCCATTGTATGTATATTCTATGGAGCTTCAATTCCTGCAGGTGCATTCTACTCTTTTGCATCTGGCTAAAATCCTACATAATGAGTTCATTTGCAATTTCTAAATTTAGGTAAGACTAATTTTAAATTAAGTTTAAAACATTATTTCCTTAGGAGACAATACCACCCTTTTTAATATTTTCTTAAGTTTTCAGCCTTTGGAAGTTGTATGTGAGCACCAGGAAGCCACAGGAGTTGATGAGAAACTTAATATTGGTCTCTAGGGGATTATTAATCCTCCCAATTCTTATGGGACACCCAACATGAAAAACACTAAATTCAGTAATGAGAAGGATTTACTTTAGATCTGTGAACACCGCACTTGAAAATAGGACCTTACAGTAATGAAGAGATAATACCATAGACAATTACTAGATCACACACACACAAACAGGAAGATCATTTTTCTGAAAAGGTAAATAGCAAGTAACAGTGATTCTCTTCAAGGCATCCACCTCCAGGATATCACACTGAAATCCATGAAAGGAGATGGTTGCTTAACAAGTCACTGGGGGAATATTTTGGAAGTGAAGCTCACACATCACAGCAAGTAGACACAGCGTCTATGTATTTAAAAACCTTGTCAAACGTAAGTATATTCCTTTCCCAGTAGACATAATGGAAGCCATACTTCACTCTTGGTCAATTCTAATAGAGAAAGTAACTAAATAGATTGTATATTAAGGGTTTTGGGGAAAACTGCTCTGGTCACACTGGGCCTTTAGAAAATAATGCCGTCATCCTGAAGACAGCATTGGGTAGAAGATGACATAAATGCGTGACAAAGGATCAGTAGGAAATTAGTAAAACCAGCAGGAAATTCACAATGCTCCCAACAATGGTTCAACCAGCTGACTACTGACAAACAGGGGGCTGGGGAGAGTGGGGAGCACATTGATTCAAACAGCGGGGAGAGGGGGTTCTGTGAGAAGCTCATTGAAGCAGCAAGCTGAGTGCCCTGTAAGTCAGAGAGCAGACCGACTCCTGGAGACGATGGAGATGTGCACCGAGAAGGAACTGGAATACCCAGAATGAAAAGACGGCAGACAGAGGAACAGATAAAGAAATCTCGATCTGAGCCACGTCTTGAAAAAGCCTTGGCCTTCCAGGAGGCAGTAGGTGTAACTGTTCGCTTCTAGCAAGCAGCCAGAGAAGACAGACGACCACGTGTGAGAGGTGTTACAAAGCATGCATTTGGATCATATAAAAGGCATTTGGAGTAATTTCCATTAGGTATTTATTGTAATCATCTATTTAAATTTAATTTCTCATTAAAAACCAAATTCAAAACAAAGATCCAATGCATTACTTGGAGCCACCATGATTCAGAACAAGAATCGATAATATGGCAGCCCACACCACAATAAATTACGGACACTGAAGTTTTCAACGTTGTGTTTGGAAGACTCAACTATGTTGAGTAAAAAGAAATGTGAGCTTTTTTGCCTCACGGGTTCATGGAAGTGTTAGCGCAGGTAGTTAACTAGTTATGAATCAGGCGCATATGGAAGCAGATCGGATAACCAGAGAGCTGATTTGGACATGAAGCCTGACTGACCAGGAAGCTATAACTGTCACAGCTCCCAGGGGACACCCTCCACCCAGGGGACTTCAGCCCTGAAGCAGGCTCCCCCGCAGACCCCCGGACTTTACCTGGGATCACACTGAGGGGGGTTCTCTGCTGGATGCACGTGCAGCAGAAGCCAAGACGGCACAGGGGGAGGTCCTCCTACTTTGATGCCTGCTTGGTGGGAACAGAAATAGCAACAGAGAGGGGAGGAGCCAAGCCTGGAAAAACGATCAGATTGGGTGAGGGCTCTGAACCCTGGAAGGTCCAGGAAAGGGATTGGTTAGGGGGAGGGCCCATCACAAGCCCAAGAAAAACTCAGAAAGTAGATCGGATAATTTGAAAGCCTGGCTTATTCTGTAAAACCAGGAAGATGTGTGGAGGCTTACCGGGAAGCTGGGAGCAGTTGCTGCTAGAGCCTGCGCTGCCTGCGCTCTGCAGCCTAGTATTATTTCCCTTCATCGCAGGAAATCTTGCCTCTACATTTAAACTTCTCCCACACGTGTGCTCTTTGAAATTCCTTCCTGCGGCACAGCAAGAACGCATTTTTCATTGGCAAAATAGACCAATGTCTACACAAGTTGCTCTTGCTCTACAAACTTTCCGTGAAACATACTTGTTGTCACTACAAGTTAATGTATAGAAGAGTTTGCTCTGGGGGATTGTATGTGTTGAGACACAAGTGACATTAAAAAGTGAAGCAAGATCAGACTTCAGGGAGAAAAAGACTTATTTTTGGTTCTCACTGCAGACATTTTAAACAGGAGGAGGTGTCAGAAAGGAGAATCTGGGCAAACCAGCTGAGAAGGTAACGTCCGTTTGTTAATAACTATTTGGAAGGGAGGTATTCACAAAACATATTGAAGGACACGGGCCACACTTCACTCCCAGTGCTGACTTTGTAGACTGATTTCTTTGGGGTTTTAATGCGTATTTTCTGACCAGTAAATGGGAAGCTCATGTTACTATTAGCACTGCTAAAAACAATAAATGAAAATGGAGTGGTATGCGTACGTTCACTTTAACAAAATAAAAATAATGATTATATAGAAATGATATTGATCATTCATTTTTATAAATCTCCACCTTTGCATTTTAAACTTATTTATCAAAAATTTAACAAGTTCTCCCAGGTCACGGTGTATACACTTAGTGATAAAAGAGCTAAGAAAGACACGAGGTTAATTAGGCAAAGTTAATTAGATAGGAATGAATGGCATTTTGAGCTAGAGAGGAGAATTAAATATTTTCAAGAAGACTGTAGTAGAATCAGTAATTAGCTGTGGAAACTTATTTCATCCCTCAAAGAATATTCATTTTATTAATATGAATTATTTAGTGTGGGTAAAGCACTATGAAAATTATAAGTACTTAATTTAATGTCAGTTTTACCAGACATTTCTAATAAATACAGAATTCTTGATTTTACCAAATCATTTTCTAATGCCATAGTAATAGTTAACTGATAACATGTTAAGATATGATCTATAAAGGTAATTTGATAAAATATTACCAGTGTATGAAAGAGCATCCTTTTCTCATAGAATAAACTAATTCCCAAAGAGTAAAAGCTTTTAAGTTGTTTCGCTCATATAATCTGAAATAAATTGTGTGTGATTTACATGCAGTCTGATTTTTAATTTATACTTATGTTAAGCTGATTTGAATGGAATTTTAAAAAAACACGAAAAAGTCAAACTCATAACAGTGTGCATCCAAGATTAAAAGATCATCTATTTTGAATCACCCATAAGGTGTTTATTAGAACTTGAATCTTGTGCTAGCTGTCATCATGTCTGCTGTACTCATTATGCTTTTAAAGATATGATTTATTGAACATTTATTATTTGTCAAATATTATATAGAGGCCCAGTGCACAAAATTCATGCATGGGGAGGGTTCCCCTCAGCCCAGCCTGCACCCTCTCACAATCAGGGACCCCTTGAGGGATTTCCAACTGCCAGTTTAGGCCCGAATCCCTATGGGCCTAAACTGGCAGTCGGACATCCCTCTCGCAATCAGGGACCACTAGCTCCTAACCCCTCGCCTGCCTGCCTGCCTACCTGATTGCCCCTAACCACTCTGTGTGCCTGCCTGATCTCTTCTAACTCCTAACCCCTCCTAACCCCACTAGCTCCTAACCCCTCGCCTGCCTGCCTGCCTACCTGATTGCCCCTAACCACTCTGTGTGCCTGCCTGATCTCTTCTAACTCCTAACCCCTCCTAACCCAGCTAGCTCCTAACCCCTCGCCTGCCTGCCTGCCTGACTGCTCCTAACTACTTGCCTGCCTGTCTGATTGCCCCTAACTGCTCACCTGCCTGCCTAATCACCCCTAACTGCCTCTGCCGCCGTGGCTTTGTCCAGAAGGACGTCCAGAAGGTCGTTCGACTGTTCCGTCTAATTAGCGTATTATGCTTTTATTTTTAATAGATATTTACATTATTTTTAATGTAGGTATTTTAGAACCTAGATACAATAAATATATCATATATTCCTTTTAGCAAGGTAAAAACAGACATTTTTATCAATGTACATGCAAGAAACTATGATTCTCATGGTGTGATATAAAAGATTATTTTCAGACTGAACTAAAATTAAATTGTAGTATTTATTGTAAAGCATCTTACATACTTATGGAAAGTTCCTGGAGAAGAAATCTGTATTCATTATATGGAAAGCCTAAGTATGTGTTGTCTTTCCATTCTATTCTCATAATCTTTTATTCATTTATTGAAGCACTGACAAATTAGCAAAGGAGGGGAGGGGAAGAAAACACCTCCAATAATTGTTAGTCATGGGAAACAGTGGAAGAGACCTGGATGGACCGAGGGTAAGAAGACCTGAGTTGGAATTCCAGGCCTTCCACTTTTTAAGTCTGAGCAAAGCAAATCACCTTCTTGAACTTCACCTCCCTCCTCTGAAAATAAGGATAACAACACCGAACTCTCCACCTGACACTGTAAGAGGTTCCAATGAGACTCTGCTGACTAAAGCTACTTGCAAAACTATTAGTTGCTCTCTTCACATAAACTTAACATTTAACTGCTCCCAATGTCCCCATTATCCTATTTACTCATTTAAATGATTAGTTTCAAAGTGCTATTCAGTTTTTCTTTGAAGGATTGGCATCATATTATTTATTTCACTGTGTGCCAAGAACACAGGAAGAAAAACATTGTGGTGAATAAAAATAGCTCTTATTTTGATTTCTATGTGTCTAACTTTTAAAGAATTGAACAGTGAGCAACACTGTAGAAAACACAAAAGCTTTTACGCCTGAGGAATGAAAGCTGCTGGAAGGAAGGGGTCTTGAACACGGACAAAGGAAGAAAGCACTCTACTCAATGCAGCCCGCTCGCCCCAAGGAGACCTAATGGTCATTCACTTAAAAGCAAAAAGAACATTCAGAATGCACATTTCAAAACTCCTCAAAGGCATATTTATGCCATAGACGAGATGTTGAAATACATGCATAGAGAATACAAGTGACACTGTAGATATTTCTACCAGGGCTTGGTGAAATGTATATAAGTACATTTGTAAACTCAAACATACTAAACCATGTTTCTTAGGAAATGTTACAAACCCTATGGATCAAGGTGATTTTCTAAGTAACTACCATAGCAGGTGTATGAGAAAGCAGTCTCTGCAAATATATCTCATACAAAAATATAATGAAATAATATGAATAGAGTTATTCAAAAACCTTACCAAAATGATATCTATATACATAAAATAGAGAAATATGCTAATTAACCAGGACACCATAACGGGTCAGCTGACAGGAGGAGGTTGCACATGCAGGGTCAGGGGTGGGGTGGCAGGGGCCTCTGTGTGCCTGTGCTTGGGGGAGGGCCTAATCAGCAGTGGCAGGGGCTGCTTCAAGGGCAGGAGAGGGAGGCAGGGCTGGACCTGCAGTGGCCTCAGCTGCTGTGGGGCCTGGGGAGCGAGATATGGCCAGACCAGCAGGGTGCAGGGGCTGCTGCACTGTGGGCCCAGGTCTGGGCTCATGCAGGAGGCAACCAATCGATGTGTCTCTCACACTGATGTTTCTCTTTGTCTTTCCCTCTCTCTTCCATGCTCTCTAAAAATCAATGGAAAAATATCCCTAGGCAACTCAAGGGTGGGCAGCACCGCAAGATTTTGAATCGCGTTCTGGGCTCCTCGTTTTTAAATATAATACTAATAATACAGTAAAACTAACTCTTTTACACAAAAAAGATAGGTTGAAATTGTTGTGAGAAACACATGAATTTGTGACCCCAAATCTTAAAATGTGCCACCTTGAAAATGAACAAGTATGTATTAAAAAGGAGTTTTTGAGATTCAGGCATGAAATAAAGTAGAATTTAATAATCAAGTCATTTTGATTGCAATTAATCAAATGAAAGTGGGGTTTTATAGTAAAAAGTCAATCGTTTCTGTGTCCTTCCAGTATTTTAACAATTGTATGCAGTTCTAAGCTATATAATAATTTTGGATTTCCTCTTTGGCAATGAAATGTCATTGACTCTTTTTTTTTCTTTTTTTTTTAATATATTTTATTGATTTTTTACAGAGAGGAAGGGAGAGGGATAGAGAGTTGGAGAGTTAGAAACATCAATCAGCTGCCTCCTGCCCACTCCCTACTGGGGATATGCCCACAACCAAGGTACATGCCCTTGACCGGAATCGAACCTGGGACCCTTGAGTCTGCAGGCTGACACTCTATCCACTGAGCCAAATCGGTTAGGGCAAAATGTCATTGACTCTTAATGAAGAAGCTGGAGAGCCAAAGAACCTACAACTGCTATGTGAATCCAGTCAAGATACCAGCTATCTAATGGCTGCATTTAGAAGTATGATCATTCTTACAGGTCCTATTAAATTTGAGGATTTGAAAAATAGTAATAATTTTAATTCTCATTTACTACATGTCCTTTAACATCTGAAGTCAGGTTTTCTTACCTGCATATTAAATATTTAACTTGGTAGAAATATCAATGGGCCACTGTGATAGCTGTAGCCCACAACTGTTTCCTAATTTAACATTTCAATTGTGACCTATCCACCAACCCATACGGTTTTGAATTTGTTACCTTTAAGTTAACTAACTGGTTCCTCAAGAATGACCGCTATATTGAATAATTGTCTCAGATACATAGAGAATGTCTCTCAAAATCATATTTATAACAAAATAATGCACGCATATATATTTATTATTTTGATACTTTAAGTATAAACAGTAATATGCATCTTATTTATCAATTTTACATATATATTTTGTGTACATTACAGTATATATATGTATGTACAGACATTTATATGTATGAGTTCTCTATGTGAATATTCATACATATAAAATGTTATTTATTTTAAAAACCGGAGCATAGAGGGATGTTAGGCTGCTCACTATATCATTATGTTGCAGTCACAGGTTAATTATTGAGGCAGGCACTATCTAATAAAGTCAGGGCTGATCTGTTGTGAATGTTCTCCCTTTTAAACAGCAGGAGTTCCTTCATCCTGTATGTGCCATATAATTACTTCACTTGAATGCAATATTTTAATGAAGACCAGTTTAATTAAATTAAATTTCCCCCATGTGGTAACTCAATCAAAATGCATCATACTCTCATTATAATGTTATCTGTAGGAGTCCAACATTATATGAGCTATAAGGAGGGCTTATTTTAATGAGGGCAATGATAATAAACTCCACTTTATCAAGTTACATGATACAATATCATCACTGAAAATTTCATATTAACTTCACAGCATATGCATTTTGGTTTCTAATTAGTCTGGTCTGTTTATGTTGCTTTATTAGAGGTAATGCCACTCAAATAATTATCTTTTGTTTGACTAATATTTATGACAAGCCTCTACTTAAACGGGTATAATTAAATTTACATAAATAATTAAACAATTTATTTCCATTTGGTCGTCGGCTTGGTTTAAACCTAATTCATTTTTATTTATGAGTCTTGATTAGACTGGATGTACTGCAACTTGAAAGAATTTCAACTATTCTTTAAGAGGTCAAGTTGATTTCAGGAAAATATTCAACAAACTCAGTGAAGTAGGTAAATAAAAGAGAGATTTCATCTGGTTATTTATACCTAATGGTATTTTGAATAAGCATCACTGCTTATGACTTGAGGGGATTTAAAACAATAAATTATATCATTTATGTCTTTTAGGAATAGATAACTAGAAGCATAAACTGATGTGTCTTTGAAGGATCTTTTCCTCAAGCAAACAATGCTTTAAAAATACAGTAATAGTAATTAGCTTTCACTTTATTAGACCAAAATCAAGCTCTAAACTTATAATTAGGCTTCCAGACTTTCACTGCACACTGCTTTCAAACCCGAGGGCCATCACAGTACAACAGAGAGGATTCTAGAAAAAACTGATATTTTCATTTATGGGCCTCCATACAAGGAGAGGTCAGATTCATCCTAGTTTCCAACTTCTTCCTCTCCCTCTCACCTTCATTTGGCCATTGAGCTATATTTATCACACCACCTTGATGTCTTGAATTTGTCCACCCATTCTTCCTTCTCGCCACTGTCACTCTCCTAATTCTGGTAGATAAATTATTGCAATAGCTCCTTGATCTTTATGCCTTTGAAACCATCCTTCACTATCCTTCATGTTGTTCCCAGAGTAACTCTGGCTAATGCACAAGGCAAACAGAACACGTCCATCCACAGCCCACCACATCTTTGCTCCAAGACCTTAATCTATCAATACCATTGGGACAGTTTCTAAACCCTGCTAGAGGGTGGGAGCTTTTAGCTGTACCTTCACTCAGGGCCCTGTAAGTGTTGGAGAGGGCCTGCCAGAGGCTCTATAGTACTTTCCCATCTGTCAAAAGTGTATTCAACTGGCCATGAGAAGTATAGATTAAAATAGCGAACAAGATACAATAGCCAAATTCACAGAAATTGAAGAGAGGCTTACCTTTAATTCTGGCAGGACTGCAGAGAAAACCAGCACTTTCATACAATGTCCTGAGGAGCCCTGACTGAGAATCGAAGTCACAATCTTTTGGTTAGGGACAATGGTCTACCCACTGAGCAACCCAGCCAGGGCCATGACTAAGATTTTTTTATATAAGGAGCAAACTGCCTAATTGACATTTACAGTTTTATTTAGAAACTCCAATGTTCTTTCCTTCACCAATAGAATTCTAATGCTAATTAATTATAACACAAGTCCTTGGGATAAAAAAATCAATGTAAACCATCTTTTTGAGCATATCTGAAAATAAAAATGTCCAATTCCATGCCTAGCCTCAATGCAGAATATTCTGTAGTGCTTTGAACTCAATGAGCATTTCATTGCTAATCACCAAGGATGTGAGTGAGCCAGGAAGACCTGTTTGAAAATCCATCAAACCAGAAAGAGCTGAGAATAAGTGAAGAAAAATAGTCTCAACAGGAAAGTAAATAACAGAATAATTACTTTCATGATGTCTTGTTTTCTTTTTAGAATGTAATTTATGTTCAAGGAAATATTTTCATCAGCATCAACGTAGTTATTTGCAACTCACTACTTTGTGTGTATCTGAAAATCATATGCATAAGACATTCCTCCCACCCTCAAAATAGACAAGCTCTGAGAAATAACAGTATCTCAGATTAATATGTTCAGGAATCACAAACAATGAATGATTTCTCATCAAATTGTGGTACTGATAATCCCTCCTCAAAATAAAATTTCGTTAAATAGAGAAATATCAGAGTCATAAAGATTCCCAGAGATATTGTACACACATTGGAGAAAGTATGTGAGTGCATAGATGTGTGTGTATGTGTGTGTGTCTGTGTGTGTATATGTGTGTGTGTGTGTGTGTGTGTTTCATGGAAAGGTTCAAATTCAAAACTAAGATTAAAATTCAGTTGAATTGTTTCAAAATAGAGATATATACACAAAGAGTATGGTGACTTAATCTGTGTGAAACAAAACACTCAAAATCTGAGGCGACTACAGATAATTAGCGTAGCGACATTTGCAGAAATCTCAGGGTGGGTGTTAGATCATCCACCAATCCCTAAATTTAAGTCAATTATGATTTACATTATAGGAGTGAAGTGATCCCAGATGGTATTTCATTTATATAATGTTAAAATACCTATCATCTAACTACAAATGGAAATAGAAGTTCCAGATCTAAATGGAGCAAATCTCTTAGACAATATCATTTCCTTATTTATGACAGAACAAAATAATGTGAAATATATTACTGACTGCCTGCTTGGTATATAATTGATGCTCAATAGATGTTTCAGAATTTGATTCTAAATACTAGATAATTCACTTTATTAGATAATATATAATTCAATTTTTCCTACACAAACAATTAAATGTTCCTACTGGCAATTCTGTAGGAAACTACAGAGCAGAAGTGCATAACCTGGACTTCCCAGACCTCTGGGTGGAAGTAAGGAAAGGTAAGTAGATGAAATTTGTGAAATGTAAGTTCTTCCTGAAATTCTGTATGTGTATATGTACATACACATGTCTCTGTAAACAGGAATGTTTGCAAAAATCCTCCCAATTTTTTATGTTCAGAGAAATGGCTCAGCAAAGGATCACTCTGTTTTTGCATATCCCTACCTCCACATTCCGCAGTCCCTCAGATTGTCACTCACCTCCATCTTTCCCCATGACTCCCTTGTCAACTTCCCTCTGATTCTGTGAGATGGTCCTCATTAATGAACATTCTCCCAAATTCAAAAAACTGAGTCAAACCATCTCCCCCACTATCCAGTACCCATCACGTTTCACAACTGCATATTATTTACTTACAATTCAGTCATTGATATGT
>NW_005871202.1:1100355-1104639 GCF_000147115.1 Myotis lucifugus | reverse complement strand
TGTATATATTTCCTATCTAATAATAGACAAACATGGTAATTGACCGTACCTTCACTACACCTCCCATTGGCTAATCACCGTGATATGCAAATTAACCACCAACAAAGATGGCGGCTAATTTGCATACTGCAGGCAGATCCTGCTGCGCCGCCCCGCCTGGGGCTGGCGGCAGCGCGATCCCCAGCCGCTGGCCGCCCCAGCGCGAGATCCTGGCCTGCCGTGTGTGGGGTGTGGTGGACGGCAGCACGATCCTGAGCCTCCGCCCGCCCCAGCCTGGGATCCGGGCCTGCCATGTGCGGGGCAGGGTGGGCGGGGCGGGTGGCAACACGATCTGAGCAGCCACCCGACCCAGTGCGGGATCCGGGCCTGCCATCTGCAACTGGGGGAGACAGGGCAGACACCGCGGGATTGGGCGTGCCATCTGCCACCAGGGGAGCGGGCCTAAGCCAGCAGGTGGTTATCTCCCGAGGGGTCCCAGACTGTGAGAGGGCACAAGTTGGGCTGAGGGACACCCCCTCCCTGCCAGTGCACAAGTTTTTGTGCACCGGGCTTCTAGTATTATATATATATATATAGTTGGTTTATGGAATTGTTTTTTTTCCCATTTCATTTTTTTTTGGTTAATTTTCACCTAAGGATATTTTTCCATTGATATTTAGAGAGAGTGGAAGGGAGGGGGAGGGAGGGGGAGAGACAAAGAAATATCAGTGTGAGAGAGACACATTGATTAGTTGCCTCCCCCATGTGCCTGACCACAGCAGGGGATCAAGCCTGCAACCATGGTATGTTATGTGCCCTTGACCAGAATTGAACCTGGGACCCTGCAGTCTACAGGCCTAAACCAGCAGTCGGACATCCCTCTCACAATCTGGGACTGCTACCTCCCAACCCTCGCCTGCCTCCCTGCCTGATTGCCAATAACTGCTTCTGACGCCAGCCTGATCATCCCCTAACCACTCCCCTGCCAGACTGATCAATGCCTAACTGCTCCCCTGCTGGCCTGATTGCTCCCAACTGCCCTCCCCTGCAGGCCTGGTCCCCCCCACAACTGCCCTCTCCTGCAGGCCTTAATCATTCACAAATATCTCATAATCTCAAAGGTCTTGTCTAATTGACTTGGGCTGTCAGCCATGTTTACTAAAGACTAGTTTGTAGTGAGCCCGTTGGACAAGCTCTTCCTCTTTCTAGCGCTGTTTCCATGTAACTCACTTCCTTGCTGCATCCATGCATAGATTTGATGTGTCAGTCACAAACAAGGGAACAGTCAGTGGTTTCTCTATGACCCAGTTGTGGTGGCATTGATCTCTCCATGGTGCCCACTGGAAAGCCATATTCAGCACGATTTCACCTGCACACACACTAAGTAGATACGGATATTTTTATCAAAGCTTTCGTGGGGTGACAGGAGGAGGACTCACTCAACCACATAGGCAACTCAATCAAATTCCCCACAAGACATCTCTCTATTCCCTTATAAAGTTCCTCTTCCTGGTTTGTTACGTTATTGCTCTCTTCCTTTACACAGAAGCTAAAAACCATTTCTATCACCCAGGACCATACAGCATCTGCCCTAGTTAGCACACACCACTCAGCAAAAATAAAGTAGTTAAGTAAACACGGTCCCTGACCATCTGCTCTTCTTTAAGCACGTGCCCTAAGGAATCATCCATATGAAACAGGTCCTTCTGGGGAGAGAGGAGGAACATTCTGCTCCTAAGACAATAAGAATCTCCACATGCTGCGATATGCTCAGATCCCGTCCTTATTCAAATTATTAGACAATTTAGTGTTTGCCAAACCAACACCCTTCCTGATAGAGATGTTATATATTAAACAAACAAACAAACAATAATTCTGTGTTGAATACCCAGAGATGAAACCTTGTTTGAACAGGAAATGATACAATTTCCCGGGCAGGGTTATGTATATGAAGATATCGAAACAGAAATGGAGTTGGAAATAGGGCTGGGGATGGGTTTAGAATTACCAGCTGTGCGCTCCGGTTGCAAGCTCTTCAATTATCCAAACTCCAAGTCAAACGCCTGACTTCATGCTTTTCATCATGCGTGTCCCCTCAGGGAAACACATGCAAGTTAACTGTCACTTCTTCTTCTTTTTAACCTTGATTTTTATTACTGTCTGGTTTTTGTTCTTACATAATTTACCTTCTCACCTGAGAACATCCTTCAGATTATCTTAACCACAGGCAACCTTCATGCACAAAAAATGTGCTCTCCGTCCATGACTTCCAACCTGTTTTTAACTGTTTTCACACTTCAGATGTTTGAATGGTTCCCTTAGTAACGCAAAAACAGTTTTAATTGCTTTACTGTCTATTTATCTTAACATGTACTCTCTCATTGACCATGCTTTAAACATTTTTATTTTTGGCTAAATAGATCATTTTGAATTGCAAAAGTAAATTTTGAAAATATTTCAGATAGTAGAATGTAATAATAACACTAACACCACCAAAAATAACAATATAGTAAAGCCTGGCCAATGTGGTGTATGTAGTCATTCATGTTTCTCTCTCTCTCTTCCTCTCCCTTCTTCTCTGAAATCAATCTATATATATATATATATTTTTTTAAGAAGAGAACATATAGGTAAGATACATACAGGTGCAACCTTCAACAGTTTGGTATCTTACTTAAGAATCCCTTAAATCCATTTTAGGTTTTTCTTAGTAGACAGAATTGTCTGCTTCAAGCAACATTGAGATTGAACTTTTTCAATGGGGATTTTTTTTTTCTATATTTTGCAATGCTTTTTTAAAGGAATGTGCTTATTTTAAATTTGGTGTATTCATGTATGCATGAAATAAAGAGATATTAAGTGACACAAGTTACTTAGGTCCAGGGGATTCTTTAAATAACACAAAATTAATTAAAATGTGGCCTCAACTCTCAAGGAGTTCCCATGTTAGTAAAAGTCAGTCACACATACTTGTAGTCACCACTTGCTAAACAGGGTTGGTGAAGAGAAAGGGAGAAGGGCAGAGATAAGCAGAATTAGAGCTTAAAGCAAATGCTCGGTAAAGTTCCATTTTCATGGTGGATCGACACTCGTGGAGTCTCCTGCAAGAAGTGTGCTAAATAGGACCTGGGTCCCTGTTCTGGCCTTTCCACTCTATCGGGACCAGTAAGAGCCAGTTAATGCTAGAGAAATACACTGCTCATCCTCAGGATCAACCTGTTAGGGCTGCCCGATTTCCTTCTAGGTCAGCAGTTCTCAACCTGTGGGTCGAGACCCCTTTGGGGGGTCAAACGACCCTTTCACAGGGGTTGCCTAAGACCATCGGAAAACACATATATAAATACATATTGTTTTTGTGATTCATCACTATGCTTTAATTATGTTCAATTTGTCACAATGAAATTGGGGGTCAGCACAACATGAGGCACTGTATTAAAGGGTCGCGGCATTAGGAAGGTTGAGAACCACTGTTCTAGGTAAATACATAGGCAGGCGGAAGGAGCAGCAGAGCCAGCTGTGATGAATCACGGTGAGAATCAATCCTGTAGGACTGCCTACTTTGTGTATGTTCAAAATGCACAACCAGCTGGAAATGTCTGGCACAGAAAGCACGTGGTAATCATATTTGGATCAATAAATGATGGGTTCAATGATTTAAAACCCTGAAACTCTCAGTTTCCATAACTCAACGACCCTTGCGGTTGCATCTGCCCCTTCTTCGCTGAACATCTGTAGGTGGAATCTCTGTTCGGAAGCTCCAAGCCTTAATCTGAGGAGAGTGCTCATTCCTGGGCCAGTCCTCAGGATGACCCTCTGCAGGTTAAGGCCTTCCACCCCTTCCACAGAGACATCGTACCTGAGTCTGTTTCCCAGGGAAGTCCGCTTTAGGTTTGTTTGATGGTTTCATATTGTACAATATTTATTTTACATCAGCTAACCTCTTGCAGTTGAATAATTCCACAATGACTACCTGTCATTTGAAAAGTAGGCCTCTGGTCAGTTTCCCCAGCCCTTGTTAAAGCAGGGAAGTGATAGTGCTGTGGAGACAAATCGCACCAGCGTCCTGGAATTTGCTCACCTCTCCCCTGAGATTAGACATGAATGAGGAAGCGGCTGAACACTTTTCAGCATTGCCTCTAAATCACAGTAGAGAAAGAGGCCTACCCTCTGCCTTTGAACAGGAGATCCAAAGAGGCTGTGGACAGCCGCTCAGGCTCCAACCAGAGGGCCTGACCTGTACTTCCTTCCTCTTGCTTCTCTCCACCCCCAGGTGAACTTGACATGAGTGCACCCACGTGGTAAAAC
>NW_005871202.1:1074350-1100129 GCF_000147115.1 Myotis lucifugus | reverse complement strand
CACTGGCTCTTAGGGATTTTTTAGTTTCAGAATTAGGGGAGAGCCTTGGTCCTCTCTGGGATGTCAGCAGCAGGGATCAGTCTTGCTCTGAGAGAGAAATACAATACGAATACTTCACAGTGACCAGGGAAGGGATTCTTAGAGAAGATGGTATTTAACCTAGACCGACATGAGTGCCTGGAATTTCAAAGGTCAGACAGTGAAGAAAGGACGTTCCAGGGAAAAGATGCCCAAGTATTCAAGAAATTAGAAGCAGTCTAAGAGAGCAGGGAAGTAACTTAGCAAAAGGACTAGACATCTCGGAGATCAGGCAATGGTTTTGGGCTTCAATTTGTGTGGTTCTGTAAGAAGAGTTATTGAAAGTGGGACTGAGAAATTCAAGAAGCTACAAGAAAATAGGAAACAGATTACAAAACAAAGATCTGAAGTCAAAAAGTGGGAATGGGAAAGGAAAGCACGTGACTTATGACTTACTTGACCAAAGCATTAGGTGATCAATAAAAGTGGATGGCAGTTAAAATATGTAAATCTAATGTGAGTATTTTTCAATTATCCTCTAAAAATGAAAGCTCTGCATCTAGAATGTTATCTCTATATATAAAGAGGTAATATGCAAATTTGCCAGGACGCCATAACGGGTCAAGACCGGACCATTAGTGTGCTGTGAGGTGTTGCTCCGGAGACGGGGAGGAAGCAGGAAGGCACCAGTAGAAGGTGGGCCCAGTCTGAGGCAACTGGAGGGTGAGCAACACTGTGGGAGAAGGCAGAAGCAGGTGAAAAGCTGGCGCTGCAAGAGAAGGCAGAAGGAAGAAGGCGAAAAGGCCAGTGCTGTGCACGAGCAGGCAAAAGGGAGAAGGTGGCAGTTAGGCAGGGTGATCAGGCCAGGAGGGGAGAGCAGAGAGGCAGTGAGGGTGATCAGGTCAGGTTGGGAGAGAAGATAGGCAGTTAGGGGGATCAGGCCAGGAGGGGAGAACAGTTAGGCACATCAGGCAGGCAGGCAGGTGAGTGGTTAGGAGCCAGTGGTTCTGGATTATAAGAAGGATCCCGGATTGGAGAGGGTGCAGGCCAGGCTGAGAGACCCGGCCCTCCATGCACGAATTTTGTGCACCAGGCCTCTAGTTATAAATAAAGCCAAATATAAAAAGCAAATGCATTTTCTGACAGGAAAGTTAATAAACACACAGTGATTGAGGATGTATGGCTCCGAAGCTGAGATAAACAGATATAACTCTTCTAAAAAGTGAGCATTAGTATTAACTTAATAGTTTTTTTTCTTCAAATAATTTTTATTTGCAATTAATATCACTAAAAAATCACTTAGCCTTTTTGCAGATGTAGAATAAAACCCTGTAATATAAAAATTAAAACTTTGTTGAATAAATAAGACCATATGGTAATTTAATTATGTATCTAGTATAAAACATACAGAAAGTAAATAGGGGGGATAAATGATGATTTTTTGGATAAAACAAAAGAGGCTGCATCAATAAGATGTAAAAAATACTTATAAAGTTATTAACAATCGGCAACACAAAATACTTCTAAAGGAATATTTAAAAAGTCTGTCATTTTAATTCTAATGTACCATATTTTCATGCACTTCATCTTGAAATTTGCAAATTTTTTAGTTCCTTTTGCATCAATTATGTGAACTATGACATTGCTAGGCCCATATTCTCAAATAACTTTTGCCTCATTTAAACTATATTTAAAAGTCCCACCCTCCACCTAGTGCAGGCTCAGCAAACTGCAGCTGACCCTTGAACAACACAGGTCCACGTATAACCCTTGGCTCCCCCAAAACTTAACTACTAATTCAGAAGTCAGCTACTAGTAAGCTTTTGGGGAGTTAACATTATACATTTTCAATGGTGCAGGGGTCAGCGCCCCTCACCCCATATTGTTCAAGGGTCACCTGGAGAGTCCATGGAGACGAACGCACAGTCCTCCTCAGGTAAGTCACGTTTCACTGGGACCAACATGCTCATCTGCTCACATTCTGTCCGGCTGCTTCCCCACAATAGCAGAGCTGAGAAGTGTAGCCAAGACCGAATGCCCCAAAGCCTCAACAGTTTGCTGATGACTGACTGAGGAGTATTTTTTCTTATTTATATATTAATATCTTTTAAAGGGGCCATAAAAGGCAGGAATTCCCACTCTTCTCATTTTGCAATTTGTTTTGTTAGTATCATTAAACAATCATCATACTAATTTGAATATTGCTTATTCATTAAATAATGTTTTTTTGCTTTCTTATAAAACCACCCAGAGTTCTTTGAAATGTCAGAATATATTACTTTATTGTAGAAAGAAATTGTTTTGTTTTTTAAACTTTTAGGGACCTCATTTTAATTTAGCAACATTTTCAATACAGGGTTATATTGATTTTCTTTTTCTTTTTTTATTTTATTTTTAATTTTTCTATCACCATCTGTCCCTCCTATACCGTCTTTCTCCACCCTCCTACCCTCACTGCAATCACCGCACTGTTGTCTTTGTCCATGAGTTCTTCCTCTATTTCATTTTCTTAAAGTTCACAAAAGAGATTGTGGGAGCACAATGTCATGATAAATATCTTGGAAGAACATTTTTCGTCTTTAGGTATCTTAGAAAATGAATACATTTGTGTTGATTACTCTTACCAGGAGCCTTTCAGAACTTCTAAGATTATAAAACTCCTTCGAGAGAATCTAAGGGCACTTATTTTATGCTAAATCCACTCATCTATCTCAGAGAAGAGAGCTAAGAGGCTTCCTGTGCATTCATAATTGCTATTCATATCCACAGGAGTAACCAGCCTTAGAAACTGTCCAGATAGAAAAGGGATTCTTGCTGTTATCCTGGAAATATGAATGAAATGAAAGGTATTGTCATAACCAGGTTTCCTAATCAAAATGTGAGAAACATAGGTTTTCCTGAGAAAATGCATATCTGATTTCCTGGTAAAAATCAAGCACAGAGAATGTCAGTAATTAAGAACTTAATAAAATGATATTGAGAGAGAATCTTATGTCTTCAGGGCTGATCAAAAACTTTTTTTTACTTCTGTAGAGTGTTCTAGTACATCAAAGTTCATTAAGGTTAGGCAGATAATGCTTTTACTAGGTTTACTGCTACAAAATATTTGGCAAATAACAATTGATCAATATTCATTAAGTATGTAAATTGAGTGAATAGGTAGATGCATAGATACATGGATGTTTGAATGAAACTAATTTTCTTGTTTTATCATGTATTTGACATGGTTTCTTTTGACTTATAAATACCTATCAGTGGTCACAGCATAGCCTAGGTTTTTCCTTACTCTAATGTTGGGATGAAGAAAAAATGGGAAGTTGAGCACTTGTTTCAGTTTTACATTCATTCTATCATAAGATCTTCTACATTCCTAAATAATTTTTATTTGTATGGTTGTAACATGTATAATTAAAGATGGCGGCATAGGTAAACACCGGAGTTTGCTGCCTCAAACAACCACTTCAAAAATACAACTAAAAGACGGAACAGACATCATCCAGAACCACAGGAAGGCTGGCTGAGTGGAAATTCTACAACTAGAAGGAAAGAGAAAAGCATACGGAGACTCAGAGGAGGCACAGTGCTGAAGTAAAATACTAAGGTACAGAGGCGCACACGGAGTGGGCTGGTGGCTGAGGGCGCAGTTGTCGTTTTTAATCGGGAGGGAATCTCAGGCTCTGAGCTCCAGTTCCGGGCGAGTCTCTGGGGACCCAGACTCATACGGGAGAAGTGGGACTGTCTGGCATCGGTCGGAACTCGAGGGCAGCTTTCTCTCGAAGGGGCTTGCAGCGATTGCCAAGACACTGAGAAGCTGGGCCTCTGAGAGCAGCCATAACTGCTAGCCCCGCCCTGTTGATCCCGTGGGACCCACCCTGCCCAAGCCCTGCAGGGAGGCTTTTGCTGGATAGCCTCAGGCAGAGGCTAGATTAGCACCTCCCTAGAGATCCAGGAGCCAATGTACCCAGAGGTCAGAGTGGGACCATCCAGTTTGCAGCTCCATGGAACCATAAAGGACACACTCAGGGGACAGACTCAGTGAGCACCAAAGCCCCATCGAAGCAAGTCTAGCCCCAGAGGGGTGTCTCCAGCACAGAAGTTCTCCCACTGCAGACACAACTGATTCTCACAGCCAATTGGCCTGGAGGTCAATTCCTCCTAGTGATACCAACTACAATCAAGGCTTAACTACAACAAGACTGTGCACAAAGACCACAAGAAGGTGCACCAAGAGTGTCCTCCTTAGGTAATTGGGGAGGCTGAACCACTGGGCCCTAGAAGACACTTAGCATAGAAAACCACTTTATCAACACAGGGAAGCATAAAAAATGAGGAGACAAAGAAAAAGGACACAAATGACAGAAATGGAGGAAAGCAAACTACTGGATATAGAGTTCAAAACCACACTTTTAAGGTTTTTCAAGAATTTTCTAGAAACTGCCAATAAACTTAATGAGACCTACAAGAAATCTAATGAGACCCTCGAGGTTGTGATAAAGGACCAACTAGAAATTAAGCATACACTGACTGAAATAAAGAATATTATACAGACTCCCAATAGCAGACCAGAGGATCGCAAGAATCAAGTCAATGATTTTAATTACGAAGAAGCAAAAAACACCCAACCGGAAAAGCAAAATGAAAAAAGAATCCAAAAATACGAAGATAGTGTAAGGAGCCTCTGGGACAGCTTCAAGCGTACCAACATCCGAATTATAGGGGTGCCAGAAGAAGAGAGAGAGCAAGATATTGAAAACCTATTTGAAGAAATAATGACAGAAAACTTCCCCTACCTGGTGAAAGAAATAGACTTACAGGTCCAGGAAGCGCATAGAACCCCAAACAAAAGGAATCCAAAGAGGACCACACCAAGACACATCATAATTAAAATGCCAAGAGCAAAAGACAAAGAGAGAATCTTAAAAGCAGCAAGAGAAAAAAAGTCAGTTACCTACAAGGGAGTACCCATACGACTGTCAGCTGATTTCTCAACAGAAACTTTGCAGGCCAGAAGGGAGTGGCAAGAAATATTCAAAGTGATGAATGCCAAGATTCTACAACCAAGATTTCTTTATCCAGCAAAGCTATCATTCAGAATTGAAGGTCAGATAAAGAGCTTCACAGATAAGAAAAAGCTAAAGCAGTTCATCACCACCAAACCAGTATTATATGAAATGCTGAAAGGTATCCTTTAAGAAGAGGAAGAAGAAGAAAAAGGTAAAGATACAAATTATGAACAACAAATACACATCTATCAACAAGTGAATCTGAAAATCAAGTGAATAATCTGATGAACAGAATGAACTGGTGATTATAATAGAATCAGGGGCATAGAAAGGGAGTGGACTGACTATTCTTGGGGGGGAAAGGGGTGAGGGGGATGTGGGAAGAGACTGGGCAAAAATCTTGCACCTGTGGATGAGGACAGTGGGTGGGGAGTGAGGGCGGAGGGTGGGGCGGGAACTGGGTGGAGGGGAGTTATGGGGGAAAAAAAGAGAAACAACTGTAATAATCTGAACAATAAAGATTTAATTAATAAAAAAACATATATAATTATACTGTTTCACCTATAAACTGGATTTGAAATTTTGAAACAGCATTAATAGTCAGTGAGGAAGTATCATTACCATGGACAAATTTTAGTCCATTTTAGAAGTCATTACATGTTAGCTTCCATTTGCAGATAACACAATAATGTAAGAGCATTGAATCAGGGATCATATAGAACTGGGTTTGATTATTTATTTTATATATATATTTGTTATTTTTTTTTTACCGAGAGGAAGGGAGAAAGATAGAGTCAGAAACATCGATGAGAGAGAAACATCAATTCAGCTGCCTCCTGCACACTCCCCTCTGTGGATGTGCCCGCAACCCAGGTACATGCCCCTGACCAGAATCGAACCTGGGACCTTTCAGTCCACAGGCCGACACTCTAGCCACTGAGCCAAACTGGTTAGGGCGATTATTTATTTTCTTAATTATTCAGTATATAAATTCAGCAAGACTTATATCTCAATTTTCACATACTTAAAATCTATATTTTAAAAGGCCTGTGGCCCTAACACTGTAACGACCAAAGACAGGCAGGGCTGTGCCATTCCGCACGCAGGGCTTCTAGTATGAAGACATTTGTATTAAGTAGTTATACAGCTTAAAAGATATAAAAAAAGAGAAAAAGTCAATAAAGATGGGAGGCTGGAAGGATAAAAAGGAGGGAGAGAGGGAAAAAAAGGAACTCCAAGTAAAGCAGAGGAAGAAAGACATTAAAGTGAGAATAAACTCAAAGCCATTCTGACAGTTCTCTGTAGCACCAACAAAATGCAGTGAATGGCCTTGGATGCTCAGTGTTTGTAGTAATTAAGTCAACATTCAACATTAAAATTAAATATTGGGATTTGAAGAGCTTAACATCTAGGATTAGTAGTCTAAGTCCTCTGATTCAAGCCCAGAGGGTAAGACAATAATATATACTTGTATATCCTAACACACACACACAAATCATATATATATATAAATATATATATATATATATATATATATATTTTACAAAAATGTAATTCTAAGCAACCCAGTAGTGAAGATGTTTAAATAAAATATAAAATGTTAATTATGCTGAGTATAATTGATTTTAAGTATATAAAGGGCTGGTTCTCAGCCAGATGCCCCGGAATATGAGGAAGGGCATAAAGAAAATACTTGAGCTAATTAGAAAGATGCTTAATTAGATGTACTTTTCAGATATAAATATGCTGGAGGTGAAAAGTGATCAATATTAATTATAAAAGAGCAATGAAGAAAAAAGCACAAAAACCCAGAAAATGAAAATCCAGAGTAATGGCGTGACCTAACATGAGTTCCCTACAGTTGAAGGGAATATGAGGAAGAATAAGTTCAAGGAAGCCACGAGGAAAGATGAAAGGAAAATTGCTGTGATATGAAGGCAAATAATTAGGTCCCTGACAGGGATAATGCCTCCGTAATGAGCCCTTTGAGAAACTTAAAGGAAAGAGTGGGAACTGATATGGATATTTCACTAATTGAATTACCGTTCGCTTTGACTGTAGTGAGAAAAGTGGTTGCCACAGAAATTGTTTGATGAAATTACAATTATGTTTTTAAACATGAATGATGTTCCGTTGCCTTAGCATTCAGTAGGGGTAACTATGTCATTTGCAATTAATAAAACTATTAATGGGATTTATTTTCTTACATGTATAAAAAAATTAAAGGAGAGGATAGAGCTTTTATTTTTTCATCCTTTCAGAATGTGGTCGTTCTGAAAGGATAAAAAAATAAAAGCTCTATCCTCTCCTTTATTCTGAAAGGATAAAAAAATAAAAGCTCTATCCTCTCCTTTAATTTTTTTATACATGTAAGAAATTTTTTTATACATGTTTCTGCATGTGGTCATGCAGAAACAGTTAGAATATTATGAATTTAAAGGCAGCTTTCTCCTTCCGGTCATCACAAGCACTCCTGCCAAAATCAACTTTAAAACTGGACGTGGTAATCGCATGAAGCAAATGCGCACACATGTTTGGTGAAGAGGCAGCAAGGGGCTTCCTAGGTCGGTGGTTCTCAACCTTCTGGCCCTTTAAATACAGTTCCTCATGTTGTGACCCAACCATAAAATTATTTTCGTTGCTACTTCATAACTGTAATGTTGCTACTGTTATGAATCGTCATGTAAATATCTGATATGCACGATGGTCTTAGGTGACCCCTGTGAAAGGGTCGTTCGACCGCCAAAGGGGTGGCGGCCCACAGGTTGAGAACCGCTGTCCTAGGTGAAGAGAAACAATCGCCCAGCGTAGCCCAAGCTTCCTGCCTAAAGACACTGTCCGGGCTGTACTTCAGGCAAGTGGCTCCAACCGAAGCTGAGGATGGAGACATCAGAAGTGGGGGCTGCTGAGGCGGAGGGAACTTGGGGGGCAGGGTCCTAGAGAGAAGTGAACTATAAAAGAAGAACCGCTAGGACTCCGGGTAGGGGCCCCCTCAGGACAGTCTTCAGCCACATGTTCAGCTGCAGGCCTACTATGAGGACGCCTAGAGGCCTGGCAGGCGACTGCTAGGGGGGAGCTGGGAGCGAGATTAAAGAGAAACATGGAATCAGCAAGAAAACCTTCTTGATTGTTGCATATTTCACAAGTCCTTCGTGGCAGAGAAAACATGAAGATGGAAGGTCCTTGAATCTGGCCTGAGGTCTGTCCACCCCTTAGAGAGCAGAGAAGCAGGGGCTCTGGTGACAACGCCCGCAGCCATCAGCACTGTGACTGTTTAGTTTTATTGGCATAAAACGCTGTGCACGTTTTTAAGGTGTGCGGTGTGATTTGATGGGTGTATGTATCGCCAAAGGATGACCACAGTCAGGTTGGTGAACACATCCACCGCCTCCCGCAGTGACACATTCTGGGTGTGGTGAGGACTTCAACAATGTCCTTGCTTAGCTACTCCCACATGTACAATGGTGCTAACTACAGTCACCAGCTGTACAGTACACTCCAGCACTTACTCATCTTCTAGCTGGAAGTTGCTTCTTTTTTTTTCCCCCTTTGACCATCTCCACCTATTTCCAACCACCACTATTTTTTTCTTTAATTTCTCGTCCTTCCCTCTGAAGATATGCTCCCCTCTTTCCAGATGTTTCCTCAGAGCCATGCTCCCTTGGCCTTCTCTGCTCTTGGTCCAGAGGTGAGAACAGCCAACAGGAGAGAAAGGAAAGGGCTGAGGGTTTTAAGGAGACGCAACTCTGTGGTCCAGGTCCCTGACATCTGGTTACTGAGGAGGTATCCAGGCTGAAATCCTCTAATCCTGACGAGCACTGAGATGGGGAGTCACAGCCTGCGAACTGCAAACACTACAGAGGGAACACTTACCTCAACTCCCTCCTTTGAAGTGTGACTTAGCTCCCAAATGTGAGGTCTGAAAATTGCTCTAAGGAGCTTTTTTTCATTGTAATGTAATATGAATTGATCTATCTACATTTTTTCCTTTACTTCTTTCTAAAAATTTCTCCCTTGTGTCTGTTTTAGGAAATTTATCACTGTCCATTATTTTTATTTTTATTTCCTGCCCTCATGTACCATTAAATTAATTTCTTCACTCTCTCTGTTCCTTCTTGTTAATGTATTACATTTGAAATATAATTAGCAATTACTTTAGCCTGCTGTTAATATATTTAATTATAGCTATTCACTAACAAAAACAGTTTTAATGCCAAATAAACAATGAAGTACAGTAGATATAGTAGGTATTACTTATTATACTAACACATTCATATAAATTAATGTGATAAACATGTAACTACAAAAATATTTATTTCACCTGTCATTGTGGTAAATTTAAGTGATATTATAGGAAAAAACATATCACCCATTTACATTTTATAATATCTAGCTACTTTCATTAATCTCTTTTTATGGACTTCGCTATGTTGAAAAGAACTCAGCATTTTTCCTTTTTTATATCTAACTTCAATTGCAGGCAATTTTGTTGATTCACTTGGCATGCTTTCCAAGCTGGAGTTATTAACTTTTGCTGGACAACATTTGAACAGGCTTTGTTGTTCACTGTTCTAAGCTGAATAACATTGATGTCTATGCTCAAGCTGGCAGGTGGCCACGGCTCTCGGCTCCTTCCACAGAGTGTGGGAGATTAAGGGGAGAGAAAAGCTGTACTAGTATTTACTTTAGAAGCATCTTGTATCGGCGGAGATTATTCAGTTTTATGAAAACCTAATTCTTAGGTTTTTCTTTGGCAGAAAAGAATATACTGTGGAATGAAATGAAATAATGATTTGGGCAAGTGTATAGAAATACCCAAAGTGATCCACACTTTAAAAGAGAAATCTATTTTTAAAGGCAATTTTTTAAAAAAATGTTGAGAGTAATTTTATAAAACCTACGGATAATTTTTTGTTTGCCTGCTTTAGACATGAAAAAGTTTGATTATAGCTGACCTAAATTCCTATCCTTAGAAGTCCTATAAAAAGTTCCCTGCCCTGCTTTCGTATTCTACCTCTCAGTTTTCCTGCTCTGGTTCAACTTGGAGATTAACGGAATAGATGGCCCCAATTTGTCATGCCTCCCTCAATCCACGCCCTTTGTCTGTGTCCCACCACACTGACCCAGGTTTGGCCAAGCCAGCAATAATTAAAATTGCAAAAAATTATTATTATGTTAAGCCTTGAAGCTTTAACTACTTAACACAAAAGTTCTTGTCAGCTCTAGTTTTGCAGCTTTAGAGGCAGAGAGCTGGGAATCCTACATAATAAAAGCCGAGTGACCAAATGGTGGAATGACCAGAATGACTGGTTGACCAGTCGCTATGATGTGCACTGACCACCAGGGGGCAGATGCTCAATGCAGGAGCTGCCCCCTGGTGGTTAGTGCACTCCCACAGTGGGAATGCCACTTGGCTGACTGGGATGAGCAGCTGCTCCCATTATGAACCCCAGGCCGAGGGGCAGGAACCCAGGCTGCAATCATCACCTCCTCGCCTCAGGTTCCTCCTCCTCGCTCCCTGCTACCTCCTCAGATGCCTACAGGCCACACAACACTGCCACTCAGCTCACAGAGCTGACCCCAGAGGCTGGGAGGCAGGTTCGTGGTCGCTGTGGGACTGAGGCCTACTCCACCACCTCTCAGTGCTATTTTCCCTGGGCCCCGCCCCAACTGAGTCCCCGGGAGAGGCGAGTGCTCCGGCTCCACAGAAGATGCCGGACCAGGGAGCAGCTGCTCAGAGGGCGGGTCCACAGCCACTTGGCAGACCTGAATGAGAGGCGCTCCCACAGTGCACCGATCCCCGCAGGCCATGTCCCTACCAGTACATGCATCCCATGCACCGGGTCTGTACTCTCTCTATATAAAAGCCTAAACAACTGTTACAACCAAATGACCAGAATAACCAGAACAACCGGAATGAATGGGCGACCTGTCAGTAGCTATGATGTGCACTGACCCAGACCTTGCTGCTGGGGCCCTGACAGCCCCAAATCTGGTTCACCCGCACCCCAGACCCAGACAGGAGGGAGGAGGGAGGAGGGAGCCCAATTCCTCGCAGAATCGGCCATTGGTTAGCTTGCTGCTGGGGCCAACCTCCCAAGATCCCTCCCTCCCTCGGGCCGGCCAGCTCCCCCGATAGGCCCCAATCGCCAGCCAGGCCGAGGGACCTCACCTGTGCACGAATTTGTGCACCAGGCTTCTAGTAATCTATAACATGAGTCAACTCGCTTTACTCAACAAACTGTATATGTACCCAGTCCCTAAATTTTGACTCATTATTCCACCAGAGTGAATCTTCATTGTGAGGATATTAAAATTATTATAATTAAATATTTGCCGAAACCGGTTTGGCTCAGTGGATAGAGCGTCGGCCTGCGGACTGAAAGGTCCCAGGTTCGATTCCGGTCAAGGGCATGTACCTGGGTTGCGGGCACATCCCCAGTAGGGGATGTGCAGGAGGCAGCTGGTCGATGTTTCTCTCTCATCGACGTTTCTAACTCTCTATCTCTCTCCCTTCCTCTCTGTAGAAAATCAATAAAATATATTTAAAAAAAAATAAATAAAAATAAATAAATAAATAAATATTAAGCCGAACTTCCTTATTACCCTAATATCTCAGTGTTTCCATTGAGAGTCCTTGTTTAGTACCATGAGCAACTTCTGGTAGAGATGGGAAAATAGACACCAACAATCTTGTGTTTCTTCAAGAGTACCCATGTGAACTGCTCGGGAAATCGGGGATTTCACCTGGTTTGGGTTTGAAGATGGAGGCAATTCAGGCTTCAACCTTAGGAAGATACATAAGGTACAGGCCAAAGTGTGTGAGAGATTTTCTGTTTGCAATTTCTGAAGCAACAACTATGCAATTCACAACAGTACGATGGGAGAAGAGAGAAGTTGTAATCTGAAAGACCTGTATATTCCTAGAGTAGCTGGAAAAGGCAGGGGATAGATGAAAAGCACTAGGAGGCACAAAGAATGCTTCTGAGCAAAGAAGAAGAATGCATGTCAGAGTGACACCAGGGTCCTCTTGGGCCTTATGTTCCACGGCCTTGTCCCAAAGACGTCTGCCCCTCCCACAAACACTGTAAGAGAAATGAAACTATATTCATGTGGGACTTCAGGAAAAAAAAGATATGGGAGGATCAAAATTATAATTTCCACATTGTGCAACTAATCTTTGCTTACACATCCCAGAGTCATGTCCAAATCATGAGCTAGATCAGTGATGGCGAGCCTATGACATGCGTGTCAGAGGTGACACACGAACTCATTTTTTTGGTTGATTTTTCTTTGTTAAATGGCATTTAAATATATAAAATAAATATAAAAATATAAATCTTTATTTTACTATGGTTGCAAATATCAAAAAATTTCTATATGTGACACGGCACCAGAGTTAAGTTAGGGTTTTCCAAAATGCTGACACGCCGAGCTCACAAGGTTCGCCATCACTGAGCCAGATTAACTCAACTATATTAATTGAGATCAGTGGGTCTAAGTAGCTTATTGACACCACTGGCAATGGGTATGTCCACATGAAACGTGAGGACAAGCGAATAAACACTTGAGGAAGGTTTCTGCTCAAGAGATCAGTTAATAATGGATAGATTTATGAGGATGTATTTAAAAAGCACACATCACATACACAGTGTGATGTTAAACATCTGATGCCTCACAGTAGGTGATTTCATGGCAGATTAAACTAGAGAGTTCATTTGAGTTAAACGCATGATTTTTCACACAAACCCAGGTGAACTGTTATGACTATGCAGTGTTTCTGTGGGTCTAAATATTATTGTATCAGATAGCCTACATACCTCTGCAATTCTTGCCAAATGTACTGAAATACAAAGGACCATGGACAACCACAATTAAGCCTACGAGAAGAAAATGTAACACATTAAAAGACTGGCAAAATAATTAGAATAATTCTGATAAAATCTTAATGTCTAGAACTACTGCATTTACATTGCTAAATTATAAGAGATAATTTTTGAAGATACACAAATGAATGATAGAAAGATGTAGCATCTCAAAATTCCAACTAGATTTACTGCCGTACCATGTATAGTATATGCCTCTTTTCAAATTTTTGGTTAATTGCCTATTACTGCAATTAAAAGTCATTGCACTTAAATAACATTCTTTGCCAGTGACTCATAATGTGTTCCTTTCCCCATACAGTGCATGGTTAAAAAAAAAAATCCAATATACTACAACCAAGAATTGCCAATAAATACCCAATGATGTCTCAATTTAGCTAAACAGTGGGGTAATTACATTATTCCACAATATCTTCTAATTTTGAAATAAAGGAATTCACCATTTAATTTATAATTATTTGTATTCACTCACTTTTACCTAGTTCCATATTCTGCAAAAACCCACAATTATACTTTATTGCGGTAGCACAATAGGGTTCTAATATTTGTGTAAAATTAAATCATAAAATGTTACACATAAAAAAATCTCATTTTTTTAGCAATGATATGATATTAGATGTGCTACCTATTTTTCTTTCATGTTATGCAGTTCAGATAGAATGATTACAATTACCATCAGGCCACTTGCTTCTGCAGGGAAAACATGAAACTAAGCATGCTGTTCAGTTGGCCATGATCCAGCTCTCATTACAATCCTTGGGAGAGGGGCTGGGAAGATTCTACTACACAAAGTGCCATTCTGGGATGGTTTCTACAGCTGATGTTATTAAAAGAGATATCGCCTAACCGTATGGATTGATTGTACTTTCTGGATTATCAGATCATCTTAAACAGAATTCTTATTGCTGGCTCCCCAATAAAGTATATTTCTAAGAAGGTACATTTTCTAAGAAGGGATATATATATATATATATATATATATATATATATATATATATATGAATTTCTCAAATGATTATAATGTCAGTCAATATTTTTGAGTGTTTATTGTGTGCAAGTGTGTGCTCTGCATGGGCTAATTGCTTTGATTCTTACAACTTTCCATGTATAAGGTACTACATTATCCCCATTTTACAGAGGAGAAAACCAAGGCAGCGATATGAATTAACTTGCTTACAGTTACTTAGCTAGAAATGGTAAAGCAGGATTTGAATTCAGGCAATCAGGATTCACCCAATCATAGAGAATAATGGGTAATTCCTGAAATTAGAATTCCTATGTTTAGGTTCTAAATCAGGCACATGGTCATAACTCCCGTGGGCTTTTGGTAAAAACACTTGATGAAACTGCTTCATTGGTTATAAAATGAGGAAAGTGGGCTACATAAGTGCTTTTGTGAGTATTAGAATTCCTGTATTTCCTCTATGCAAATTTGAGATAAAATATCATTTGCACAATTGAAAAATGTCTGCCTGAATTTAATATTCTTTTGCTTCAGGGAAATGTCTTACAGTTATACTTCCAGATGCAACAAAGCCTCATATTTTTATTCCAACTTTCAGAAAATATAGTTGATATTTTCAATCTAGTCAATTTACTTCTAATATTTTACTGTCAAATATGCAAGAATATAAAATGCTGCCTGTATCGTCCCCACATGATTATGTCCATAGTAGAGGCCACTTCTTAATGCTGCTTCAGATATGTTAGTTACCTAGTGCTGACACGGACACCAACCGAAGTTAACTTGGTTGATACAGATCATTATCTCCTGCCTATCTGTAAACCATCAGCCTTCAGTTGGGGGGTTAGAAAGGTAAAGAATGAACTTTTCACTCTACCCTCATCTCTCGGAGTATGTCCAGGGCTGAAATAGGTTGCAACCATTTTTCTTCTTTTTTTAAATTTGTCTTTACTGCTGAAGGTATTACAAATGTTCCCTTTTTCCCCCTCTTGACCCCCACTACCCTGCCCCTGCCCCCTCACCCCCAGGCCTTCACTGCACTATTGTCCGTGTCCATGGATTATGGTTGCAGCCATTTTCATTATCCCCAGAGAGAAGCCTACACCTCTTAATGGGAAAAAAAAGGAAAACCATTTGGAAGTCTAAGAGTTCTTAAAGTCACGGAGGTGAAATGAATATTGTACTTGAGACATGAGGGTGTAAGGGACAAAACCAGCGTTATAACTTGGTGCGTCACAGAAATAGCCATTGAACCCAGACATCAGGGACCAGACAGAAGGACTGATCGCTTCCTGGATGGGCATGTGTCTATGACACAGTCGTGTTAATGTGAGCACCCCCGCTATCATTTAGTCTTACTTTCACCACCAAACTGTTCATGCGTTTGCTCAGCTATTCTGCATCATTGAATTGGATTATGGCATCTTTTCAGAATTGGTCAAGCCCTCATTAGTTATGTCAGAGAGCTTCAATTATGCCGGTGGCTAGCTTTTCATCTTGGGAGCTTCTTTGCTTGGTCTTGTTTGCTTGACTGAATCCCTGGGCACTGGGCCCAGTCTGGTTTGATTTATGTTTATAAGTGCAGAGTGCCCGGTGCTGGGTTTTCAGTGGGCACACCATAAATTGTCATAATTACAATCTATACAGAAACATGAAGTATTTACACAGGTCTCAGGTTTGTTCATTTTAATTCCTATCTGACGAATAATCTGTGTTGGAGATACCGAAATCTATAGCTCTGTTCAGAAACCGCCACATAAAATCTCTACTTAGTCAATGGGACAACCTCCTCTGAGAAATTTATTTGGGAGTTAAAAGAAAATTTTATTATTGTTAGTTCTGTTCAGAGTCCCAGAAAGCTGACTTTGAACATGGATTTTTTTTTGCACCAAATATTATTAAAAATTTATTCAACAGTTAGGTGCCAACATTAAACAGGTGAAATAAAGGTTATAATAAATTACATTTATTAAGGTATAAATATTAGCCAATAAGAATAAATTTGAAAATAGTCTGCTCTACTGAAAACATTGTTTCTTAACACCATATAGACAAAAATAAACACAGAATCATCTATTGATTTGTGGTTAGGTTCATAAAATCTGGCATTTGAAATATTTTTTAAAAAAGAAAGTGTATCCTATATTGTCACTTTATTTCTGAATCAAAATCATTTTTTTTCCTCAAAAATAGTCTTGAATCTTTATGAGAGGAAGTCTTTTTATTTCCAAAAATTACAGCACAAACAATTATGGGACTCTAACATCTCTAATTGAATACTGCAATGCATATTACATAAGGCATATTAGCAGGAAACTATTTTTGAAGGAAAAAGCGAGATTTATAGTGTCTAACATTAAAGGAAATCTGGATCCCAGAAATTATTGCTACATTTCTATTTTCACATTCAAAGATGGCCTGTGAGTTAGCATAACTAAGCTTATATGCTACACCTTTAAGATTCACTGAATAAGTAATTATCCAAGACACAGGGAAAGAAATAGATTGAAAATTGAAATGTCTAGGTAAAATAAAATTTTACTCCTATCTAAAAATTAGATCTTTCTTAGCCAACTTTGTCCTGTGCCTGATAGGATAACAAATGGAAGCAAAATCAATTGGTTTAAGTCCAACAAGCCGCCTTAATTTGTTTTTGTTTTTCTTCTATAGAATCTAAGAATTAATAAAATGGTTCCATGAGCAGCCCTGGACTCCCTTTTTTTATCTTATTGATCAATTGTTTTCTTGAAATTATTAGTAAAGCTTGATTTGGGATAACATCTGTTTTGACTGGGTCTGATTTAATCTGACCCTCTGTGTTAGCTCACATGGCTAACCATTGATAGAGCTGAAAAGGCCTATATCATGGTTTCTGTACAAAAGCTTCCTTTACACTCAGTGGCACTTTTCAGGACAGTAGCTGAGATAAAGGATTAGGAAAGTTTTACAAACTGAGACTGGGCATTAATGCCAGTTGATTTCAAGTCTTTAAAAAGTTAAGAATATACTTTAAAGAAAACAATTATTTCAAAGGCTAAATCGAGTTGATCCCTGGATTACTTCCTCTCAGTCTGTAGATTAAAAATGTTAATGAAGAAAGAGCAAAAATGAACTTGGATTTGATGAATTTCTACTAAGAGGGGGATTGGGGTGGTGGAGGGGGGAAGGATGAGAATAGCTTAAGTACCAGTCCAAATCAGGCATCCTCAGCTTACCACGCAGCATATTTAGAGTGTGCCAATCATTTTTCATACCCATAGTAACGTTCTTCTTAATCAAAGAAAGACCTCCAAGTTCTTAAGTAAAGAACACGCATTTACATTGTCATTGTACATAACATTCGGATTTCAGTTATTAAAGACTCTCATTGTGAATCTTTATAGATGTTTGATGACTATCCAATTAGAACAACAATATATAGTCAGCCGCAATATTGTTTATAATTTTAAAGCCTTTTAGGTTGCAATGAAAGGGCAATACTTATTTCATTTAAAAGAGGATAGTTCTTTTCCATGTGTATTTTATTACACAAATTAGGTTTTATTAGACTATTTTACCAAATGGTTTTCTTAAAACTGCTTATATCAAAGTAAGGGATCCTTTTGCCTCCTGTTCTTATTTCATATATTTATAGCTATTCGCTGTGACAGAGGCAATAGACCAGTGGTTCTCAACCTTCTGGCCCTTTAAATACAGTTCCTCATGTTGTGACCCAACCATAAAATGATTTTCGTTGCTACTTCATAACTGTAATGTTGCTACTGTTATGAATCGTAATGTAAATAGCTGATATGCAGGATGGTCTTAGGTGACCCCTGTGAAAGGGTCGTTAGACCGCCAAAGGGGTCGCGACCCACAGGTTGAGAACCGCTGCAATACACTAAGGCAGACACAATGCTCCTCTGTACTATGACCATGACCTCAAAGAGTCAGCAAGGTCTTCTGAACATCTTATTCTTCCTAGTTGTACAACTGCTTGAATGCTTATGAATAAGAGAACGTCTTAAACCTACTGAGACTACTATGGTTGATGAAACCAAGTCCACGTGTCCAAAAGTCAGGAGATTGTGTTTCACTTAAAACTTCACCGATGCTCTTAGGTTCTCTTCATAGCAGTATATGTAACAGTTAACCTCATTTGGAAATAACTGGGGAGTACAGACTGTTCACTGAAAGACACAGCTGATATCAGAGATAAAGTCTGCCTTAAGACATGTTTAATCCTGACATCTTCTGGCATAGACATGAGTATTAGCAATAGCAGAAAAAACAGAGCTCATACTCCCCCTCCAATGATGTGGGAAAATCAGACGGTACATACAAAAACACACACACACACACACACAAATGACATTAGACCACCAACATACATCATACACAAGAATAAACTCAAATGGATAAAAGACTAAAATGTAAGTCAGAAAACCATAAAAAACCTTAAAAGAAACCATAGGCAGCAAAATCTCAGACATCATCTCCAAGGGAAAAGGAAAAAAAAGAAAATAAACAAATGGGACTACTTCAACACAAAAAGCTTCTGCACAGCAAAAGAAACCATCAACAACATGAAAAGGGAGCCCACTGGGTGGGAGAGCATATTTGCCAACAATACAGCTGATAAGGGGTCAATATCCAAAATATATAAGGAACTCATATGACTTAACAAAAGGAAGACAAGCAATCCATTAAAAATGGGCATAGGACCTAAACAGACATACAGGAAGGCCAAAAGACATGGGAAAACATGCACAAAGCCACTAATCATCGGCGAGATGCAATTTAAAACAACAATGAGGCATGTCCTCAAAATCAGCAGTGAACCCATTAGATATCCAGCAACTCCATTTAAACACTGAAATGTTGTCCGATCAAACTGGGAAGTGTCCAGAGCCGGAATCATTTGAGGTGTGGGATTAGGAACCATGCGTTCATCCCCTAAGTATCTGAGCGTGAGTTAATGAAGAGGTGCTTTTATGAAACAGACCGGCGAGTATTGCTAAGTGGTCAGATGATACATGGTATTGAACAGCTTCAACATACCTTTGACTTTCCTACCAACTGTAGAGAGATGAAGAAGGACATTTCCAGCCAAAGCAGGCTCACTCACCTCTCGGTGGAGCCTTGTGTAGACCTGGACTGCAGTGGACGCCAACCGCCCCGAGGAACTCTTCTTGGGGAGATAGGCAGGAGCACCCCCAGCTGCTGGCTATGAGGCTCACCAGCCTTCTCCTGAAATTGCCTTCAGCTGGAGAGAGCTGCCTCAACCAGGGTGTGTGCCCTTTCCACGGGGAGCCAGCATCCAGCGATTGGTCGCCCGGGAAGTACCAAGGCCCGGTCTGCTCACCCCCAATTTGGAACCACGTTAAAGAGCAGCCACAGAGTGTCCCGACACCCACTCAAACCTCCTTTGACTTCATCAGAGCCCAACCTCTCTGCCCAATCCGGTTGCCTTTCCCTGCCCATGGCTGGATGCCGACTTCCTGCACGCTGATCGCTCAGTCTGCTTCCAGGGAACTTGACCAGTCACACCTGCCTCCTGTCTGCCTTCACAGAAAACTGCAGACCTTTGAAATCCCGATAGTTTGCATCCTACTTCACAGATATCCAAGGCAGGCTGATGGAACGTGGGATGGGCTATTGGGAGAGAGAGTCTGCAGCATGTCCCAAGGTAACTAAAGGAATTCTCAAAACTACAAACACCAAGCGGTAAAATCTGAATTATTTCCAGGTGCTGGCAGGTAAGAATTTCATGGTTACTCTATTGGTGAGATGCCGAATTTCCTTAGCATTGGAAGGTAAAGGGAAACTTCACGGAGATGTAGAGAGAAGGTAAGAAATATGGTTATTTTCAGTAGTCTAGCAACTGGGTAAAGGCAATCATTTCTCAATGCTCTGGTTACATCATTTCTCAGAAATTGTCATGAATCTACTGTGTGACCTAACTGAATACATAAAGATATTAAGTACACAGGGAGGCGTTATGCAATCAAAACTGGATACAGAACAACCTAAATGGCTGATTATTTCTTTAAAAATCCTGGCAAATCAAACTTCCCAGGAAGGAATCACAATATGACGGACAGCAGACTTGATAAAGCTATTATCTGGAGGAGTCATGGTCAACAGCAAGTGGTCTGAGAGGCTGTGATCCTGATGACAAATGATATTAAAAAACAACTTAAAATAAAATGAGATATTCGCCTGGCCATTATGAGAAACTAGATTTATGAAGAGTTTCTGAAAATATTTATTCATGTATTCATTCATTCCTTAGCATGTGGTGAGTAGTGTTACAGTGTTATAGAGGAAATAAACCAAATGCAAGACAGGCTTCCTCTTTGGAGAGCATTGATCTGCATAATGAGAAATATGGGAATGATAACAACAGCCTCGGGAGTTCTGATAGTCACCATTTTCTAAACGCCACAATGTGCCGGGCACTGGGCTATGTGATTTATGTACATTGTGTTCCATTCACATCAGCCTTAAGAAAATTGATGCTTTTTATCCAGCTTAATAAGTGATAAGGTGCAAGCATGAAAAGAGATACATCTCTTGCCTAATGCTTCCAAGATAATCTCCAGCAACTTTGGGATTTGAAATTAAGTACATAAGGACCGCAACCCCAATTCTTTTGCTTCCATTCACATCCAACTCATGAAATGTTTAAACAGCAATACAAACATAGTAGCAATTAGATTCCAAAATGAGTGATAAAGATTTAAAAAAAAAAACTCTCAAGGAGTCAAGAAAAAAATCATTTTTTTTCTTTTTCTTAGAAAGTTCTTAATTCACCTTTGAGAAAAGGTTTTAAAAGTATAATTACATTGGATCCTTTGGCTATGCAAAGGGAAAGCAAAGATGAGGTTCTTGGTGTAAGGCATTAAGGCATTAAGAATCTGTGTTTAAATACATACATAGTAAAAATATCAATTTATTGGTTCTAACATACTTTTCAGAAGGTAAGTGTATTTATCTATCTACCTAGATAGGTAGGTAGATACACATATATGTGTGTTTGTGTGTGTGTGTGAACATAGGCTATTACCCAGAAATTTGCCCAAAATCAGGATTATAAGCTGGATATTAACTGGAATTCAGGGGACACACCTCATACCTTCACCTTTTTCTGAGGTAGAAGCTGGAAGTATACAGACAAGAAAAGCAGGTACCCTGACCCACTGCACTGCATCCTCATAAATAATTATGCCCCATTGAATAATTCATCCTTTGGAAAATGTGTAATTGTTGAATTTGAGGGTTCTAATAGCTTGTATAGTTACAGAGGGGAAATACTCAAAGCCAAATCTATAAATAGATGCTTGAATTTTTTTGTCCGCCTGAAGTTATCTGCCCTTTCTCTCCCATCCACTTTGAAATTCGGTCTAGGACAGTGGTCGGCAAACTCATTAATCAACAGAGCCAAATATCAACAGTACAACAATTGAAATTTCTTTTGAGAGCCAAATTTTTTAAACTTAAATTATATAGGTAGGTACATTGATATTAACTTAATTAGGGTACTCCTAAGGTGGCCTTTGCTAAAAGCATCCTCAATCTGATTGACGTATGTTCCCTGAGGCCGACCCTTCCAACTCTCCCATCCACACTCATCTTGTATACTTGTTTCTTCTATCTCCTTTCCGAAAACCGACTTCTGCGCATGGGCCACGAAGTTTCAATCGCACTGTACGTGTGCGCCCGCACGTGGTATTTTGTGGAAGAGCCACACTCAGGGGGCCAAAGAGCCACATGTGGCTCGCGAGCCGCGGTTTGCCAACCACTGGTCTAGGAGCAAACTAGGCTTGAACTCTGGGGGGTTGGAGCTTGGCCAAAAGTCAGAAAATGGGGACGCCTTATAAAGAGACACCCTGATGCAGTCTTAGCCCTTCCAATGATTTAGGTTCATTCACTTTGCCTTGGAGAACAATCTCATGTCATTCGAGTAGTGTTTTTATCGTCAGGATGGAAAAGCCACATTACACGGGCATGTAGAAGCCCTGAAACAAGAGTGTGCTCTCAAGTGACTTCTGAGAGGTCACCATGGCAAATGCCGCTCAATGGGGAGAGAATGGTGGCAGATAGTAACTTACAATATAAGCGGCAAATGTTTTTCCACCACAGCAAAATCAGCTAAAACCTACACTTAGGTTCAATATTTGATGTAGCTATGGGTGCAAATCCTATAATTAGCCCCTACAATACTCAGATCAGCTAAGAATCAGCCATAAAGATCTCCCACAAAGGCTCAGACTTCCTGGGGCTGTGTTTTGTGCACAGAACCAGGACGTCACCAGGGACAACCTATTAGACTTGCCTCAGCTCTTCCTTTCTACTCTGTGAAGCAGCATTGCCTGGTGTGGATTGTCAAGGCAAAGGTACGTGAGACCCTTTCTTTACCTCCCTCCAGGGAACCAGCATTTCCAGCTACATTATGTTATTGTATAAATGTTTCAGAGAAAAATAGTCAGTGTGCCAAATGACATGAAATAAGTGATATCAGATATAACCTTGTTTCATTGATTGATGCACTTCTAATTATGTAATGAGGGGAAGACACTTTGGGTAACAGGACATATTTCCAAAGTATGAAATCAACATTATATTTTCTCTTCTGCTAATAATTAATATGACTGAATATATTAACAACTCCTTAGTTAAATTATATCCCACAAGCTAAATTTACAGCCCTCCTATTTTTATTTGCATCCAAATATAATATTGCAAACCACAAAACACAGCTAGAAGCAATTTTTGCTTACTTCGCTATAAATAATAGTAAACCATAAACGTCTTCTTGAGAAATTCCATAAATGTTGATATTAATCACAGGAAATTTTATTCATTTTAAATTTGCCTAATGAAGCCCTAAGAGAGGGCAATAACTTTAAACCCGATGATAATTTCTGACATTCACATTTCTGAAATAATGACACTGAAGTGTTCATTAGAAATAATACTAATTTTTAAGATAGGCAGGCTGGTGGAAAAGCACAGATGGCAGATATTTACTGTGTGATTTTTTTTAAGTTCTCACTCTCTATCCAGTCACTCAAGGAGATAAGGAGTCAAGTTAATATCTAGTGAGGCCCCTGTGTGATATTTCCCTCTCTGTTTCTCTCAAATGTCATTGAATAATTTGCTATTAGATCAGTGTTTCTTCCACAATGGCTCTTAGGACTTCACAGCCACTTCTCCTGAACCCCAAACTTAATTCATTAAAAAAAAGCCAGTGGTTGAGTGTGGACCTATGAACCAGAAGATTACAGTTCGATTCCTGGTCAGGACACATGCCCGGGTTGTGGGCTCGAGCCACAGTCTGAGGCTTGCATGAGGCAGGCAATAAATGATTCTCTCTCATCATTGATGTTTCTATCTCTATCTCCTTCTCCTTTCTTCTCTAAAATAAATACAAATATGTTTTTTAGAAAGCCACTTTCTATCCCAATCTTGCTCTTTTTTTCATTTCCCCATTAATGGCATCACAGCATCCAATTTTCCAAACTTGGATTATTAGAATCACTATTATACCTTTCCTTCCTCTGCACTATGCATCCTTCTATCCCCAGTAAAATAATTAGAAGCACAATTAAAATAATTAGAATCACATATCCTCTCCTTTCTTTCCAACTCTCCAAGCAACTTAGTCTACCACTCAAGCCTTCCTTCGCCTTCTTGGTCAAGCTGTATTTCTCTCATGCCTTCAAGAAGGTTTCTGAGCATCCTATACAATAAAAGGCCAGTGATTAAATGGCAGAATGACCAGAATGACCGTGACCCCTCTCCCTGGCCAGCCATACCCCCCAGCAGGCCCCCTCAGGGCGGGCCAGCTGGACCTCACCAGTGCACGAATTCGTGCACCAGGCCTCTAGTCTATAATATGACTACATGCATTATAGAACCTTGAGTAACATACATCAAAGGTAGGTTCCTGGCTCCACCACTGAGTAGCAGTGATGTTGTGTAGGGAATGATGTTTGATCTCAAAGGCACACTTCCCTCCTCTGTAAAGCAGGGCCATAGTAGTTACTGATCTTCTAGTGTTCAGACCATTAACTAAGCAGAAGCATGGGAAGCAGATTGGAGAATGGCTGGCATTTGCTGAGCCCTATGCCAATCCTCCCCTTCTGCCTCCTCAAGCCCATGGTCATGCCCTTGTACTGATGTTTTCTGCCTAATGTTTTTTTATTCCCATGTCCCAGCTGCCTACTGGATTTCCAGGTGTATACCGGACTCATCTCTATATGCTCATAATCTAGCAGAGTTCTGCACAGGTAGATATGATGTGTCTCAAATGTATTCATGCCAATAAGCTTTGCTAACAATTCAATCTTGATGTGTTCTTGCCTCGGTATTAAAAGGCTCTATGCCCTTTTCATGTTCATTGTGGCTCACTGAGAATCAACATGAAGAACAAGCTTATATAATAAAAAATGATCCAATTTATAAGTTACAATTCAGTATTTTTTCAAAATCCTTATTCATTAAACTAAATGTATTTCATGTATTTGTCTATATCTGTCTATACATATATACATATGGATTTCAAAGGTATATATATATGTGTATACACACACACACACACACACACACACACACACACTAGAGGCCGGGTGCACAACATTCGTGCACTGTGGGGGGGATGCGGCCTCAGCCCAGCCTGCACCCTCTCGCAGACCGGGACCCCCGAGGGGTCCTTAGTGCTGCTACAGAGGCGGAAAAGCTTCCGGCCACTACCACTGCGCTTGCCAGCTGTGAGCCTGGCTTCTGGCTGAGCAGCACTCCCCCTGTGTGAGTACACTGACCACCAGAGGGCAGCTCCTGTATTGAGCGTCTGCCCCCTGGTGGTCAGTGCGCATCATAGCAACCAGTTGTCCCGCAGTTCGGCAAATTTGCATATTAGGGTTTTATTATATAAGATATACATATATATCTTTGAATTCAGTAACCATCTATTCTCTATGATCTAGTCTCTAATCATACATGTTTACAGAATAATAACCAAGAAACTGTCAGTGTTTGATTCCATACTTGTAAAAGAAAACCGTTGTTATCATCCTCAGTGGGATGTTATCTATGGTGGATGTGAAATATAAGATGAAAATGCAGGGTACCGGGGATGTTTATATCGGTGAGTAAATAGAAGAGTAACATATATAACTGAGATGGATCTTTTTTTAAAAGTCATTTTCTATCTGAATCAGTCTGCTCTTTTCCCTTTTGTGTCATTTTATTTTATTTCAAACCTGTTCACTCTCTGATATATGTTTGAGCTGAGAATTGCAAAATATACTGTTTGATAAATTGGATACCATGTCCTTATGAAAGATAGAGAGTCTTTTATCAAACACAAATATTATAGCAACCTGTACCCAGGAGGGAAATGGGATAGACAGTCCACTTAATTTCCTTTATTGTTGAATAAAAAACAAAAAGCATGAGATCAAGCAACCAAATTCTTGTGAGTTTTTTATTGACAGAGGCCTATTAGAAACTTAGCTATCTGGTCCCTGCTGGTAACACAGTCCAGCAATATTCCCCAAAGAGAAACTGTCACAAAGGTAATGCAAAGCATTAATGCAATAGGGACCCACCCTCCTTCCCCACAAAATGAGTGCTATCTTTCAGCCCCTTCCTTCCTTCCTTCCTTCCTTCCTTCCTTCCTTCCTTCCTTCCTTCCTTCCTTCCTTCCTTCCTTCCTTCCCCCCTCTCTCCCTCCCTCCCTCCCTCACTCCCTCCCTCCCTTCCTTTCCTTTATTTTGTCTTCACTGACCAACTCAGAACATCTTTCCAGGTTGTATACTATTAGGTGCAAAATCTATATATATAAATAATATATTTCCATAATAAGTCACGTTTAGCTCTATAATCATTCTGAAGTATTTCTCAGAATATTTAATGTTTGATG
>NW_005871202.1:1041278-1074250 GCF_000147115.1 Myotis lucifugus | reverse complement strand
CTAGTTCCCTCCTAAATTCACAAAGCTTACCTCCCGGATCCCCTTCATGAGGCTTGCGTTTCCTGCTACCTCCTTTTGTGTTTGTTACTTTCCATCCTGTAGTTTACCATTCTGTGTTCTGTTGCCCTGTCTGGTTGTAGTTTCTGGAGGAAAGTTATTCTTCCTTTCCTACTACATAGTTTAGGCTCATGTGCATGATGCTTTGCAATGTACTGACTTGAATGGAATATAATGCGGCCTTTCCTTTAACCCGTTTTCTTCTTCCTAAAGGTTTCCTCATTTTTCAATGAGACCTCAGGATATATCACATTGAGGAATATTTCAGACCAAGCTTATTTTAACACATTGCGTACCGCATAGAAATCTCTAAGACATACGCCAGGGACCGCACGTTTTTGGGCAAACTGCAAGTTATTTAAATCATCATAATGCACTTTAGGTGTTGTTTTTCAATAATTATAACATTTTTATTTACAAAAACAATTAAACAATTAAAGTTCCTAGTACTTTTTTAACGTATGGTACTGCGTAAAACATTTTCCTCTATGAAGAGGGACCAAACAAAATTTACATAAGTATCTAGATTCGCTCCTTTTTCCATAGGCATGAAAAACGAGAACACTCGTGAGCTGTCCTTAACAGATGGCGCACGAAACACGAGAAAACTCCTGAGCGGTACGAAATGTGTTAAGTAAGCCTGACAATAACTCTTGTCATTTAATTTTTTTAAATTTTCACTTTTTTATTGTAGAGAGGAAGGAATGGAGTTAGAGAAACATGAATGTGAGAGAGAAACATTGATTTATCAGTTGCCTCCTGCACGTGCACCAACTAAGATCCAACGCAAAACCTATGCATGTACCCTGATCAGGAATTGAACCATCAACCTCTTAGTGCATGGGACAATGCTCCAATCAACTGAGCTACCTAGCCAGGGAATCCCATTTTTTTTCTTTAAAATAATTTCTATACTGTGAATACTCGTGTCTTATGTACAGATCTTAAAAACAAGGATATTTTCTTATATAACTTCCATATAGGCATTACATTCAAGAAAAATAGTTAGAATAAACATGCTTTTTGTTATATTTTTAAGTATTGGCCATACATCTAACACCCAATACTTGATTGTAAAAATTAATATGAAGTGACCTTTTAAAAATATGCAATTACAATACGATATAATAAAAGGCTAATATGCAAAGTGGGAGTTCAACCAGGAGACCGGGAGTTTGATCGCTCGCTATGACATGTGCTGACCACCAGGGGGCAGTGCGGAATGAAGGAAGGCCCCAGCCAGCAGCTGGCAGCTGGGGAAGGAAGGCCCTGGCTGGCAGCTGGAAGGCCCTGATCGGCCCTGATCTCTGGCCAAGCCTAGGGACCCTACCCATGCATGAATTTCATGTACTGGGCCTCTAGTAATAATATAAATGAATATTTTACTGAAAATATTTCTACTTATGAAGGGTAATTGAAATAATATTGTTCTGACCTGGTCTTTCTAAATGAAAGATACTTTTTGAGAGAGACTGTGTAAATTTGGTAAGTTATTCCACACTTTACAAAAATTTTGATTTCTTATTACCCTGGGAGGATATAGAAGTAAACTGAAATTTTACAATATTTCCTATGAATTTGTGTTCTTGCAATTATTATATTTGGGTCTCGTTTAAATTTATCTTGGACAGATCAACAGACAATAAGTTTAATAAAACTTAAGTTCTCAGGGGTAACATATTTATTTAATATTAAATGAATAGACACCCCAATCAATTAAATACATAAATATTTTTAAAAAGTTGAATAAAAACAATTAAAAATAAATAAAAGAATAGAGAAGTCCCTGTGAATATGACCTCTCCCCTGATTATCCTTTAGGACAATATTTCCCAATGTATCTTCCATGTGATTTTCAATGAAAAGGTGCTATAGACAAATAAGTTTGGGAAACAACACATTAGCATAAGGGAAATTTTACATTTCAGACAAAATACTTATCCAGCCTAACTTAACAGTTCTTCCATATTTTATTGATCATAGGCATTAAAAAAAAAAGAATAGCTATGAGCCTCTAGGGAACTAGTTTTTCATGGGCTGCATTTTTAAAAAGGTAAGCACTGTTCTAGAATTGTGTTGTCCATATTATTTGCATCTCTATTTAATTTCTAGGGCCCTACATGTTAGGTGAATCTACACTAAGGTGACAGGTTTTTAAACTTTAATCAGAACAATGATTCTTTATTCACTGGCATTGCATGCTCAAAAACGCATTTATGATTAAACTCAATTATCACATTTAGGTATAAAGATAGAAACCCTAGTCTTATGGTAATTCTAAGGATGTAACATTTGTGATTTTACCACTTTCCCTTTATGATCTTCTATTATTATTAGAATTACAAGTTTTATATCAAACTGAGAGCTCCCTGCTGATTGATATGTAACATTAATTCCCCATCTAACTCTCATCAGCTTTTTTTTTGTAGCTTTTGACATCAAACAATCTCCATTTTTAAACTTTCCTGTTTTGCTTCTATAAAAGTATTCTTAGTTCTTCTTTCTCTAAATTTTAAACGTTTTTTCTGAACCCTCTTCCTCCTATTATTCTCTCACATTGAGTATTATGACATGCTTAGTTTCACCTTGTCTGCATTCATTCATTCATTCACTCATTCACTCACTCACTCATGCTAGTCATGTGGCTTACTCTCACTTTATAGCCACCAGGACAAAGACCACAGAAAGTGTATCTCCTAGATTGCACAAAGGAAGTGGTAGAGGGAATGAACTCTCAAGGCAGCCGGATCAGAGTTCACCTTGTTTCCTGTAGCTTAGTTAGGTGTGACATCATGACATCAAAGAGTTTTTGTAAGATTTAAATGGGACAGTAAATATGACTGAAAACGCAGTGTGAGTACCGTATTTTTTCGTGTATAAGACGCTAATTTATCTAAAATTGTTAGACTGAGGAGGGAGCCACGAGGGAACCACGCAGGTGTGTAGCTGCCCATACCTTGTCAAACAGACTTTCTCCAATCATGAGCCTTATTGTTACTGACGTCAGCTGATGCCGTGATTGGAGGTGGAGGTGGAGAGTGTGCAGATGCAACAGGGATGGGAGCATTCTGAGCCCATAAAGAAGTCAAAAAATAAAAAGATAAATACCGGTAAGCGATGGTCTTACTCTGCAAAATTCAACCTGGATGTAATCAGCTCTGCAAAAGAGCATGGAAATAGAGCTGCAGAGAGACAATTTGGACCTCCTCCCACTGAGTGTATGATCAGACAGTGGAGAAAACAGGAAGAACAACTCCTTAAGATGCCAAAAAAGAAGAAGGCCTTAAGAGGAAAACCAGCAAAATATTAAAAATATTGATTTCTTAATTTTGGGTTGGAAAAGTGGGGGGCATCTTATACACGGAAAAATACAGTACATCTCTCAAGTCTAAAACAGAATATACTCAATACAGGGTGTCCCAAAAAATGTATACACACTTTTAACAGCTGGTAGCTCAATTAATGTTTCTTTCTCTTCAGATTTAACCCATTGGAATTAATGATGATTCAAAATTAATTCCATTAGTATTAGTATACATTTTTATTAGTATACACTTTTTGGGACACCCTGTATTTATTGAATTAATATGAACTCTATTCTAAACTGCACATGTTCAATTAAAGGAAGCTATTTCCTAGTATCTACATATATAAAAGCCTAAGCAACCGGTATGACCTGACAACCAGACAATCGGACGACTGGCCGTTAGCTATGACACGCATTGACCACCAGGGAGAAGACACTCAATGCAGGAGCTGCCCCTGGTTGTCAGTGCGCTCCCACAGCCAACCTCACGCAGCTGGTCAACTTCCCATCGTCCCTCCCCCGGCCAGCCAACCTCCTGCGGTCCCTCCCCCCATCTGGCCTGCTCTGATTGACCCCGATCAGGACTGGGTGAGATGGCCCGATTGGCCAGGAGGGACCCCACCCGTGCACAAATTCATGCACTGGGCCTCTATATGTTCTTGGGATATGAGCACTAACAACTATAAAAACAGACCTGTGCTTTTGTTTCCTAGTTCTGTTTACTTGGATGAGATTTTCAGCTAATCCATTTATAATGGTGAGATTATTATTACATTTTTAAGATCTGGAAGAGAGTAACATTTTATTCATGTTTTTCTCTACTTAATAACAATTAAATAAAATAATACATATTTTATATTGATTTATTACTCTTGCCATCAGTTAACTGCACAATAGAATTCAGGTACATTTGCAAACTGCATTAAATTCTTTTAAGCTACCAGCCTCTACTCCAAAATAATAATTTTACCCTCAAGCCCTTTATGCAGATCTTTTCCTAAGCAAAATTAACTTTAATATTTCTCATCAGTGTGTTGTATAATATATATACATTTAATGTACTTTAAATTAAATATATAATTTATTAATTTGTAAGTTCCTGATTTTAATCATCATTTGTCAGAAATTTATCAGGAATAAATATCTAATCTAATAAAAGAGAAACATGCAAATTGACTGTACCTCTGCTACTCCCACAAGCCACACCCACCAGCCAATCAGTAGTGAATATGCAAATTAACCCAACTAAGATGCCCGTGGTCACGGAGCTGGAGCAAGCTTGAGTTGCCCCCAGCAATGGAGGAAGCCAAGCTTCGCTCCCAACCCTGCCAAAGTTTCAATTATAGAAGATAAATAAATCCCAGATACCTACTTCCAGCCTGCGGCAGTGGCCAGCCTGAAAACAGCCATCCGCCCCTCACCCAGGCTGGCCAGGCACCCCAGTGGGACCCCCACCCTGATCCAGGACACCCTTCAGGGCAAACCAGCTGGCCCCCACCCGTGCACCAGGCCTCTATCCTATATAATAAAAGGGTAATATGCAAATTGACCCTAACAGCAGAATGACTGGTCACTATGACACACACTGATCACCAGGGGGCAGACGCTCAATGCAGGAGCTGCTCCCTGGTGGTCAGTGTGCTCCCACAGGAGGAGCTCTGCTCAGCCACAAGCCAGGCTGATGGCTGGCAGCACAGCGGTGGTGGCGGGAGTCTCTTTCGCCTCCTCAGCAGCACTAAGGATGTCCAACTGCAGCTTCGGCCTGCTCCCCGCTGGCAAGTGTACATCCCCTGAGGGCTCCTGGGCTGCCAGAGGGATGTCTGACTGCCAGCTTAGGCCTAATCCCCCAGGGAGCGGGCCTAAGCCAGCAGGTTGCCATCCCCTGAGGGGTCCCAGACTGCGAGAGGGCACAGGCCGGGCTGAGGGACCCTCCTGAGTGCACAAATTTTTGTGCACCGGGCCTCTAGTTATATTATAAATGTATGTTTTCAATACTTGGCATACTTATCCTACTTAAGCTTGCAAAGCTGGCAGTAAGTTTAAATTCCATGCCCAGTGTTGCATGAATTAGTCAATGACGATTTATACTAATATTTCAGGCTCTCCCTCATGAGGAATTTCATCCTTTATAAGACATGACTGGCTACATCACACTGTGGTGTTCCATTCCAACAAGTAAGCCTGGCTTGACTGCTGAAGAAACACCAAATTAATAATGACATAGGAAGTGACTTGTGTAATTTTTTATATGTTAACATCTAAGTTATCTCAAACCTGAAATTTCATGGGTAGCCCTTCAGAGATGAATTAAAATCAGAAACTGCACAACACTAGAATAGTGATTAAATCAATAAAGATCTACATGTATTTCTCACGTGTTTCTCCTTAAATATACTGGCCATGACGTCTTTGCCATTTTAGGTATACAGAGAACATTTACAATGCATTTAACTTAAATCTTTGCTTTACTAATGGAATTTTGAGGTTTTTACTTTAGTAAGTTTTCACTGACTTTTTCAGTCTTAAATGTACAGTCTTTTTATAAAACTTGTTCATGTTCCCTACTGCTAAGAAGAGTTTCTTTTCTGCTTTCATAAGTCTGTTTTTAACTTAGCAGATATCACGGCCACAGAAGGAAAAGTTATTGCAATGTCATTGTTTTTCCTGTGGTTTTCTATTTTACGGGAGGATTTAAATCCTCCTAGTGTTACCACTACTGCGAGAAACCCAGCCCCTTCAATGGGCTATGTTAGATGAATCTAAAAGCGACTTGATAAAGAGCATCCTGGGATGATATTTTGATGGATGCTGTGGTCTCTCCTTTTTGCGTGTCTTTAAATCCTGTCACCGCCCACTCACTTATTCAGTGGCATGCATTGCCTCAGCCAAGGGAGAGATGAAACACAGAACAAAATAAAGCACTTCACATTCAAAACTGTAGCTTTTCTACTGCTAACATCTTGACACTAGACTAGATCAAGAATAAATCCCAGACTTGATAAAGGACCCACAGCAGGGAGTGGAGGCAGAGGTAAGGCAGGGGGCACAGGCAGACAGGAAGATGAGGGGAAACAGACCCCACCCCCATGGAGAGAAGCCACAAACCAGCAGGATGCAGGTGGAAGAGACAGCCCACATGCATCAGGGGGACAGTCGGGGCCACCTCCCAGACCTGCCTAGTCAGAGGGGTGTAGGTACAACAGTAGGATTCCAGAACAGTCAAGAGACCTGAAGTCCTACAGTTGGGATAAAGAAACTAGTACAGTGGCCCTGGGAAATTGACCAGCAATGACCCAACATAAACAGACATATCTCAGCAAATTCACATGTGTATTAACTCATTCATTCATTCATTCATTCAACAAATACACACGGGACACTTATCATGCTGCAGACAGTATTCTAGATGGTGAGGTTATAACAATGGTAAAACAGACACTAATTGGGCATTCACCCTTTTCTCATACATTTCCTAAGGAGCAAGAACAACCGGATCTGGAAGAAGTTCTTCCTCCGTGGGACAAATTACTCCAAGAAACAAGTGGATCTGAATGGATCAACAAGTGTGTCCTTTTATATACTGTGGGGTGCTGCCTGGATAGCCAAGGCACCTCCCCTTCCAGCTGCTAGAAACCTCAGCTTCTGATAACATACCACTGTGCACCTCACTGGGCTAGTCCCCAGCTGCACAGAACTGCCTCTCCCAGGGTTACACCCCTCCCCCAGGGCAGTGCATGGCCAATGACCAGCCAAGGCAAGGATACCCAGCCCCATTGTCTCAACTGGGGCAACTGTGAAAGTCCATCCCAAACACAGAGTTCCCTCGAGAGTCAGTTGCCATCACACTACAGAGCTGCTAGTTCCTCTGCCCACCTACCCTTGCACTTCCTTACAGGTATGTCTCCTGGGAGCACCTCAAGGACAATTCCCTTCTGCATCCAACTCACCGTGGGAGTCTGCTTTCAGGGAACCCAATCCAAACACATGGATAAACATGAACAATATGAATTGATCAACAAAATAAGACCAAGGCAGGGAGGCTTGTAACAGACTGACATACCTCGATGTAGGGTTGGGGTGGACAAGAAGAGATAAACCAAAGAATTTATATACTTACGAGGAGCCCAGTGCACAAATTCGTGCACCTTGAAAGAAACCGTGGCCTGCAATGCTGCCGTAGGCACTTGGGCGGGTCTCTACCCATCCTCCATGCCCCCACACAGACCCTCCCACCACGGCTCACAGTCCCCTGTGTGCCGTCACCACTCCCACATGCTGATGGCACAAAGCAATTGGGGCCAGCACCAGTAGTGGGTGCGGGCAGGGTTGGTAACAGTGGCAGGTGTGAGCACCGGGCAGGACCACGGTGCGCACGAGCAAAGAATTTTCAGTAACCAACAGAGGCTCACGCTGATGACAGCGACCGGCACCCTGCCTTGGTCTGGCACCCCTGCTCACCTGCTCCACCATCCCACCATGGCTGATGCACGTCATAGTGACTGGTTGTTCCACCATTCGGTCTATTTGCATATTAGCCTTTTATTATATAGGACTAGAGGCCCGGTACACGAAACTCATGCATGGGGGGTCCCCTCAGCCCAGCCTGCACCTTCTCCAATCTGGGACCCCTCGGGGATGTCTGACTGCCAGTTTAGGCCCGATAATCAGGATTGGCAGTTGGACATCCCTCTCACAATCCTGGGCCACTGGCTCCTAACTGCTCACCTGCCTGCCAGCCTGATCGCCCCACACTGCCCCCCCGTCAGCCTGGTTGCCCCTCACTGCCCCCCCACCAGCCTGGTCACCCTTTACTGCCCCCCCATTCTGGCCTGGTTACCCCCAATTGTCCCCCCACCAGTAGGTTGCCCCTCACTGCCCCCCCTGCCAGCCTGGTTGCCCCCAACTGCCCCCCCCCGCCAGCCTGGTTGCCCCATCCAGCCTGCTGTTTGGTCATCTGTCCAGTTGTTTCGGTCATGACAGCCCCTGGCTTTTTATATATTAGGATATGCACAGTCCATGGACATGAGCATAGGGTAGTGAAGACTTGCGGGGAGTGCATAGGGGCTGGGAGGAGGAGGGAAAAGGAGGGAAATGGGAGATATCTGTAATACTATCAACAACAAAACAAAACAAACACATGGATAGATAAAGGGTAAATCAGTTGAGTCTGGAGACCCCAAGGCAGAATGCGGTGGTAGGGCTAGGAATATTGCTGGAAGGGAGGAGCAGGAAACTAGCTAAGGAGATTTCTGAGCTCCTACTTATCTCCCGATGGAGGATGTGTTCTGCCGTCAGAGACAATGTTGTTGCTCAGGCTCCCAGGGCTTTTGGGGGCCTCTGCCTATCTGTCCTGCAAAGGAGCCACAGCGAGGACCCGGCCGGATGCCCTCTCCCAGGACTGGCGGGCCCCAGAGCCTGAGAACTGAGGTACGATCCTGGCAGAAGAGATGCAGTGTGAAGCCTTGATTTTTTAATAGGAAATGTCTAATATCCAGAGTACAGGGAGATTATAGTATAAAATAACCGTCCTTACAGATGAATAAAGAAACTTACCTTGAACATCTCATCTGTTGCCTGAAATGTGTGCCAGGTCCAAACATTGGGTACGATATCCCTTGTTTTGCAAATGGAGGAGCTGCATTTTTTAGATATGTGTAAGATGTATGAATTCATCTAGCGAAAATGTCAGAGAAAGATTTGAATCCAGGCCTATCTCACCCAGCCCTCACATTTATTACAGGTGGTGTCAAACAGCTTGTATAACTATGTTCATATCCAAAACTGTGCTATAATTATCTTTAGTTTTCTATTTATAATTTAACAAATGTAACCAATGTTTTCTCGCATCACACATATTAAATTTTCTCTAATTGACAGAGAGTTATACAATTTTATTTAAATACGTCCTTGCACTTAGCAGTTTTTAAAGATTTAGAATAGTAAGTTTAAAAATTCCAAATGCCTTTTTCTAAAGGATTTTGAAATTTTAAATATTGAAAGGCATGGGGAAACATTGTTTGCCTTTTTTTTTCTTTTACACTGTCTCTCCCTAATTGGAAGACTATAGGTATGTCTATTTTCTTCAATCATTTAACCCTCAAAAATGTCTCCTTGAGAAAGAATATATGAAGCTATGATCCTATTAATATTTCTTCAAATCAAAAGTTTAATGAAAGGAGTAAAAAAACATAATGGAGTCTCATAAATTACCTGTGAGCTTAAAGGTTATTTTAAGAATTTCTCAGAGAGCAAGCTGAGGAAATATTATAGTCGCTAAGCAAAGGAAAAATACTTGAAAAAATGAACATTTGCTACCCGTAATAATTGTGGACTCTTCTTTTAGGAAAAACAAACAAACAAATCTCACCAATGACTGTTACACAGATAACCTTTCTGCTTTCTTATTAAACATGCTGGTGACTGACGTTGGCTTCGCTTTTATCAGTATCTGATATGAATCTTTAATTTCTTAATACATTCATTCTAAAAGTATTTATCACAAAATGTTCATGAATTTAGCTCCTATCGGATTTTTCAAGGTTTATTAAGATAATCCTTTGAATGACAGCTTTTTTTTTTCTTAACTGCTGATGAAGTAGATATGAAACAATGCTTTGGAATTGAAACCACTAGCCAGACTGCACAAATACATTGAGGTTTGTTTCTGTGTCTGTGTGTATACATATTTTCTTATTTAACTCAGAATATTAAACACTATGCAAAATGCTGAATAATTCATGGCATATTCACATGTTCACCTTACTAAGTACAAAGCAATATATCTGTGCTTTGAAGAATATGACGACAGATTAATAACATTCAAAGAAGTGAAAACTCGCGATACCTTCCGTATTCGGTGTATTAATTTATTTGTCCAACATCATGTCCTCGAGTATATTTGTGATTATTTCAATTATACCTTGAAATTAAAAATATACCATTTCTTTGCTTATTAGTATGTTGTTTAATGTGAGGGTTAGGTTTATTTCTAATTATTAAAATATATATTTTATTGATTTTTTACAGAGAGGAAGGGAGAGGGGGAAAGGAGAGGGATAGAGAGTTAGAAATATCGATGAGAGAGAAACATCGATCAGCTGCCTCCTGCACACTCCCCACTGGGTATGTGCCCTCAACCAAGGTACATGCCCTTGATAGGAATCGAACCTGGGACCCTAGAGTCCGCAGGCCAGCGCTCTATCCACTGAGCCAAACCGGTTAGGGCTATTTCTAATTTTTTAAAAAATATTTTAAATGTTTCAATAAAAAGAAACATGCATCTGAAAGGATTGTATTAAAATTAGTATAAGGATAAAAAGTTAGTAAAACAAAGGACATAAAATAAAGGTGGTCTTTTCAACAAAATAAAGAGGACAATGTGGCAACTCCAATCACGGAGATGATGTGGGCGGGAGTTGTCAGAGGCAGGGAGCGAGTGTGGTGTGTGGCCCAGCTTCCATTGACTATAGAAGAGATGACTATCTAATGGTTTCCTTCCTCCCATTTTTTCTCTTTAACTATAGGAAACGCGGAGAAAGGAGAAAAGGAGAAGATGTTTAAAAGTTTCTAAGAGGAACCGCAAGCGTCTGGGAGCCCAGGATGAGCAGAAGACGTGCCAAGAGGGAAAGTGTGCCCAAGTACAGACTAAAGAAGCGAAGCCCAAACAGAAGGTGTGACGATGCAAACCCACAATAAACATTCCGAACTGAGTCCTGAGTAACGTAGGCTGCAAGGGAGGTTTAAATCGGGGTGTTGTGAAGTAATTTAACCTCTGAAATTGAAGGATAGTTTAGGGTTCTTAAAAAACCAATAGTATCTAGCAGGCTGGATAGCACAACGGAATTTTCGAAGCAGTAAAGCAATTTAAGATCTGTTTTAGTCTGGTAGCATGTTATGATCGTTCTATTGTAAATGTACTAGAGGCCCGGTGCATGAATTGGTGCATGGGTGGGGTCCCTAGGCCTGGCCGGCAATCAGGGCCGATCAGGGCTGGGCTGATTGGGGCCAGCCGGCCGGGGGGCAGGAACAGGGCACAGGAGGTTGGCCACTGGCCCCAAGGAGGAATCCAGTCCTTGCCCACCCTGGGAAAGGGGCCACATCCACCGCCACCCACCCCCAGTTCTCCAACCCAGCCTGCGGCTGAAGGCCCCAGCAGAGTTGGGAGAGGAGGCGACTGTCACCGGGCCAGGCACAGGAGGAATGGACACCAGATGCGACGCTGCTGGCTAGCAGTGAGAGGCTGGCTGTGGGACCTCGCTGATCACCAGGGGGTAGCTCCTGCATTGAGCATCTGCCCCTGGTGGTCAGTGCGTGTCATAGCGACCAGTCGACCAGTTGTTCAGGTTGTTAGGTTGTAACTGTCGCTTAGGCTTTTATATATATAGATATCGTAGAAAAGTTCAATATCATCATGTATATATGTAAAAGAGTTATACACATAACCACATACACAAACATATGTGTGTATATGAATAATGTGGTTCTTTTATACAAAAAAAATAATATGAAATGGAATGGTTTATGCTCCTTTGTAATTAAGACCTAGAAAAATGTTGAAATTAATTCCAATAATTTAAAATTTGCTTAAGCAGAGACAAGAGTCAAATAAATGTTTAAACAATATTTTGCATGCCTATATCCAACTAACTCACTCTGTACACAATAAACACAAATATTCAAATATTAAAACAGACATCTCCCCACTCCATCTCCTATTCCAGTTAACAAGTCTACACCTGAAGCTCTCTTTCGCTCTTTTGTTGCAGATATCCTAAACATCATTCACCCCATGATTCTCTGGGCATCTGCCTTTACAATACATCTCAAATTCTGCTTTTACTGTTTCTGTTGCTAGCACTCTCATTCCTACTTTTATCATCTTCTTACCCTGGATCATTACAGGAAGCTTAACTCTTAGCACTGTCTCATTCATTATTTCAACCATCACACCATTATAAAATTAATATTTTTAAAACATTGAAGGTGCTGACTTCATATATATTATTCATTTTACTACATTAGCCATAATGACATTCTATGGAGATTTGATGATAAATAATTTGAAAGAAATCATTGTGAACTTGTACCTACACTCCATCATGCATTATAGCATGACCTTTTTCAACCTCGAGAATAACTGAATATTTACTGAGAAACAGGAATGGGTGGGCAGATAGGTAGGTAGGTGGACAGGTGCATAAATACATGAAAATACTACAAAGTGAACTAAAAGAAACTTTTACACTCACTTGCTTTTATCAAGTAGCCCTTTATTAATCACTCACATGAAAGAAAATAGAGAACAGAAAGGATATTTTGGTGGGAATTAGCAGTTAGCTGGGAAATATGGTGCATAGAGAGGTTATGGGAATTTTGGACACAACCACAGAGCTTTTCAAAGTCTGTGGAATAACCTATCTACTGAAATAAGAACTCCCATTTCATGGATCATTCACTTCTTTTTCAAGTGATTAAGGATATATTATAGAACAGAGTCCTACTCAGGCCAGGAAATAGGACATTATAAAGTGCTTTTCTATCTATTAGGTCCCCAAAGGTTTTTATCTTGTCTGTTTTTGATCATCTCCAGTGCTTATGTCTACAGGGGAGAATATTCTTCTTTCTAATTGTTTTCAATGACAGAAACATTTTTCATTATACTTAAGTTTTTATCTTTTTCAAAATTCAGATCATTATGCCTTGTTCTAAGACCTTAGCTGGCTTAAATTAATCTCCCCTGTCTTTTCTTTACCAGCACAAGTATTTATACATAGTTATCATATCCCCCGATTTGTTATCATATTGCCCAGCCATACATACTCAATACTCTTAATTTTCTTTATTAGGTCATAGGCCTTTTTCCTTTATAATTTTCACCATCCTTTAAGCTGATTCTAATTTTTCAATGTGTGTTTTATGTTAGAGAAGATATTCAAGAGAAAATAAAAAATTGAGAAAAGTTATTACAACATAATTTGTTATAAAATAATTTTATATTATTGTTTCACAAATCAACTATATAATTTTCAGAAAGAATTGGAAAAATTCATATTAGGCTGGATTTTTGCTTACATTAACATAAAACTTCAGTCAAAAATTCTAAGTATTTTATAACTGAACACTCCTTATATCCAATAATTTTCTTAAGAAGTTATTAATACATACTTTTATTAAGAGCATATTTCACTACTGTGAGAGGAAGGTGTGGCTGTGCATTGATCAGTACCCAGAGATCCCATCATGACTGACTCTGCCATTTCCACTGTCTCAATGTCTGATGTGTGTGTGTGCTGGAATAATTGTAGTTGCGATATTTTAATAGCATTTATTATGGCTGAAAAACAGCCATTGTAGTATTTAGCCTAGTGAGTTTGTAAGATATTTACATAGAGAAATGAATTAACGGAATAAAGTTCTTTAAAGGCATATCATGGCTGTAAAAATATAGACAAGTTTACTACTATATGCATGGAAATATTCATCAGAACTAAATCTTACCGCTAAATTCTGTCATGTGTCACCCTTCATTTTCTTGTGAACATAAAATAGGAAAGAAACAGTAAAATCTCTTCTTTTGAACAATAGCTGAAAACAACTTTATGCCATGCTTCCTACTTGGTTGCGTGCTTTCCTGTTACCCACAGCGTTGATCACACTTCCTTCTCAATCTGGAAAACTCTCTCCTCCATCCCTGCATCCTGAGACCTTCCAGGCCCCTTTGGGCTGTGTGCTCCTCTGTGTAGGCTTTTCTGATGTTTCCAAAGAACCTATTTCTACTTTATTCTGAGACACACAGCACGATTCCCATCTGACAGATATTTGTTATATATTATTTCTTTCCTGCAAAGAGTTAAGCATTTCACTGCTTACATGAAATGCAGTGGTATGGAAATATGTCACCTGTGCTCATGGTGTTTATATTCGAGGGTTAAAGACTACAATTAATCAGATAATCCCACAAGTGAATATCTAAGAATTTATCATGATGGATGCTGGGAAGGAAAACGAGCTCGCTCTGCTGGTTCTTCTTCTTCTCAGGGTTCATCCGAACATCCCTGCAGTTGGAAATGGGTCAATGCAGTTGCTTCACTGGAAGCTGAACGCTTAAGAACAAGACCCCAGTGAAGTTCTCACCAAGCTATGAATGGACGTGGAGAAAATGAAACGTGTTTACTGTGTGAAAGTAGCCATGCTATTAAAACTATACACTGTGTGATTCCAACCGACATTCTGATAAAGGCAAAACTATAAAGACGATAAAAAAGTGTTTCCCAGAGATGAGAGAGACACAAAAAGGCAGAGCAGTGGGGATTTTCAGGTAAGTAAAAATATTCTGCATATTATAATGATGGATATATGTGCTTGTACATTATATATTATAATAATGGATATATGTGCTTGTACAAACCCACAGAATGTACAACACCGAGAGTAAACTCTAAGGTAAATTATGGACTTCAGGCGATTGTGATGTGTCAACATAGATTCATTGTTAAAAAATCTACCATTCTGGCCGAAACCGGTTTGGCTCAGTGGATAGAGCGTCGGCCTGCGGACTGAAGGGTTCCAGGTTCGATTCCGGTCAAGGGCATGTACCTGGGTTGCGGGCACATCCCCAGTAGGAGATGTGCAGGAGGCAGCTGATCGATGTTTCTCTCTCATTGATGTTTTTAACTCTCTATCTCTCTCCCTTCATCTCTGTAAAAAATCAATAAAATATATTTTAAAAAAAATCTACCATTCTGGCGAATGATGTTGATAATGGGGAAGGCTTTGCATGTGTAGGGAAAGGAGGTATATGGGAAACCCCTGTACCTTTTGCTTAATTTTGCTGTGAACCTAAAACTGCTCTAAAAAAAATTTATTAAACAAGTTAATTGATTTAGGCTAAACTCTAAATACCAGATGTTAAGACTATTCTTTTTCTCATAACCTAATATAATCCTTGGCTCTGGAATTAATTTTATAAAATATTTGCTACCATAAAAATTATGTGCTCATTAAATAATTTAAGAGTTTTTAGTACTACTCATTAAAGTTATAAATTATTTGGTTCTTATTCAAAATTTTAGACATGAAATAATGTATTGCTACTTTATAACCACGTTAAATTGGTTTGGCAAATCTCATTCTCTCCTAGATGTTTGCTATTCTGAGTTGGAAGGAACCCCTTAGAAATCTGGACCAACTTTTTCATTATTACTTTGAAGGAACTGAATCAGGGATATTAAAATGGATTAGGTCACCCAGCTAGTCAGTATTATAACCTTGGTTATAACAAGTAGTATAGCTTAACTATAGAAAAGTACAGTGCATTACTCTTTCCCTAGGGCAGCTCTGCTTTGTTCTAGGAAAAGAGAAGTGAGAATCATTTAATTTATGTGCAAATATATCATTTAAGGCACCGATTTGGACAAATTCATCATACATGACTTTACTAAAAGGGTATGCACTTATGGGTGACAAATTTAAAGATGTTTCTTATACACAATGCGATAATCCATCATAACAAATAAATTAATTAACCAAGTCCTTTGGGTTCACTCTACAGACAGCACCATAGTCCTTTGATCATGCTATAGACAAGGAAAGCCAATGGAAATCACCCTGTAAACTGCTTCTGGTGTTTATTTCAATAACTGGTCCATCAATGATAATTTGTGCCATATTCTAAACTTAACATTATACTTAGAACAAACAGACACACACAGTAAAGAGCAAAACATGAGGACTTATAGATTTCCAAATACTGTAGACTTAGTACATTTAATTAAATACTTATCCCTTATAATACTGGATTAAATACTGAATATTTTTAGATTTTAACACATATGTTTGTTGTATTTGCTATGTCATGATTTTTAAGAGCCTCACAGTCATTACTTAGTCTCATCTTCATAACGACCTGATCAGATTTGCACTGTTATTACTTATATTTTGCAGAGAGAAATATCATGTGCTCTCTGCCTGCAGCCTTCACAGCCCACGTTCCTCGCCAGGTCGCTGTGTTCCATCCTGGGTAGAACTACATTGTTTCAGACGAAAGTCCATTATACAAGGCAAGCCTGAAAGTAGATCTGAAAATTGCTTAGACATATCTGAAATCAATTAAAAATACATTATGGCACTAGCTGGTGTGGCTCAGTGTTTTTAGTGTTGTCTGGTTTGCAAAAAGGTCACCAGTTGGATTCCTGGTCAGGGCACATGCCCAAGTTGCAGGCTCGATCCCTGGTTGGGGTGCATTCGGGAGGCAGCTGATCAATCTCACATCAGTGTTTCTCTTTCTCTCCCCCTCTCCCTTCCTCTGTCCCTAAAACCAATACAAACATTTTAAAAATACACTATGTACTGCTGAATTTGATAATAAAGTAATCAATAGATTAGTCATTATTTTTTATTTACTAACATCATTACCATAGACTTATATGCATATTGCAAAATGTTTAAAATATGTGATACTTTGTAGGATAACTAATATGCATTTTGCCAAATATATACCATAATATCTGTATAATATATACACATAGCATAAAGAATCAAAATAAGAATGGAATAAAAATTGTTCTCACACACTGCAGGGATGGGTGGGTGCAATAACAGAGGCAAAAGCAATCCAATCAGCAATTTGGATTCAAATAACATATAAGCACAGGAGAATCACTTAAGACAGTGGTTCTCAACCTTCTGGCCCTTTAAATACAGTTCCTCATGTTGTGACCCAACCATAAAATTATTTTCGTTGCTACTTCACAACTGTAATGTTGCTACTGTTATGAATCGTCATGTAAATATCTGATATGCAGGATGGTCTTAGGCGACCCCTGTGAAAGGGTCGTTCGACCCCAAAAGGGATCGCAACCCTCAGATTGAGAATCGCTGACTTAAGAGGACAGATCACATACATGTCAAGAAGTTTACAGTTCAGTTTTTAATGAAGTCTTAAGAAAAACGTTGTTGTTGTCAAATTGAGCTACATTCAAAGAAACGAGGTATCTGGGATGACAAGGGGCCACCTCTGTTGTTCCTCAAGCAGGGCCTTTGCATTTCATGTTTTCTTCCTCAAATACCTTTTCTCAGATGCTTCCTAGTTTCCTGCTTACATAAGTGGGATCTCTGCTTTAGGCTCCTCCTATTGCGGAATTCTCTCCTACCACCTTACACAAAACAGTACCTGAACTCCCCCTCTATCTCCTGCTTCATTTTTCATTAATCTCTCTCATTTCAATGTATTTATTTATTGCTTTATCTTGCCTCTCTGATAAGTAATCAACTGAGATCCAGACATTTGTTCAATTCGGTGCCTGGAAGAGTGACGTGACTCATAGCTGATACTTAATAAAAATATGAATCAAATGAATTTAAGGCCAAGATAAAGTGGCAATGTCATGCTCGATTCCACTCTCCATTCAGCTACCATGTCAGCACATGATAGATTAAACATTAAATTAAAAAATGTGATCACATTAAGAAAGCATCTTCATAAAGCAAAACTGTAATTAAAATGCAACACGGTATGGAATTAGAAAGGCAGAGCCAATGGGAACATTCAGCCTGTGGGATCATGGGAATGAGTCCCACTCCATGTGTGTCCCAGGCCAGAGGGGCTAGTACAGCACTGAAGCTGCAGAACCTCATAATGAACTAGGGACCTGGAGGTTTAGTTGGAGACAAATATATTTAGAATTGACACAAAAAGCATGATACATGAAAGGAGAAGTAAGTCAATTAGACCTCGTAGCAATAACACAATTTGGCCCTATGAAAGACTCTGTGAAAAGGTGGAAAATTAAACCACAGACTGGTAAGAACTACTTGCCAACCAAATATCTGACAAACAATTCTCACACTCGATAATGAAAAAATCCAATTAGAAATGGTAAATTAAAATCCAATTTAACACAGTAAAAATGGGGAATAACTGTTTAATGAGTAAGCATTTCTACTTGGAGTGATAGAAATGTTTTTGAATTACATAACTGGTGATTGCACAATAATGTGAATATACAAGATTTTTACGGAATTGTGCACTTTGAAATGGTTAATTAGAGGCCCGGTGCATGGATTTGTGTAACTGTGGAGTCCCTCAGTCTGGCCTGCAGGGATTGGGCCGAAACTAGCTCTCCAACGTCCTCCGAGGGGTCCCAGATTGTGAGAGGGTGGTTCTCAGGTGATCCACCCCAGAATCGGGCTCCCTCCTCTCTGGTTCCGGGTGCATCACTGGAGAACCACAGCCAACAAGTCACCACAGCTCGGCAGATCCTGCATTGAGTGTCTGCCCTCTGGTGGTCAGTGTGCATCATAGCTACTGGTCGAACGGTCGGATGATTGCTTAGGCTTTTATATATATAGATGTGACTTTCACATCAATAATTGCTTAAAATAAAAATTTTATAACAAAAAGACCAGAACTGAGAGTGTACTGAAGAGGATATAAAGAAAACAAATAAGCTAAGTAAAGAATGTTAGGCAACATTAGCTAAGGAACTGCAAATTAAAACTACAAGGAATTATCATATACCTATCAGAATGGCTAAAATAATAGTAACGCCAAGTGCTGACAAACAGGTGGAAATCTTGATCACTCATACCCTTGACTTGGGGTAGTGAACACACAATACAATATACAGATTTGTACACTTGAAACAGATATAATTTTATTAATCAATGCCCCCCCAATAAATTTAATTATTTTTGTTGTAGTTAATCCTCACTTAAGGATATTTTTTTCCCATTGGTTTTTTAGAGCTAGTGGAAGGAAAAGAGAGAGAGAGAGAGAGAGAGAGAGAGAGAGAGAGAGAGAGAGAGAAACATTTATGTGAGAGAGACACATCAATTGGTTGCCTCCTGCCCTCACTGAACCAGGGCCAAGGAGTTAATCTGCAACCCAGGTACATGCTCTTGTCAGGGAATCAAACCTCAGATCCTTCGGTGTGCAGGCCTACACTTTACCCCTGAGCCACGCAGGCCAGGGCTAATTAATTTTTTTAAGTATGATTGTACAGAAGCAATTAGAAAGGGATAATGAAGTGTTGACTAAAATGTTAGAATATTATAATGTTAGTTACACCATTAAATGCTATATCATAAGTGTGATTGTAAAAAAAAGTATGTGATAAGAGAATGCGTTAAAGAATCCCAAAAGGTTATTGAAGTAAATATAAAATAATTTAGATATAGAGAAAGAGCTGCTTCTAAACATAGTCGTGTGCGATTTATCTCCTTTCTTACTTCCCAGAGCAGTGGCTGTACCAAGGAGTGCTTCATCAAAGTGCAGGGCGTTTGCTTATGTTTCATAGCTGCCAGCTGATATGGTCATAAATTTCAGGCACATGGAATATGGGACCTTGTTGCATATTATAAACTGTCACTTAACACCCTTGACAGATGGCACCAGCAAAAGACTTCACTTGATAATAGGGGCAGGTGAAATCTTTGCTTCACTCCAAAAAACTGAGACATGCTACATAAATCATTCTACCTATGGATTTTTCAAGTGTTTTTAAAGGTTCTATTAATATTTCTATATGGCCAAGCCAAAGTAATTAAGAAAAAGGTGTGAACAGCCCGGCCGCATGGCTCAGTGGTTGAGCTTAAACCTATGAACCAGGAGGTCACAGTGTTATTCCCAGTCAGCATACTAGTATATGCCCAGGTTGAGGCTCAATCCCCAGTGTAGGGAGTGCAGGAGGCAGCCGATCAATTATTCTCTCTCATCATTGATGTTTCTATCTCTCTCTCCCTCTCCCTTCCTCTCTGACATCAATAAAAATATGTGTTTCATAAAAAGGTGTGAATGAAGTATTAAACATAGGAAATACTACTATGTAACTACAAGTCCAAAGCTAACTGGAGGACACCTTCCATTAGTTCAGTCTCAATTACAAGTACATGCACTGCCACTAATCAGTAAAGTACTTTAGTGGAAGTCCAATCCTACATAGATATTGGTGGTAAATTTAGAATTCTAATCCATGTGGTTTCCTTCAAAACCTCTGGGCTTTCATCTACATTAAAATTATATATATATAATTTTCTATTTAAGATACATATTTGTAAAGCAAAATTATTTCATCAATTGTATTAATGTCATCTTACTTTACTCCTATACAAAATCAAAGCAACATCCATGGTAAATTTTCTGAGAACTCTTAAGCTACTTCTCTCTCCCTTCACCACTAACCGCCACCCTCCTGAGTGATTCCAACCAGCCTGTACATGAGTTCCGGTATATCCAGTTTCCAAACAGGCTGCTACTTCCCACTTCCCCACTGACCTTAGCAGGAAACTGAGGGAAAACTGTCTGGGTTCTCTTTCTTCAGTCCACTCACAGACAGAGACACACACACACACACACACACACACACACACACTCACACACACACTCACACACACATACACACACACTCACTCACACACCAATTTATGCTTCAACACACACTGATAGGGATTCTTTTTCGTCTACCCATCGACAGCAGTGATTCTTAGTACTGCGTTTTGCCAATTCTGATGGGAGTTTTCTACTTTTATCCTTTTCAATCTCTCAACATTACTCCACAGAGTTGACTGCCTCCTCCTGCTGACACACACAGTTGGTTACCGAGAGCCTGAGTTCTTCCTTGTTCTTTAAATTTTTGCCTGTATCTTTCCACTTCTGGCCTTTCAATAAAATGTTCCTTTCTGAGAGGAAGTGTATTTTCCATTTACTCTCACTACATGTGTTTTTTCATCATAACATTAATCATGATATCTATACATTTATTGACTCCTTATTTTATTTTACTCTTTCTGTTATGTTTCCATCACTGGTGGCAGACTTATGACTAAGCATTTGTTAGAATTAATTGAACAGCACAATTAAAAAGGGTTAATTTTTATACGTCAATAAAGCCAACTTAACAAAATAGTCATATGAAACGATTAAAATAATAGAGTACAAACCAGCATATACTGGTTTCTATTTATATGCATAGAAAAATTATAAAGCATGTATAAGTTGACTGTTGGTAAAGTTTCCTCTAATCAGTATACATTCTCATAGCATGTATGAGCAATTGTTTCAGATATAATGAATCCAACTATAATGTTATATATAAAGGACAACCAACAGCCACATAAAGAAAAATATTCACACTTTTTCTCTAACTTTATGAATATATGGCTAAATTAAAAATTCAGATTAGTCTGATTTATATTTATAATTATTTGTTTTGATTACTTGTATGTTTTCTTAGTCTGATAATTCAGAATATATGTAGTAAATAAAAAATAGTCAATGTAAGTAGTTATGATAGAAAACCTTTATTCTATAGATTAAAATGCATCTTCATCAGTACTTAAAAATAATCTGGCTTTATCAGAAAAATTCCAATCAATGAAGCTCATTCAAAGTTTTACCATAACCCATCATGCATATTACATAGAGTCAAGTTCCTCAGAAGAATGAGATTATTCCATAATTCAGTTTGGTCCTTTCAAATAGTATTTTTGTTGCTTTAAAACATTTTCAATTAAGTACATTTTATGGTATTTCCCTAACCAATTTCAGGGCATGTTTCTATTATACATAAAAGTCTATCGGTAACTCAGTGTTCAATTGGATAAGAGACCTTAGAACGCCTTGTGTTTCTTTTGATGCCTCACGGATCATAGGAGAGCTTGCAAGTTTTCTGAACGCTGCTATCAAGAGGAACTTCTAGGGAAAGGCCTGGTGAGAAGATGCTTTAGGAAGGAGGTTTATAATGTAAAATTAAATGAAGAGACTTTCCATAACAGGTAATTCTTTCATATAGAACTCTTCATGAAGCTGAATATTGGACATTATGCCCCGTTATTCCTTTAGTTATTAGTCTTATTTCCTTTGTACTCATCTTTGAAAACTCAGTTCAGGTTTCTCAATTGCACATTCCCCGGAGCATGGAGCAAACCCTTCTTGTTCATGATTTTACCTCTGTCCCCACCATAGGACACAGTAGGGCTCAATAAATGCTTAGTGAATGAATAAATACGATAATAAGTGATCTCAATACTCAAACCATTGAAAATTTCTGGTGTTACTGACTTTCTGGCTATTTGTCTTTTAGAGTAAATTTAAAATACCTATCCTGTTCTGTTTAGTTATGTTTTCAGTATTTAATGTTAAATGTAATATTAAATTTCAAAATATGTGCCAAACAACCACAGTGTATTGCTGGGTGTATTTTACAAGTGGGATATCCATTAGTGAGAGAACATACGCAGCTAAAATTTAAGCTAATAATAATCCAAGAACATATCTGTGAGGAAGTTAATAGAATTAACCTAGAGAATGAAAAACAATATAACTGTAGAAAAACTTAGGACAGGGGACAGGCCCCTTAGAGTTCAGAAACATACCTAATCAGAAAGAGAGAGAGAGAGAAAAAAAAATTTAATTTAATGTATTTTAGCATTTCTAGGGATTTCTATAAATCCACTACCATCCTCCTAGTAAACATCACTATGTTTTGGGCTAATATTGACTCTAAAACACTGTTTTGAATCCACTGTAGAATTGAAACCGAAATCACACATTCTGAAAAATCCTAGTAAACAATTCCAAATAAGGGATTGAATAAAGTAGATGAATCCATCTAACCATGACCTATTTTGGTACACACATCTGTAAATCAAACATTTGCCTCTGTGATTTTCATGCAGCAAACATTTCCAAATCTTTGACCCTTGAGATTGCCATACTACTTAGCATGCAGCTAAATTGCATTCAAACAACATTTGCATATGTAGTATGATTTGGTAGACTAAGCCTCCAGCTTCTGCTCTCAGAAGACAAGCTCTGTGTTCACTGTGAATTGACTGAGTTCATGCACTTCAAATATGAAAAATGTGAAAAACCCTCTTTGGGGGATTTATAAGAATAGTTTTGTCTTCACACGACTGAATGATATGTAAATACAGAAACTTTTGTTTTCACTATCGTTCTACTCCATGTGGAAGTTACGTACAGGTGTGGAATGATAAAACAGCAGTAAGCAACCCTGTGGACTTACCAGGTTTTGGAGTAACCTACACTATGAGTAATATTTAAGGTGGAAAGGATGGAACAGAAGTGACTCGACCATCAATCAGATATTTTTAATATAATTATAATCTTTAAATCTACAATCTGCATAGCAAATCAGTCACAGTTGGATATCTCTATGAATACAGAGAAGTATAAGTCACGATCCTGGCTTATTGCAAAATATGGTTTGACTTTCAGGGAATAAACATACCCTACCTGTGAAATGTTAACTTAGCAGCATGAATTACAGGAGAAAAGCGGATAGTTCTTCAAGAATTCAGTGGCGAGAGACATTAATTGAGTCTTGGTGATAGGGGAAGTTTCCATTAGAAGGGAACCTAGTACTAAAATTGCATGAGACAGAGGGCAGGGCAAAGTGAAAATTTTACTAGTAGATACAGGAGACTGCTGAAGGTCTGGAGGGGCAGAAGGGGAACAGACACTTGGAAGTTTTGGAGACAAGTGAGTTTTTGAGCGAAAGTAGAAAAGAAAGGTCAGCTGAAGCAATCATGTCTCATAACCTAAGGTCATGGTTTTTGACCTGTATTGTAAAGGCAGCCAAATGTAGCCTATTTTCTATTAGATTTTACAGGTTAATTTCAGAAGCTGAGGTCATCAAAGCCATAGAAGATGAGGACAAAAGTCTTTGATATTATTCTGACAAATGATCTCTTTACCCATCAGGCTCAGTAGCTATGCATGCAGGGATCAGCTGGTCCAACTTGGCCAGAGAATGTAGAGCATAGTACAAATAAGGAATCAAGCAGATGACCCTCATGACCCCGTAAGATGGACAGGTCTGGGAAACAGGCTTTGTGATTGTCTAAGTACTTCAACTGGCTTGAGAACCATATTAATCAAATTTTGCTTCGGCAAGAAATATGAAAATTTTATCCCCAATCTTGGTCTTTCTATGCTCCAATATCCTCAGGTTTAAAGGATACAGAAAGTTCAAGTTTAAAGGATACAGTCAAGTTTAAAGGATGCAGCAAGGTCAAGCTGATGTTCTATTAGTATTTTATTAGGCAGTAGTGGAAATAAAGATCAGCCATTTTTATTTGTGTGTATATGTGTGCTGTGGAGTGAAGGTAGGAATACGGTCTGACACTTTATCTTCATTTCATAAATTAAATTGCAATAAATTCCAATCATTTTGGCTAAAGGCAAAGACTTTTGCCCTTTATAACAAGGCACTCAGTATAATCCTTACTTTTCAGGTAAATGGTAGATACAACATTGATGAAGAGTTTACGGGAACAGCTGGGTCATAGCTGTTGATCTCTGTTTACATAACTAATTATTTAAACAGCATATCGCATTCAAATAACATTTACAAGTGGGATATCAGTTAGTGAGAGAACATACACAACTAAAATTTAAACTAATAATAATATTTTATTATTTTTTCTGATAATAATACTGGTTAATAATAATATCTGTTAATGTTTTTTCTGATAATAATACTGATTAATATTTCTTATGTGCTTACTATATTCCAGAAATATACTAATTACTGTATTTTTTAATTAAAAAGTACTCTCTCTCTAGCTCCATTCTATATAATAGAAGGCTAATATGCAAATTGTCCCCTCAACCGGGAGTTTGACCAGGGGGTGGGGCTGGCTGGCCAACCACCTGTGGCCCCTCCCCCCAGCTGGCCTGATTGGCCCCGATCAGGGCAGGCTGGCTAGACTCCACCTGTGCATGAATTAGTGCACTTGGCCTCTAGTATATATATGAAGGTAGCTTTCAATCGGTTTATATATGTGTATATGTATATCAAAAACATGGAAGTTGAGTAATTTTGCCAAGGTCCAAGTGCAGGATATATGGAGCCATATTTTCTACCCAGAGACTTAGGACTCTCAACTAAGGTACAACACTGACTCTTTGTCCAGACTATAATATTTCTTAAATCATTAAATTCATAAGACCATGTAAATCATCTGCAGGGTGTTCATTTGAGACAATAAATAAGATAATTAAAATGAAATACTATCTGGGAATGAGTGGGCTGATAGATATGGGGAAATAAGGAGCATACCAAATACATATTCTCTTTACAGATGAATTTCAAATACTAGCATGTATGAACTTTAATACAAAACATTATTTGATATTATCATCATGTTTGAGTCGACAATCCCCCATCAACCATTACAAGTCTTCTCAAAAATACTGTATAATACTGTTTATTTCCACTCCTCTTCTGAGTGCAACTTACCTGTGCAGGAGAGGTGCCAGGGCCTCTTAACTTACAGCTCTAAGCCTGCATTGAAAATATTTTGAGGAATGTGGAAAAACATTTCCATTTTCAGCAATAACTTGCACTGGGAACTTGGGGGAAACCTTCCCTTTCTTGGGCCTCAGCTGTTTGAGATGCAAATGTGAACCATATGAACCACAGATATTTCCACATTTAACTCTATTGCTTATAATATGTTTATTATTTTTCATTTTTTCAATTTTCATTTTTATTGATTTCGGAGAGGAAGGGAGGGGGAGAGAGAGATAGAGATTGAAACATCAATGATGAGAGAGAAACATTGATCAGCACCTCCTGCACGCACCACATTGGGGATTGAGCCCACATACAAACCAAGTATGTGCCCTGACCTGGAATCAAACCAAGACCTCCTGGTTCATAGGTCGAAGTTCAACCGCTGAGCCATGCTGGCTGGGCAAGACCAGGATTCTTGACATGGTTTACAAAGCCAGACACCATCCTGTGGGCCGTCCCCAATCAATGTCCTGTTCCCAGTCTGTGCAGGCCTTTCCTCGTTTCTTTAAAAGGTCCCCACTCCAGCTTTGCACATGTTGCTCCCTCTGCTTGGAGAGCCCTGCTCTGCTCTGTCCCAGGGGTGCTCAGAGAATTCCTGTGTCTCCCTTATTCGCTCTGGTCAAGAGTCCTGAAGAGAGCTTTTCCTGGTGCCCCTCCCCCCTCTCTCACCATACTCTGTACTTCTCTTTGATAACAATGCAGCAATTAAAATCACTTAATTGGCAATTAGGAGCGTAACCTCTGCATCTTAAAATAGAAGGTAATGGATCTGCTGAGTTCACTCCTGTATCTCCAGTGGTTAGTACTGTTTGCATGCAGGAGGCACTCAAGCATATTTATTACAAAATAAAATAAGTAAATATAAAAGGAATTAATTAATGAGAAAAACAATTTGCCCAGAATTCTTTATATGGGCAATGATTCTTACAAAAGCAATATTCCCTCTCTTATATGTTTTCTCTATTTAATATTAAACAGAAGCAGCCATCAGGAGAGTCCCATTCATATCTATGCCACTTCTAAAGAACCCCGTTAGCAGAAATGTTATAGATCTTCCTTAACTGCGAAAGCTTCACAGATCCCCCGTTCCCTGTACCAGAGGGAAGGCATTGCCAGTTCTCAAAGAAGCACCTTGCCAACAAGTGAATGTTGAAGTATTTTTAAAAAGCACTTAGTCTCAGAACATTTTCTTAAAAAGGTTTTGTCATGAATATAGCCAACCACCAAGCACCTGTTTATTACAAAAAAGGAAAAGAAGATTAGCAACAGTGCCGAGTTAATGTTAGAAGAAACTAATATTTCTCACCTCTTTCGAAGTGGCGAGCTGGGTGCCACATGTCACCCTCATACATGACAGAGCTAGTACAGCTCCCCTAATTTGCACTTCTGCATAAAAATCCACAGGACTCATTTTCATTTGGATGTCCATGTGTGAAGTTTGCCAATGTGCAAATTAACAAGTTTCTGTTGCATGGATTTCCTTCCTCCTCAAATCCACATCGATTTCTTTTCTTTTTTGTTAAGAGTTAAATATGCACAATGCGTGATTTTCATTCCCTGGAGATCAGTATCACATCATCAAAGGGGGATTTATGCAAGGAACTAGGCTCAGAGTCCCCGGTGAGTCATCAGGCCCTAAAGCTATGTCATCACTGCTCACAGGTGAGCTGATCTGAGTCAGCCCACCACACCAGCCCACACGTGGATGGTTCCACTGCGGTTACCATCTCTGCATCTTGTCGGATCTGGGTGTCCCTAATAAGAAGCAAGGAAAAGGCACCTCTACGAACAGCTGTTGGGTAGGGTGACTCCTTTTTTTCCAGACTTTTTACTTCGCTTCGTCCAGCTTTGTGTTACTCCCTTCTGCCTGTGACATACTTGTCCATATGGGGGGAAATGAGCTCTTTTTATTTTATTTTATTTTTTAATTTTTTAAAAAATATATTTTAATGGATCTCAGAGAGGAAAGGAGGGGGACAGAGAGATAGAATCATTGATGGGCCACGTCCTGCATGTACCCCACTGGGAATCCAACCAGAAACCAGGGCACATGCCCTGACCAGGTTTTGAACCATTGATGTCCTGGCACATAGGTCAACGCTCAACCACTGAGTCACACCGGCCAGGCTCTCCTGACTTTAACTGTAAGCATACTGTAACCTCATTCTCTCCTTCCCACTTACTTCCTCTTTCCCTTTTCATGAAATGTTGGAATCTTTAGTTTCCCACTGGATGGCATCAAGCTATATTTCCTTCAGGAACCATCCTCACCAACAAGTCAGCATGCTAATCAGGCATGTTCAAAATCTGAGGAGAAACAGGAAGTGAAAAGTCAAAGCCCACATTCAAAGTGAACACTCGGGTTGTGCCTGGGCTGCTGCTGTCTAGGGGCCAAGCAGTGGAGATGGCCAAGGGCACACTGTCAGTGTGTGATTAGAACTTCTGCTGTTTCAACTCCGAGCAGGAAATTCTCCTTGGAGTACTTCCTCTTAACGGCTTTCATAATTGAACAGCCAACCCCTGTCGGACGTTTCAAGCAGAGAGACATGTCAGTAGTTTTGATATCAAGTCTGTATGCTCTCCCCATTGAAGTAGATATTCTCCCAGGGTTCTCTAGGATCAGACCTTGTTTGAGAGAATACATGTCAAAGAAACAGAAAACCTCCTAGCTCACTGAGAAAACACATCGTGCTAGAACATTGATTAATGGTTTTGTGATAACAGAATATAGGAGTCAGCCTGATCTGTCACCTGTTTCAAGGATACTCTAAAATGTCCTAGCTATAAGCAAAAATAGGTATTTGTTTGAAAACATACAGACAAAAAATTTCAAGTCTATGATTTTCAGTATTATATCCCACATATGAGTGAAATCATATGGTTCTTAGCTTTTTCTGACTGACTTATTTTGCTTAGCATAATATTTTCAGGTCCATTCATGTTGTCACAATGGCAGTATTTCAACTCTTATTATGTCTGAGGAGATTTCCATAGTATATTTGCACTACATCATTTTCCTAAAAGTAAGCAAAAGAAAAGAAAACAAAACAAAACACAGCCAGGTGCCCATGTTTACCTGTCACAACACTGACCCAGTTCTGAAATTATAGGTTCAACCCTGATTGGAGTAAATAACAGTTAGGAGATCCATAGAAACCAGAGGAGGTCCGTCATGGAGAATGCGCAATAGATTTGATGGAGCTGAGATCAGCCATCATTTCACAACAGGATTAGATAGACAGAGCCTAGAGAGGAGCCCGGAGCCTGGAAACCTCCCCTTCACTAATTCATCATGGGCTAGAGCAACACACCCACAGGAAATCAAGATGTTACTCATGAGCCTCTGAAGAAGGTGCTCTTGTGGATTGGACTATGTCCCCCAGACTCCCATCCAAAGGTCTCCTCATGTCCTAACTCCCAGGACTTCGAAATGTGCCTTACATAGGAACAGGGCCATCGCAGATGGAATCAAGTAAACTTGAAGTCATACTAGGTTTGAATGGGCCCTACATTCAATGACTAGTGCACTTACGAGAGGACTCACAGAGACACGTACATGGAGGTCTGAAGTCCGAGGCGGAGATTGGAGTGATGTCTGTGTACCAGGGAATGCCATGGACTGCTAAGAGCCAATCAGGAGTTAGGAAGAGGCAGGTAATTTTTTCCTGGGATCATGAGAGTGAACACTGGCATCACTAATGCCTGGATTTTGAACTTCTACCTTTCATAATTATGAAGAAACAGACTTTCATTGCTTTAAACTACCCAGGTTGTGATACTGTGTTATGGCAGCCCATAAAGTGGAACAGATAGATTTTCTGTAAGAATTCTTAACTACACAAATGAGATTTTGCCAACAGGTAGACAAAGACAGACATTACTGAAAGTTTCTGTAGTTTTGGCTAAAACCAATCTGGAGTAAGGACATCTCCCACCTAATTCATTCCAGCTATAAGCCTATGGATTACAATTTTATATCTATAGCACAATACTATACAGTTAATTCTGATTTTTCTCAGGCGAAAATAATCTATGCTTAAGATTAATAAATTTTACTGTTAAAATCTTAATTACACCTTTCATTCATTATTATTTAATATGTAATTTAAGTTTAAATAAAATAAATATAATTTCCTACTTTAATTGAAAATGTTAGAGTTGTGTTTCTGTTAGGATAAAAGTTTATTCTCTCACCTTCCAAAACACAAATATAAAGAGAAAAAAGAATTCATCCTTGCAGTTTCATCCAAGTGCAAAAAAACCCTCTCTGGTTATATTTCTCTGGTTACATAAGTCCTAGAGTTTAAGTAATGTGTGGAAATTCAGGACACCAGTTAATGCCCCAGGATGAGACTAAAAATTCCAAAATATTAGATAAAGTTGTATGTAAGGTAAAAATAATTATAAGTGCAAATACTTTAAAATTAAATATGAATGAGTTTAGAATTATCAACTGTACTCAATCCTTTAGTGAGGAATTCCCTTAATAAGAATTCTACTTAATGAGGAGTTGATGATACTTTATGAAGAGATTTTTTTTCCTTTACCCTATTTACCAATTCCAGAACAGTCTACTATCAGCTATTTCAATTTTTAAAAAGTATTGACAAAAAGAAATGTATTTGTGTTTACATAATATGTAATTGCTTTCACAAGAATCTTCATGAAAATTATTTTTTGTGTAACTCTGTCATCAACTTTGATATCATTTTCACTGGGAATCTTTTGATGGGGCAAAATTCAATAAACAATAAAACGTAATCCACTAACGACTATCACTTTAAATTTTTAAGATAAACTTTTAGTCAATCCAATATAAAAATATATTTTTGTGATTAGCCAAAAATAGTAAGTGATTTGAGAGTATTATCTTAAATCACAAAGACATAATATAATGTGCCTCAGCTATATTTCCATCCTTAACCAAATCTTAATAGATCTAGAATTCATTTTATCTTGTTTTCATATCAATTGAATCTCTTTTTGTGTTTACTAGATGGAGAATAAAAGTCCATTTAAATTTCATTGACTATCAAAGATGCTTTTGGTTTGAAATCCATTTTAAATTGAAAATATAAGCCTCAGTGATTAACTAGTATGCAACAAAAAGCTTAGAAATAAGAACATAATATGACTTAACTGGATTTAGTAAATATGTAGCCAATAACAATATAGCACATGTATAACAATAAACTGTTTCTAAAGCACACTGCAGTATTTACACAAGTTTTCAGAAATTCCCTTCTAGCTTATTGAGGCTGCATTTCTTAGTGTTTCACACAACACACTGATGTATGTCATTCCTGAGAACTTGCAAGACCTATTCTTTAATCTCCAGATCACAGTTAAAAGCAAACTTTGAAAATACGGGTGATAATGTAGCAGACAGCCCTGTACCAATACAGCTGTTGAATGAATCATGAGAAAAACAGTCACACCGCAGTCAAAGTTCTGCAATTCTAGGGCACACATCTGAAGGGCTAATGCAATCTAGTCATTTTGTGCCTCATTTAAATACAAGAGTCTGTTTCTATCTTTCATCTTCTAATTTCAGGAAATTAGATGTAAAACTACCCTCATTCCTTTTAGGTACAGAAAGATCAAAAGAATAAAAATTTCATCACAAAGCTAATTGCATTGTCAAATGACCTCATGCATAATGAATCATTAAAATGATCTATTCTATAATAAGTGTATGCTGATAAAGGTTAAAATAGTTTTAACATGTGGGGAAAAAATTGCCAACGATGACATTATGGGATAATATTTGTTTTATAAGCTTTATGTAATGAGAGTGTTTATATTTTTGTGCTGGAAAAGAAAATCTCCCAGATATATACTCAGACGGACATGAGACAAACTTTCATAACACTGTCAACATTGGCCTTGGGTAATTAGGTCTTGAAGATCACTGATCTTTAATTACAGTTGCTCAACTCCCAAGGAATCAAGTATCAAGCAGGAAAAAAATCTTATAATTTCCCTTCATGTTTCCAACGAAGACTTCCTATCATCAGTTCTTTTTCTTTTTTATAAATTAAATACATTTGATTTGCCTGTGCCTGCCTGTATAAATTAATATTACACTTGAGGCCCCCAGCTTACACTATGTTAAAGTGGAATACAGCCTTTTGCCCTAAGAAGCAGAGATAGGAATGAGTTCTGGATTGCAACTACCATAAAAAGGAATAAAGTCCAAACAGAACAAGATCAAGTTCATTTTAACCCATGAGACCATGCTGACTTCTTCTATGAAAGTAAAATTATTTTATGATAGAACCACAAGATAAAGAGGAGATGATGGATATTATAAGAAATACAGACCATGCCAAAACCGGTTTGGCTCAGTGGATAGAGCGTTGGCCTGTGGACTGAAGGGTCCCGGGTTCAATTCCGGTCAAGGGCAGGTACCTGGGTTGTGGGCACATCCCCAGTGGGAGATGTGCAGGAGGCAGCTGATCGATGTTTCTCTCTCATCGATGTTTCTAACTCTCTATCTCTCTCCCTTCCTCTCTGTAAAAAATCATTAAAATACATTAAAAAAAAAAGAAATACAGACCATGAAGAGAAGAGTATGGGTAAATCAATTGTCAGTCATGCCATGTAGGTGAGTGACATGCAGAAATGGTCTAACAATCACACATTAGTCAGCCAAAATGAGGGTCAGTGATCATGAAGGACCTGCAATCGTTAGCATTTCTTTTCCAATTGAAGAGATTCCTGAAAATGATAAAACATGATTGCTGCTACTAGTCTGCACTGACTCAGAAAGTATACAGTGATCATGCTAATAATATGGTTTTGACATGTGTTTCTCAAGCATATTCCCAAATATGAAGGTCATTCTGTTAATAGTGGCCTCAGTAATGAAGCAACAGACAGGGCACAGGGAACTCTTATTACACCTCTTGGTGCTGTGGGTTGACACGGGCAAGCATTCGGTGCTTCAGTTGAGGAACCGTCCAGTGACGGTCTCTAACCTGAGAGATGTCTCCAGTGGCCCAAGACAAGAAAAACCTCACCTTCAAGGATCAAAGAACAGAGGGTGTCTACGAAACATTCTGGGGAATGTACTTTTTAGTTTTTATTGATTGATTGATTGATTTTGAGAGAGAGAAACATAGATTGTGTTGTCCCACTCATGTATGCATTCATTGGTCGATTCTTGTATGTGCCCTGGATGGAACCCACAACCCTGGCATATTGGGATGACGCTCTAACCAACTGAGCTACCTGGCCAGGGTGGGTAAAATAATTTTAACTAATAATTAGAGGGAATACTCCATTTA
>NW_005871202.1:1006812-1041178 GCF_000147115.1 Myotis lucifugus | reverse complement strand
TTAATGTTGTCACAAATTGAGAACAATTTTATCACCAAGACTATATATATATATATATATATAAAATAAATTCCTAGGCTATCCTACCAATATAGTATATTTTAACTATAATATGCAGGTGTTAATATAATATATTAAAAATTTAACGAGCTATTTTTGAAAACACAAAACAAACAAATAAAAAAGCTGATGCTTAAGTTAGAGCCTGTTTAATAAGGAGAAAGGCCCAATAGTTCTAGTCCTATCCTCTTCTTTTGCTATCTTCTCTTCACTTCCGTCCACTGCACCACCATTGCCTCATGTCCAGTCCTTTTGTGCCTCATTATACTTGCAAATGTCCTATCACCTGCTTTTCACCTGGAATAGATTTACCACCCTCAGGTGTAGACCAGCCACTCTGTGAAACCAAACAAGACTGCAACTTCATTTTCCGGGGTAGTAAGTACAATACATTGTGATGTATCTTTTGTATGATTCTGTCTTTCACTCAACTTCAAGATCTTTCAGATCGTGTATCTCCTGGAATCTCTAGCACTGGCATCAATAATGCCTCCCCACTACTTTGACCCTTGCATGAATGCCCAGTAAATATCTGTGTTACCCAAGTTGTAATCAGGAAGATATATCTTTATGTAGCTTAATAAAAAAAATAAACAACTTTCAAGATGGATTTAAAATGTTAGAGACTGATAAAAACAGACACATATGATGTTTTTAAATGCTGTACTAATTTTAAAAACTCTTACAAGAAATAAAATAATCTAGAGAATATGTGAAGTTTAAGAAATGCTAGATGAATATATTCTAGAGATCTGCTGTACAACACAGTGCACATCTTTAACAGTAGGCTACTGTGCACCTTGAGGTTTGTTAAGAGAGTCGATGTTCTTGCCACACACAAACCAGGGGAAAAAGACATGAGGAAACTCTGGGAGCTGTTAGCTATGTCTATTACCTTGATTGTGATAATGCTAGTATGGATATTTGCATATGTCCAAACTCATCAAATTATATATATATTAAATATGTGCAGTTTTTGTGTATAAATTATACCTAAAGAAAGTTGTTTTTTAAAAGAGAAAAAAATCTTATGGAAAAGGTACATTAAGAACTGTGAATTTGGCCGAAACCGGTTTGGCTCAATGGATAGAGCGTCAGCCTGCAGACTGAAAGGTCCCAGGTTCGATTCTGGTCAAGGGCATGTACCTTGGTTGCAGGCACATCCCCAGTGGGGGGTGTGCAGGAGGCAGCTGGTCGATGTTTCTCTCTCATCGATGTTTCTAACTCTCTATCTCTCTCCCTTCCTCTCTGTAAAAAAATCAATGAAATATATTTTTTAAAAAAAAGAACTGTGAATTTGTTATTGTATAATCCTAGGAGGACTCAGCTTGATTGTAAATTTCCTGTATAATCATGAATACATCAATGCACCTCTCCAGGAATAAATCAGTCAGAGAGATGCTCTACATACAAGATGCCTTCTGGGCTAAGAGTCTAGTAATCAATATTCTACACAGAATGGAAAAACTTTGTTCCAGGAAAATGAAGAAGAGCTGTTGGACTGAGACATGACATATTCTTTACCTAAAAAGACAAATTGGCAAGTTCAAATATCATATTGTAAGAAAAAAATCATATCTGCTATCAAAGTTTTTAAAGTTTGCCTGGCATTTGCCTTAGGGATATAATACTGTATGAAAAAAGATCTAACACATTAGGAACCCTTATGTCCTAGAGAGGATTGGTCTTGGGGAAACAAAGTTTTCAGTTCTTTATAATTCATATAGGAAGCATGGAAAACGTTTTGTTTCAGGCTTTTATCTGTAAAAGATGGTAGAATGTGACAGCATTATCTTCAAATTGGCAGGCAAAACTGGACAATACTTAGACAATGCATTAAAAATAGATGACTGAGTAGCCTTAAAAAATAATGGAACAGACTGAGGAATTTGAAAGGAAAGGCAGGGGTAAGGTGGATGGGTAGGGAGAGGTTAACCAAAGAACTTCTATGCATATATGCATAATCCATGGACACAGACAATAGTGTGACGGAGGTGCGGCGGGTAGGGGGGTGGTGAGGCTCAATGCGGAAAAATAAGAGGACATCTATAATACTTTCAATACAAATAAATTAAAAATAATAATAATAATAATAATAATACATTGGAAGAATAACAAAAGATAAATACATTTTTACAAAGAGTCCAAGACAATTCAGGGCTTTGTTTTGTTTTGTTTAATTTTGTTTAAACACTAATATTCATTGCAACTAAAAATCATTAATTCTAAGAAATGTTTATTGGATATCTAATACCAGGAGCCATTCTAGGAACTGGAAATACAGCAGTGAAAAAAAGTAGAAAAAACAGCCTCTCTGCTCTTACACAGTTGGCACTGCAATGTATGCAGAAAAAGTTAAGGAGGGGAATAGGTGCATTTCACAGGATGTGGGGATAGGGACGCATGGGCAGCATAGAGTCTTACTTTCAGGAGGACTGCACTGACTCCACAGCCAGACACACTGGGCGAAATAGAAACTTCACCACTTTCTAGCTGCCTGAACCTAGGGCAAGAGTCTTAAACTCCATCTTTCTTAGTTTCCTAGTGGATAAAATAGACATAATTAAGCACCTATCTGATCACACTGTTATGAGGAGAAAATACATGATTAAATGAGTGCCTGGTGTACAGGAAGTCCTCTATAGAAATGATTATTCATATTGTCTGTAAGTATCATAGTGTTGCTAAGTCTTGCAAATTGTGAACAGTATTCAAGACTAATTGGAAAGATAACAAGATGTGGATATTTGCTTTCGGAGATATGTTTTCTATAATGAAATGTCAATAAGAGTATTCAAGGCTTTATCTATTGGCATGAAATTAATTAGAAAACAGATCAAAACAGAAAAGATCCATAGTACAGTCAAGAAGTGTCATTATTTGTCAATATGACAGAATAAACTATTGAATAAATGGGAACTAAGGAGGTTTGATTGATGCCTCATACTAAAAACAAAGACAGTTTTTTCATATAAACAAATGATAAAAACAAAACCTATAAAATTACTAGAAAAATATCCTTATGTTTTCAAAATTGAAAATAATACTTTAACAGTACAAAAGAATCGCCACCTATAAAGCAAAAGACTAATTTTCAATATCTGATTTTATATAACAGAACTTTAAAAAATAAAGACATACTTAGGAGAAGATGTCAGAAAAAAATATGTAACATAGGTAGGATTTGATAAGAAAATACAGAATAACATACACAAATTACTTAGGAAAGGTGTATCATCCAGTAGAACAATGGGCAAAGGAAATGAACAAGAGAGTGATGTTACCAATTTGATGCAAAAAAGTATTCTACCATCTTCCCTCAAAAGAATATCAAGTTAGGTAATCACACACAGATGTGCTGTCTGTGTGGGAGCCTGGGAGTCCAGTGGAGGAGAATGTGTGCCTGAGATAAAACAAATACATCTCAGATTGCAGGCCCTGAAGAGGGTGAGAGGAACAGTCTCATGTCACCTCACCCGCTAGGTGGCACAGCTCAGAACCAAGAAAGTCCTTTGGGCCCCGATTTCTCCTGTGGGGAAAAGTGAGCGTATGTAAGTCAGTGCTCGCTTCCCCAGTTGTGTGGGTGCTGTCAGACCCACTGCTTTCTTCCCCACCCAGCGTGCTGTGATGTGCTGTGACATGCTGTGATGTGCTATATGACTGGGGCCAGGGACCTGTGGGAGAACAGCAACCAGGGCTCTCAGGCATTTCAGGTGCATCAGCAACAAAAGACACCCAAAGGGCGAATGGATTTATGGAAAGAAGCTAGCAATGACCATAGATGATGAAGGTAGTAATAAAGAAAATGCAAGTTCACTCAAGATACCTTTTCTTGCCTACTAGATTGGCCTAAATGAAAGTGACCAACAGTAGCAAAGTTCACACAGTGTGGCTGCCCCTTAGTAGGCTGTTTGTCATGAGAATGCAAAAATGTAGTCAGGAGCTTTGGGGCCCAGAAAGATGTCTGATATATGAGTCAACCACAGCTATGTTAGCAAACTCATGGTTTTTAGTTGACAATGTGTTTTCTTCAGTAAGACTTTCTTGATGAATTAAGTAGGGTGTTAATTTGCACTCTGGCTCAAGTGCTTTATCTCTTCATCATGCACTTTGTATGGCAGTGCCCAAAATAATAATTTCAAGAGAAGAGAATAAAAATATTTGCAGAATGATGTGAAAGGCAACATACCTTACCTACAGGGCAGTGTTAAATATCGTGAATCACACACACACACACACTCACACACACACACACACACACATATGTATATGTATATGTGTATGTATATATATATATATATATATATATATATATATATATAGAGAGAGAGAGAGAGAGAGAGAGAGAGAGAGAGAGAGAGAGATTTTAAAACATTCCTATTACCTCTAGAGTTTTCGCTGTTGGGTTTTATGTAACTTTTCATCTTTTAAAAAAATATATTTTATTGATTTTTTACAGAGAGGAAGGGAGAGGGATAGAGAGTTAGGAACATCGATGAGAGAGAAACATCAATCAGCTGCCTCTTGCACACCCCCTAGTGGGGATGTGCCTGCAACCATGGTACATGCCCTTGCCTGGAATTTAACCTGGGACCCTTCAGCCCGCAGGCCGACGCTCTATCCACTGAGCCAAACCGCTTAGGGCAACTTTTCATCTTTTAAACAAAGTTTATTTTAATGATCAATGCTAAAGTTATACATAATTCTTCAGTAAATTACCAAAGTAGTTTAGATATCAAAAACATAAGTCTTTATAGGTAGGTCTTCAGACTATATTATTTTCGTGGCTAATTATTTTCTATAAAGTTTATAATTTCTGCAATCTAAATTATATACTTAAAAGTTAGTGAAAATCAATAATATTTTATAGCCAAGTAAACAATAAGAAAGTTTTTGAATTGGCTAAAGTTTATGTTTAGACTTCTTCGAGTTAGTTTTTATTTTGTTTTGTTGTTTTTTATGGAGCATGGAGCATCCTTATATTTTGAAATTTTCTTCAAACAAGAAGATTCTGAAATGAATCGTTTAGCACTGGAGTCCAAAACCAATCTTGTGGTCCTGGACAAGTCACACACATATAAAATTACATGATAATACTGTTAAGACTATACTTAATGAGCCATTTAAAGCACCAAACAAAACATCTAGCATTCAGCAACCTATGGTTTAATAAATGCCCTTAGAATATTCAATAAGTATTAATTCTCAACCTCATTCCAAAACCACAAACGAGATTTTATATAGCAAATGCCTTTGAGTATAGAAGCACAAAACAATGTACTATTAATAAGTTGCTTCAATTTATACCTGCACCTCTTTCAGCTGGTTAATTTTTTTCTTCTAGGCAGGATGTGTGTGGTTGAGGGTGTGTGTGTGTGTGTGTGTGTGTGTGCATGTGTGTGTGTGTCTAAGTGAGAGATTTTCTAAAAAATGACTTGCTGATTAGAGAATAGAGACACCTAAAAAAATAGAAACAGAAGAGTAGATGATTTACTTACGATACATTCTTCTAAATTCCGGGGCAGGGGGAGAGATGGAAATGTCACAAAAGCAGCATGAGGTACAGAGGATAATTCATGGAACTTAAACCCCATCGTTAAAGGTCTTATAAAGAAGAAACAGAACAAACAAAAGAAGCGCTAGTAGATCATGTAAGAAAAAGTGGAGCTTAGTGGGATGGACAAAAATCTCCTTGGTAAGTTGAAAGGGCTCATTATGTAAAAGGCAAAATAAATGTGAAGAGATCCAAATTGGATAGATCTTGCGGAAAAACCTAGTGGGAGGGGGAAAAATGTTCCCATTGGCATATAATCAGGAAAAAATGTTAAGCTAGAAAGTGTATCAATAACAAAAAGGCATCATGCAATGATACATAACAACTGAATTTTAGAAATATTTAACAAGAAAATGTTTTAGTTAATATTTTTAAAGCCAGCTAAGCCGTTAAAGTATACAAACAATGAAACAATAAAAAGATGTTTTCACAAACATGAAGTTTCAAAATGAGAAATGAACCAAAATATAAGAATTAGGAAATACTTCAGAATATAGTAACTTGGGAAAAGATATAAATGAAATGAAGATGGTGACAAAGAGACAACAAACAGATTTGTTTCAGAATTATAAGAATTATTCTCAACAACATTGGATGGTGATGATAATGTCAAACTCTCTTTAAATTTTTTACCAAAAAGTAAAAACTGGTTTGAACAAAGAATTCGATGTTATGGCAAACAAGCATTTCAAAGGTGGCAAACACAAGGAAGAAAAAGACATCCCCAGAGGCAGATTCAGTGTAAGAACCAGTGAAGGATAAAGGGAAAGCCAACTCCGGAGTTCAGCTTGAGCCCAGTGAGAGCATTAGCATCAAGGTTACAAAAAACAGAGATGCCAGTTAATTCTAAGCAGTGATTGTTTAAATATATGTTAAAAAACAACATACTATTTAGAGAATGTGAATTAAGGTACATAATCAAAATACTAGACAGATGATGCCAAAAAATCAAATTAAGTACCAGAGTCAGCCAGATGGTGTGGCTCAATGGTTTAGCATTCACCTATGAACCAAGAGTTCACTGGTTTGATTCCAGGTCAGGGTCAATTAATTCTAAACATTGATTTTCAAAAAATGCTTAAATATGTATGTTAATGATTAATTATAGAATATTTATTAATTATAATGACTATTAATTATTGAATGATTTTAAAGGATTACCTGTCTAAATGGCAGATAAATTCAAAGGACATCAATTATTTAATTACCATAGGCCCAGTGCATGTATTTGTGCACCCGTGGGGTCCCTCGGCCTGGTCTGCGAGGACCAGGCTGAAATCAGCTCTCTGACAGCCCCTGAGGGGTCCCAGATTGCAAGAGGGCAGTTCTCGCTGACACCCCCTGGAATCGAGCTCCCTCCTCTCTGGTTCCAGATGCATCACTCAAGAAATGCAGCTGCCAAGTCACCGCAGCTCAGCAGCTCCTGCATTGAGTGTCTGCCCCCTGGTGGTCAGTGAATGTCATAGCTACCGGCCGGTCAGCTGGTTAGCTGGTTGCCCAGGGTCACATTAATTCAAATGTCAAGAAACTAGACCACCAACTTAAACCATACACAAAAATAAACTCAAAATGGATAAAGGTCTCCTCAGTTTTTAAGCAACAGAACAACCATCAGAAAAGAGAATATTGAGTGGAAAAATTGTCAATATAATTATCTAAGATTGGCCATACTTAGGATAAAAGAAATTAGGTTAATTGGGTTGATAATAAAAAAGTACTATCTTCAGCATTTAGTTATATAATATAAGTATATAATCCTTAATAATAAAAGTATAATATGCTAATTAGACCAGACAGCTGAACAACCTTCCAGATGAAGCTGGGGCTGCGAGGGATGAACCCCTTTCACAAATTTCATGCCTCTAGTTCATAATAATAAGCACTTCATGTCACAGATTTCTATTGTGAGATATAAAAATCTAGTGAATAGTCATAAAGTCCTCTAGAAGATCAATGATGACTTTAGCATATACAGGGACTTATTAAATAATCTTGATGGATATATCCATGCATTCATCCATTTATGTTATACATATAAATATATATATTATAACATATGTGGACATGATTTATCCATGTATATGCTTAAATATATGTACACAAATTTGCCTTTGCTCACATATCTACATTTGACGACTTAAGGGGAATATACTAATGGTGGCGGATAGCGTGGTGGCAGTTTGACCTAAGCCGTTTAAAATTCCCATATGGCAAATCTGGGGAGTCTGTTTCATGGCAAGATTCTCATTTGTATTCTAAATTTTAAAATTATTCAACTTAAAATAAAAGTATAATTGTGATATCTGCCACTCTCTTGATACATCATACTTCCATCTATGGTCTTACACATACCAACTTTTCACTGTCAGGAGAATGTACCCGTGTTCATGCATGTACCATAGACCGTGAGACAAGCACTGTGAGCACTGGTATCTTCGTCTGTGCATCCTGATTTCATTGCCAAGGCAACTTAACAGTCATAGAAAGAGAAGCAGGTTTCCCGCTCTGCAATCTCCTTTAGTGATGCTGGTTTTACAGATAATGGAGAAAGTATAGCACGTTGCTCATGAGAAAGGACCAGGGAGCACACCACCCAACCTTGACTTCTGGCTTTAGTGTCATAAACGCTATGATCTTGCCATTTCTGTCTACAGTAGCAAGTGAAAATAGCAAGTTGTTTCAGAATATTATAACCAGGAAAAATATGAAGCACTCAACACAACACCTGGCACATAATAAACACCCAGTAAACTTTAGCTGCTAATAAAGTTAACGGCAGCTGGTGTTTGAGACTCACACTGATCCAGGCCTCACCGGGGCAGTAATGTGTCCTGTCTCTAATGTGTCCGTTGCCGGGCAGAAAACGACATCTTGCTTGATTTCCACTTGTTACTGTGATACTCAAGTGGTTTTATCTCATAGGCTGCATTGCATTTGAGTTTTTGTAGGTGTTTGTTTTTTGTAAATAAGTACAAATATGGGGCAGATTATACGTTGAAGAAACTACTATACACTTTGATGGCAACAAATTTGAAATCTTAGAGAAAATGGATAGTTCTATTACCAGAGTAGAGCATGGGAGAGAGATCAAATATGAATCCATGAAAGCGGCAGTAAGAGCAGCCGGGTTCACAGGTGAGTGATGTGATCCCTACAGGAGCCAGGATTCCCATGGCATTTACAGTGCATCGGAAACCCAGAAAGAGACAGACAGTCCTCATTCACTTTATGATCTACTTTAATTTAGATGAAAAACTGCAAACTTGAGACCATTCTCATTTATTGTATAAATAAAATTTCTAATTAAAAGATTAACACAAAAATGGATTAAACCAATAATACATTATTACTAAGTGGGATTTATTTTGAAATGCATTTAACTCAGTTCCAGTACGAATTTAATGAATTCCAGTTGGAGTTCAGTTTTAGTGTTATTGTAGTTATTTAAATGTTGTTAGATATTTTTAAAAAAATTGTAGAGAACAAAAAAATATCAAAGATAGCTATGAGAATAGTTCAGGGCGCGTGTGCAGGAGATGGCACGGGCTTTCTTACCGGGATCTAGGCCATGCTTTAAGACTGTGTCATATGCTAGTAGGTATGGGAATGTCTAAAAACATCCGTAGAAAGCAATAGGACATATAGAGAGATACCCCCGCATATTGAGTATATGATAAGATTGATGTTTCCAACCTGTGGGAAACTATGGGTCCTTTAATAACTGGCTGCACAACTGATTAGTCATGTGAGAAGACATATACATGGATTTCTATCTTTTACTATATACAAAATTAATCCTGAATGGATTAAAAGTGAAATATGAAAAGTAAAATCATTAAAATCCTTCAAGAATATGTGCCCCAGTCCATTCATAATATGAAATATCCCACAACAATATAAATAATCTGTTCTACATTCAGAAGAATGAACACATTCCACAGACAGTGAGCAAAATATGCTGAGCAATGTACTCTGCATGGCTCCATTAATACAAGGATCACCTGCAGAACTAAACGATCAATTGTTCACGGCTATGCATATATATTTCAAGGCTATAATGTAATACAAAAGGATGATTAATTGAAAAATGTAAGCTATTGATTACCTGCAGGGGGTAAAGATGAGACATGATTGGGAAAGGTGTTATACTAATTAATTTGTGGTCATTAGCTGGAAAATAAAGAAGAGCTAAAACTTATATATATATATATATATATATATATATATATATATATATATATAGTGTTACAATAAAAATTTGGAGGACTATATACATACTCCAGGGTTGGGAAGAATTTCTTCATCAAGAATGGAAACCCATTCTTCTTGTAGTAAATATACAAGGGTTGGCAAAGTAGGTTTACACTTGAGTATGCTAAACACATAATTCATTTTTTAATTCTTATTAATTAATAATCATTATATTGTTTCCCATATGACAACTATAAACTTACTTTTGCCCATCCCTGTATTTGCATAAATGAATATACTATTGTTGATCAGCAAATTATGTCATGAAAAAATGGAACATGCAAAGGAGAAATTTGGGGAGATACATCACAGTATACAGGGGTCATATATAATACAACAAGCTTTTCCCAATGGAGCAAGGTAGATCATTCAATTAAAATGGAGCAAAGACAAGAAAGAGCAATTAATTTTTACAAAATCACATAAAGGTGATTGGCAAGTATATAAAATGCTATTCAAACACATTATCGTTAGGTAAAGGCAAATTAAAGCAAAACTGGATGTCATGTTCCACTCATTAGCTGGAAAATAAAGAAGAGCTAAAACTTATGCAAGTAAAGATATGTGATAAAAAGTGTTTCCATCCTTTGTGGAAAGCAATTCAGAAGTTCTACATGGGGAAAATATGTCATGAAAACAAAAGCTCCATTATGGAATAATATTTGAACAAGATTTTTAATCCAGCATTGTTCCCAGTGTCAAAAACTGGAGACAAAATGAATGCCCATGAACAGAGGATAGGCGGAATAATTTATAGCTCATGCGCACGATGGAATACTATGTAGCCATTAAAATCCCAGGTAAACCAGTTGACTTAGAAAGAAGTCAACAATGTATGTTTAAGGAAGAAAATAAAAATGCAAACTCTCATACACTGTAATTCTATTGTTTTATGAAACTAACTTGAAAGCCTGATATCTGTCCAGTATGCACATATCTATACATGATGAGACCAGCATAGAGAAATTCATGAAAGAATCATAGCCCGTGGTTATCTACATAGGTAACCTGTTGTGGCAAGAAGGAATAATGTGGACAGAGAGCACAGAGGACAACCACAAAGAGGAACTGAACAATAAACGAACAGCCTACACTAAAACAATCAACACAGGATCCACCAGGAGCCCACCTTTGTGGTTTTATATAAAATTATCTGTGTACATAATACAATTGTAAAATATAACAGTAACAGAAGGTAGCTCTATCCTTTGGGGGGGAAAAAAACTTTTCCCCTATTGCCTAACAAAAATATAAATGGTGAAATACAAAATTAATCCACAATAAAATGTTTTTAAATTATGTTTTTGTTTTATATTTTAGAGAGAAAGGAAAGATGGGGGAAAGAGAGAGAAAAATAAAGGAACATTGATGTGAGAGAAACGTTAATTGGCTGCTTCCCAAAGGTACCCCAACCGGGGATTGAGCCCACAACCTGGGCATGTGCTCTGATTGGGAATCAAACTAGCGACCTTTCTGTGCATGGGATGATGCTCAACCAACTTAGCCACACTGGCCAGGGCAGTCAGAATTTTGTTTTTTAAAGCAAGGAATTCAGGGCTAAAAAGCTGGAAGTATAAGAATGACTTTTCATAAGATAAAAATATGTTGTTGTTTTTTAGTTTCACTGATACAATCCATAAAGTTCAATTTCTATAAAGAAAAAAGATGACATTTCACATGCTGAAACAATTCCATTCAAAGAGTGGCCATCACACACACACACACACACACACACACACACACACACACGAAGTGACTTATAATAATTATAGAGGCGTGTTTCTCAATGCCCTGGTGGAAATTTATACAAAGAATCTAATTGTTGCCCTAACTGGTTTGGCTCAGCGGATGGAGCGTCCTGCGGACTGAAGGGTCCCAGGTTCCATTCCGGTCAAGGGCATGTACCTTGGTTGCGGGCTCATCCCCAGTAGGGGGCGTGCAGGAGGCAGCTGATTGGTGTTTCTCTCTCATCGATTTTTCTAACTCTCTATCCCTCTCCCCTCCTCTCTGGAAAAAATCAATAAAATATATTTTTAAAAAATTTTAAAAAAGAATCTAATTATAAAGGATAAATATCAGAATTCTTTCTAATTAATGGAAATTAAGAGCTGGTACTTCAGGATTTTAGTTCTCTGATTATCACAGCTGATCTCTAATTGTTTGTGCAAATCTTATGCTACACTTCATGTGGTTAACATCACTTAACTAAGGATTTATTCATTTTATTCTATTATCAAATCTTTCTATCAATTTTCTGTAAATATAGCCAGAAATTTAGCATCAATATCAAAATAGTATTTGTTTTTCTTTATAAAGTTGATAAATACATTTTTATATTTATGCACATAGAAAAATGGAATAATTATTTTTTGTGTTATAATTGGTATATGTAATTGACTCGACATTATTCCTCATCTAGACATTGGAGTAAACTTTTATATAGTTTTAGGTAAATGTATCCATCACCTTCAAATCTGTGGGTTAGAGACATGTTTTTCTTGTACGTAAATATGAGTAATGGAAATCTTTAGTAAGTTTGTCCTAGTGCTCAAAACATTAACTATGTACACTGACTCTGCTGTATATAATCTCTAATTGTGAATTCTTCAAAAGTATGTCTAAGGCCTCTTTTCATTAATATCAAACATGTGACATTTTTCTGGATTACATACCAACGAACATATGTGTGTACACCACATTGAGTCACATATTTTGTGCTTTCTTACTGTGAATACTTATTCTCACCTTTAGCTGAGAGCATCAAATTCAGGTTTATATAGAGCACATGCATAACAGGATCATGAAAAACAGCAGGTATGTCTTTCAGAAATTTGGAGTGAGTTGCCTCAATTTTAAGAAGAGAATGAAGGCTTGTTCCCATGGTCACATATTGGATGACACAGGGGCTTTGACTAAATCCTTGGATTTCAGCTCCAGTAGGTGAATGTGTCAGGTATCCTGCCAAACCTAGATTTTCATCTGACAAATGCTGATTATACTGAACCCTAAGTAGCCAGGTCCTCAAATCAGTTATGCCAACTTTACTTCTTAATACATCACCATAACAATTATGTTCTGAAAATAAGTCCCAGAGGAAATTTCCTTTTCTTCTCAGGTGTAAAGAAAGGCACTCTGTGGCTATATGTAGCTTTATGAATAACTCAGAGGTGTATCCTCTCTCTCCCCACACCTTCTAAAGTCCATCTCAAAGGTGTGGTGATAGGACTGAGTAACACACACAAAAGGATCTCAGCACTCTGCCAAGGTTTCCTTAGCTGCACAGAAAAGATTCTGGAAGATTATTCTTTCTTTGGGACAATGCCATGAGCCCTCATTATAGAAATATTATCAAAGGCAGAGTTACATCCAGGGAATGAAAGGATAACTCATAGCCAAAATGTACATATAACTTTTAAAATTCAACAATAAGAAAAAGAACAATATGATTGATGAATGGGCAAACAGCTTATTAGACATGTCAACAAAGAATATATACAGATGGCAAATGTGCTATGAAAAGTGTTCAATACCTCATGTCATTAGTGAATTGAAATTAAAACAATAGGATACCACAACACACCTATCCTAAATAATAAAAGGGTAATATGCAAATTGACCAAACCATAGAACAGAATGACAGGCTGGCGGGGGGCAGGGCCAGGCCAGCCAAGGTGTGTGCCAGTAGGCAGAGGGAGGGGATGGCGATGGGGGGCAGCAGCGACCAACAGTGGCGGAGGGGCAATCGGGGGGCAGGTCCAATCTCTCGCTGGTCTGAGCAGTCCTGATTGGTCCACCCAGTTGCCTCCCGCAGATGGAGGCCAGACTGCTGCGGTGTGGGGAGCAGGCCTAAGCCATCAGTCGGACATCCCCTGAGGGCTCCCGGACTGTGAAAAGGTGCAGGCCAGGCTGAGGAATCCCCCCCGCTCAGCCCCCAGAGCAAGAAATTTCATGCACTGGGCCTCTAGTTAGAATAATGAAATCAGAAACACTGATACACACCAAGTGCTGACGAGAATGTGAAACAGCACAAATTGTCCTTCATTGCCGGTGGGAGTGCAAAATGGTGCAGCCACTTAGACAGATAGTTGGCAGTTTCTTACAAAACTCAATAGACTCCTACCAGCAATTGTTCTCCTTGGCCCAGATGAGTTGAAAAACTTATGTCACACAGAGACCTGCACTGACATTTATAGCAGATTTACTTATAATCATCAAAAGTTGGAAGCAATCAAGATGTCCTTCCGTAGGTGAACGGGTAAATACACGGTGATTCTTTAACACAATGAAACAGTAATCAGGGCTAAAAAGAAAAAAACCATCAAGTCATGAAAAGACATGAATAAACCTTATGTGCATATCATCGTGTGTGAGGAGCCAAACTCAAAAGGTTACCTACTATATGATTCCAACTATATGACATTCTGGAAAAGATAAAACTGTGGAGACATTCAAAAGATGAGTGGTTGTTTTCTGAGAGTTAGGGTAGAGGAAGGAATGAGTAGGTGGAGCACTGAGGATTTCTAGGGCAGTGAAACCATTCTGTAAGTATTAAAAAGGTGGATACATGCCATTATACATTTCTTAAAACCTACAGAATATACAACACCAAGGGTGAACCATGATGTAAACTATGGAATTTAGCTGGTGATGAGATGTCATAGTAAGTTCACTGATTAGAACGATGTACCACACTGGTGTTTGGATGTTGATGGGGGGTGTGGTTGTGGGTGTTGCTGTAAGGAATATGTAAGAACTCTGTATTTTCTGCTAAATTTTGCTGTGATTATAAAAATCTAGAAAATAAAGTATATTTTTGAAAAATGTACAGTAACTTTTGAACTATGTTTTCAACAGCTGTTCTTAAAATATTGTGGCTCATACCAAAACCAAGACTACTCTAGATTTTACCTATACTTGCAGTATCAAGGATCATGTTTTTCAGTTAATAACAGATTAGATTAAATCCTATGAAATCATTGATTGAGTTTTTTGACCTTTGAAAGGGAAACTTAATATTTTAAAATATAGTGAAAAAAATACTAAAAAATAAGTGCTATTCTGATCAATTTAAGTAACTGTTAATGTTTCCAAATTCCCTTCCTACCCTTCCTTGGATCCCAGTTTCCTCAAACAGTTTATTAGTCCTCAACCAACTTATTCTGATCAGTATTTTATTTGAAATTTTCTCTGTAGATAGCAAGAATAAATTTAACTTTAATGTATACTGAAGAATATTTCTCTCTAAACTATATATATTTTTTTATTCTGAGATGATGCTTTCTTTATACAGGGTGTTCCAAAAATGTATACATGCCCTTTTACAATTAAAAAGGCAGTGTTTATTAAAATATATTTCATTTTCAAAATTTGAACTATCAGCTGTTAGTGTGTACACTTTGGGGGGAACACCCTGTATTTCATCATCTTTTTTTAACTACTACTACCTGTGCCCATTTAATATATTTTAAATGATAATTGATGGCTAAACCTTCAGGAACCATATCATAATTCATTGTAATTGTTTCCTGCCTGCAAGATACAGTGACACTCCTTTCCCGCCTTGGCCAATCACCTGGGCTGTGTGAGTGATAATCAGCATCTCCTCACTCCAAACAGAGCATCTGTCTCCTCCGTAAGAGGCCAGAGTGCATCCTCCGGAATGCCCAAAGGCTGCTTCCTGACATCTGGCGGCGATCTCTCCATCCGTGTTTCCAGGCCAGAAGGTGACGGAGGAGCGGATGTTTGACAACACTGCACAGTCGCCGCTTTAAATCCAGGTGTGTGACGGCGGGAATATCAAGATCATCATGCACACACAATAAACTTTGCAACAAACATCTCTTCTGGCCACGCAAGGACATTTAACACAGGACAATTCTTCTGCTTCAAAATTCTTGCATTTGAAACAGCAATGAAGCAACATGACAGCCCATTTATTATAAAATAGAAGACCTTATGGGTGAAACCTAATAGGGCTTTTTTTCATTTTATCTAACATCAACTATGCACAAAGAAGATAATTAGAGACGTTAACATATTTTTTAGTACACTCTACTAAGTCAAAACTCATTAAATATCTAACTTTCCCTATGGCTTATTAAAAAGTGAAAGCACTTATGCTTTCTTTACAGGCTATTATTCTTATGTATACATGTAAGTGCATATATTTAATATGTCAAATGTTAAATCCTACCCTGAAACGGCTGTATTTGTCCCCATGCATAGGAGAATGCCTGTGTCTTCCATCTAAGGGAAATAATTGCTTTCTATTGCTCACACATCATTTCCACTAAGAAATATGTTCATGTTAGAAAATATTTTATGGGACAATTAACATGAAATCCATTAGTGCTCACCCCCTCCTCCCAAAGAGGAACCACCGGGTCCGGGACCCAGGGTGCCCGATGCATGTGTGGCTTTGTTGAGTCAGTGATTTCCAGGAGCTGCGGGCTGCCTCCTGGCTCCGTCTCCTCACTCCACTCCGTCTCCGTCACTGACCCTTGGCCATCTCCAACCACTCAAGCAGCAAACACACTGAAACCAATTTGTTTTCCTTCTGTTTTTAAAGCCACTTGCCTGGTATGCTAATTAGAAATAAATCGCTTGACCCATAAAAGAACCTGCAGGAAACCTGAAATGAAGGCATTATCCAACACTTCATGCTCCTTAGCGATGCCATCTTAAATATTGCAGACAGCCTATAAATAATTAAAACCTCACCACAGCAAATTATGTCCTATTATGCAAATAAATAGCCTCCTCCCCAGTTTCATTAAAGATTCCAAATGACAACTGAGCAGTTTAAACATAGCAAGGTACTGCAGTGAGGCGAGAAATCCTTCAATCCTTTTTTTTAATTGTGAGTGCCAAGTTTCATGTGGATTTTTACTCTAACACTTTAATTTGCATGAGCAAATAAACCTTTAATAAACCTTTTGTAAGTGGGGGAAATGCATCATTTAATTAAATTTGATTTGTTGGGAAACTCCTGTGACTCATGAATATTTAAGGCCCATGAGCTCCCTTTTGTCCTAAAAAGAGTAAGCGATATTACATAAGGGAGCGATTTTCAAGAAATTGACAGTCTCTAAGAAGTTGAAACCAATCAATCATTGTTTTGGATAAACTTTTCCATAAAACTGACAAACATGCACATAATAAATTGCAATAGCATGCTCACACTTTCTTATTTTAGGTCAATTTTGATGTATAATTTTCAAATCAATGATATAAAAAAACAGGTTAAGTGTGAACATGTCAGAATTCACTTGTCAAAAATTTTAGTCTTATTTTCTGATTTCTTAAGGTGTTTTCTTCATGCTAAATTAAAAGAACCCCAATGTTTAAATTGTGAGGTATGATTACCCTAAAATACCGCAGCAAACAAAGCTTTATTTTTAGTTTAAAAATGTGTATACATCACACAGAAATGCTACAGAATAGAAGAGGAAGCTCTAGTCAAAAAATATAAATATCTTTGTCCATATTAAAATGTCAAATTCCTCAAAAGCATATCCTCCCATCTTGACTTAAGTTAAAACATAAACATAAACACTGACTGTTAAAGCCATGTTTATCACTCTGGAACATGCCTACCCAGCACCATTATAGTAACAATAAATGTAACTTTCTCTCCCACAGACCAGAGTTTCTAAATGCACCTAATTAGTGTTTATTAGCAATTAGTGAAGGCCACTTTAGGTTGGGAAAGTGTTATATGTAGTATATGATTATGCTTGAAAAAATTCTAAATGAAAAAATAGGTATGCCCTAACCAGTTTTGCTCAGTGGATAGAGCGTCAGCCTGTGGACTCAAGGGTCCCAGGTTCGATTCTGGTCAAGGCCATGTACCTTGGTTACAGGCACATCCCAAGTAGGGAGTGTGCAGGTGGCAGCTGATCGGTGTTTCTCTCTCATCAATGTTTCTAACTCTCTATCCCTCTCCCTTCCTCTCTGTAAAAAATCAATAAAATATATTTTAAAAAATAGGTAGATTTATCTCCTCCAAAAATAAAAACAACATGTTAAAATATATTATTTGTTATGATTATTAATGTAAATATGAGTAAATCTTATGATATCTCTATTTTAAAACGTTGTGATATTTTATCTGTTATATTTAAAAGCAATTGTAATTTATTTCTGGAAAATAATTTTGATGCAATCATGATTTTTAGAACTTCATGAAGGCTGTTAAGTACAGCCAATAGTCAAGGTAATGTAATGGTGCATAGTAAGGAAAATATAGTGATACTGAATTTTTGGACTGGAACCCAGATTCTTTGTCTACCAGAATCGAAAAATGAATCCATGGACAGAAAGTGGTATAGCAAAGATGGAGATTTATTAAAGAACAAGTACAGACTCCCATGTGGGGAGAGGGAAGAGTCTCACAGAATGGACTCCCAAGTAGGGATGGGGAAAAGGTCCCACTGAGTTCCTTTCTCTATGGCTTATAAAGGCTGCAGATCCTCCCCTCTAATTGGTCAATATTCCCCTTGGAATTGGTTACAATAGTGATTCCTAAGGCCCTCCTCCCTCATAGTCCTTCCATTTCTCTGGGCTTTCTTCTTTTCCATCTGAATGAAGGGCTTCCTTCTCTTTATTTTGTAAATATAGACCTTTCCTGGCTACTTCCAGTTCCCTGGTCTTACATAAATGCAACTGTTGCTGCTCCCTTGTCTTATGGAGATGTAGCTGCACCTGGCTTCCTTGTGTTATGGAAATGTACCTTCTCCCAGTCTGGACCCCAATTCTAAAAATCCCTAAGCCTGCCTATGTTCCCCTAAAAGTCCTGCTTCAGTAGTTCAGTAATTATTTTTTAAAATTGAAAATAACTGTCTTGGACTTCACCGTTTTCTTCAAACTAGCAAGCATCATTTTAGTTTGCAAAAGTATATTTATTCCTCACCACCCACTAAAACCTCAGATTCCACCCTTTTATCCTTACTTCTGATCTTCAAAGATGAGGTCTCCCTCTCTAGGATAGTCCTTCAATAGTCTTTCATTTCTCATCTAGGTAATTCCTCAATTATTATTAACTTAGCTTTACTCTATGTTCAACTTATTTTTTTTCCAATTCTCCCTTATCATTCTCTCTTCCCATCAAGATACATGAAAAAGCAAGTAAATCATTCAATGGTCCCACATAGAGAAGAGATTAAGAGGAACACTTCTCTGGGTTGTTTGCAGTTTGTGGATATTATCAATAAATCTACTATAAGAATTTATGTACAGTCTATATTTTTTGAGATAAAAAGGGAAAAATGTATCTTCTAGGTTGTAGAGAAAATGCAAGTTTAATTTTTTAAAGAAATGGCCAAACTCTTTTAGTCATTGTGATAAGTATACAAGTATCTTATTGCGGTTTCAATATGCATTTTCACAAGGGCTAGTGATTCTGAATATTTCCTGTGCTTTTTTTCAGGGTATTTTTCAAAGCAAAGTTTTAAATTTTGATCAAATTTAATTTATTATTTTTCCCTCTGATTGATCCTGATTTTAGTGTTAATGTTGCAGAAGACCAAAGATATACCAAGCACGCTTCCTAGAGAAAGGGAGGGACTCTGTTTATTAACACAAGTGGACTCCGGGAATCATTTCCAAATCAGAGTGAAGAAACACACAGAGGGCTTCACTTCTTATAACCTTCTGAGGTCTTTGTCTTGCAGATATGGTTCTGTCCCCTTTCGTGGGCTTACAGGAAGGCCCCCAGGTGTTGGGGATCCCCAGGTCATATCCGATGATCTGTCCTGGGGCCAGCAATAACGACCTTCCCCCCCCCCCCCAGGGCAATGCATTGTTCACAGTTTTTATGGCCTAACACGCCTTGCAAGACCAGTTTCCTCCTCATTAAGACTGGCAACTTTATGTTTAGCCCTATTTCTCAAACATTTATAGTGTATCCTACAAATTTTATGGTTTTATCTTTTCCATTGAAATCTGTGATCGTTTTGGATTAAGTTTAGGTAACATGTGAGTTTTAAGTTAGGGTCCTTTTTTGTTTTCTTTCCTAATGAACTTGCATTCCTCTAGTTTCATTTGTAGAAATATGTTCGCACCTTCTCAACCATGAGTTGAGCATATTTGCCTGGGTTTACCTCTCGATTCTCTGTTCTGATCCATGGGTCTATGTGTCTCTCCACCAATGACAATACTCTTGATGAACATGAATGTATATGAAGTCCTGACACTGGATATTCCTATTCTACACATCTTATGCTTCTTTTAAAGATTGTCATAGCTATTCTAGGTCCTGTGCATTTGCAGATAAATTTCTGAATAATATTGAATAATCTTGTCTCTATCTACAAGAATCTTTATTGGACTTTGATACAAATAGGTTACACCTGTATTACCAATTTACGAAGAATTGGCGTCTTATAAGGTTTAATCTTTTAATTCTTGGACATGGCATGCCCTTCTGATTATTAGATTTTATTTGATTTCTTTCATCAGTGCTATTGAGTTTTCAGCATAAATATTCTGTACATGTTTTCTTAGACTTATACCTAAAAATTTCCTTTGTTTTTAGTGATTATAAATGAGATTTCATTCTTTATTTAATTGATTATGCATTCATTTCAAGTATATAGAAATAATAAACACATGGAAAATTTTCATCCTAACTAATAAACAAGGAGATTAAGATTAATCTCAATCTTAATATGGACAGTTAAAGACAATAAAAAGATTGGATTAAATGGGCACTCAAAATTTTTTTAATGTAACACATACCGAATGTCTTCAAATAAACAGTGCTTAAGATAATGAAATAATTCACATCTATGAATATATCCTAAATATATACAAATTGGACAAGATTTAAATCTAAAAAAAGTTTTAAGTTAGTCATTACTTATATCTGGAGAATTGAAATTAATATATATGTCCATGGCCAGCATTTTAAGTTAGGTAAAAACACGTGATATGATAAACTATTAGCCACCAAAAATTCATTTGAACAAAATAAGAAAATAATTATCATACAATATTAAATTAAAAGTAAACGGTCTTACATGTCTAAAAATTGCTTATTTTTGACCGGTGAGAAGTTCACCTGGACACAAGGATATTACATTTATAATATACTCTAACTTGAGAATGAAACAAATGATCCATTTTTGTCTGATATGGGGCTAAACTTCTATAATGGAAGACTAGATGGAAAGTTGAATTTGCTTTCTAATCTGAAATAAGTATATGTAACATTAAAGGACTTATAAGAGAGCGGAAGGGAAGCAAGTGCCAAGAATTTGTAGCTGGATCTGAGCTTGTCTTTATCAGCAAGTTTAATGAGTGGAGACAATCCCCCCAAAAAAGAATTCTAAATTAGTAATGACATTTTTGTGAGATGCAGACCGGGTTTACCAAGCTGATCTTGAACTTGACCTGCCTGGAAGATGCCCCGTGCGGGGGTTTGGTCTGCTCCTTGCAGGGCTCGCAGGGCCTGGCAGAGCTCTAGCTGCTCTCTATGGTGAGAGCTGCTGGAAGCCAGGGAAGGAGCCTCGAAGCTCCCAGCACTGCCCAGCCAAGGAAATGCAATCACAGGCAAGGAGAGAACAAGAACTTCCCCAGTATGCTTGGGCAGACAGGGCAGGCTTAGTGAACAAAGTAACGTTATATAGCGCAAGAAACTGACAACTGCATTGAATCCGCCTAGAAAAGCTATCCTATATAATAAAAGGCTAATGTGCAAATCGACCGACTGGAGGAAAGACCGGTCGCTATGACGCACACTGACCACCAGGGGGCAGATGCTCAACACAGGAGCTTCCCCCTGGTGGTCAGTGTGCTTCCACAGGGGGAGTGCTGCTCAGCCACAAGCCAGGCTCACAGCTGGTGAGCACAGTGGTGGTGGTGGGAGCCTCTCCCGCCTCCATGGCAGCACTAAGGATGTCAGACTGATGGCTTCAGTCCGACATCACCCGAGAGCTCCCAGACTGCAAAAGGGCACAGGCCGGGCTGAGAGACAACCCCCCTCTCCCCCCCAGTGCATGAATGCCATGCACCGGGCCTCTAGTAAAAAATAAATTGCTAACAATATTAATGCCAGATATTGGAGGATGATGAAAATAACAAAATAAAATCACATTTGCTCTGAAAAGAATACATATTTCTTAGAAGACATTTTTACTTAAAATAGTAAATAATGTAGTTTTTAACATATATGTTTGCCTGAAAAAAACACTTTCTGCCTGTGATTTGTTTGCAATATAATTTATTATAATTTATTATTATCATAATGATTTTCTCTACGTTTAACTTCTACAGAAAAAAATGTGCAATTTAATATTTGCCTAAATTTTTGAAGTTGAGCCCACCTCAAAGATATGTATGAATACGGTTTTATTCACTTTTAAATATATTTTTATTGATTTTTTACAGAGAGGAAAGGAGAGGGATAGAGAGTTAGAAACATCGATCAGCTGCCTCCTGCACACCCCCTACTGGGGATGTGCCCACAACCGAGGTACATGCCCTTGACCGGAATTGAACCTGGGACCCTTCAGTCTGCAGGCCAATGCTCTAACCCTGAGCCAAACCGGCTAGGGTTGGTTTTATTCATTTTTTATTTTGCATCTTTGTGGGAGGCAGGGCTTAGTATTCTCCTCATTGACTGTATTAGGGAATCTAAACCCAAGGAGGAAGCTGCCAGGCCAGATGTAGCTAAGCCTCGGAGTTTAAAGTGGTTTCTAGTCATTAAAGTCAATTCAATGCAAAGCACATAATCAACCACGTTTATCTAAAATAATTTCAGCATAAGTTTCAAGTCACTATTTCCCATAAGAGAGCAAACATTCAAGATTCCAAAAGGTATGCAACATTACACTCATTGCAGTTGCAACAACAACAAAAGTAGAAGAGAGTTCCTGCTCTGAGAACATCTAGGGTGCTATGGTGGCTCAAAAGCATCAATATCCCTCCACTGGTCCCGGGAAGGGGACATCTGCTGAGACTCCTGCCTTCCGGGGGAAGGAAGGAAGGGAGCAAAGGACACTCCCACAGCTGTTTTCTCCAAGGCTTTCCTGAGTCCCTTCCAGGGAGGTGGAGCCACTGAGACCACTGATAAGATATGATAGTTGTTGTTTTTTTAATTTTGTCTTATTTTATTTTTTAATTGTATTACTTTTTCCATCACCTTTTATCCCCCATATACCCTCTTCCACCTTCATCCTCACACACCCTCCTTCCCTCCCACCCCCCCCCCCCCCCCAGTCACCACAGTATATTCTAAAGCCTGGTCATGTCTGTTTCCTAGAGGGCTGACCTGCTCTGTACGCCTCTCTCAAAATGGGAAACCCGGTATTTCCCGCATCCACCAGGCGTCACACATACTTATTACAATTTATTGACTATATATCCTAGGCTGCACTTTAATCCTGTGACTATTTTGTAACCATCAATCTGTACACCTGAAATTAATACAAAACAATATTGGGTGCAAACTGTAATCAAAATAAGAAATTAAAAACTGAAAAAAAGAGAAATGATACCAAGTAAAACATTTAAAATAAAGATGAAGCTGATAAAAAAACAAAATAATGAAACTGGAAACCTGAATACGCTCCAGAAGTTTCTCCTCAGGTCTGGTTTTATTCTGACCAGCAGGCCCTAAGGGCAGTGCGGTCCGTATCACAGCTTCTGTGAGGAATTTAAGGGATTGTAGACAGACAACAGATATACACCAGTAAAATTTAAAATCAGAAGTGCCAAAGGTGAGAGGAAGAGTCCATCTTCCACAAATCACTCCACACCAGATTTGTTCATTTGACAACTAAACCTATGATTGAATCCCTTTTCAAAAATACTAAGCATTCCTAGAAACTGGTAAAGGTAACCAAAAAATAAGTAGATAAGGGGATTTCTACAAAGGTCTCAAGAGATGCAAATTAAAATCCATAATTTTATATTACTTTTCAACATTTTTTTCTTGCTAATTACTTCATTTTTTTTTCTTTATTGAGGACTGACATCAAAGTTAGCTGTGAGAAGGAGGGAGAGTCGGTATAGCTGGGCAAAGGGGAGGGGGGAGTGAGGACACTTGCAATGATGTCAACATTAAAAATTTTTTATAAAAATTAAATTTAAAAAAATTGTATGAGTAGAGTAAATGCTAATATTTCCTGAGAGGTTCTAGGTACCCCGTACTATGCTAAGCACTTTGCATAATTAGCTAATTTACTGCTCAGGGAATCCAGGAGAAAATGGTGTTTTGAGACTCACTTTAAGGATGGGGAAGGTCTGAATGATGTAGAGAGCTGAAATTCTTTGTCAAATGTCACAAAGCTAAGGTGACAGAGCCTGGATTCGGAGCATTGTCTGTCACCCTTCAAGTCCTTTATAGGTAGAGATCGAGCTACTAAAATGCCAAGCTAAAAGGGAAGGGGGCAGTAAACCGAGAAAGGGCGGTCAAGGGGGAGGCCTGCTACCATTTCAGAGCTTTTGTGTAATTTCCTCTGGACCCCATTCCCCAGACATCAGGAGATGTGGTATCAGTTTCAGCAATGAAGACCTCTGTCCTACTTTCACATCAGTTTCCATTTGGTTACAACGTGAAAGTCCGCAGTCCACAGGCAGCACTTACTCCCTTATCTCCACTCTTAGGCACTTTTTTTTTGAGTATTTGCTTTTATTTTTCCCCTCACATCTTTTAAGCTTCTTAAGTAAGGCAGCAAAGCCCGGCTACAGATGCTCATGCATGTTAATGGTCCTCCATCTCTTTGAGAACGGACAGGGTCTTAATCACATTTGCATTTTCAGAGTATTCCATTACCAGGGCTCCCATGCAAAGGTCTGGCTAAATGTCAAATCAAAGTGGACAAGGCTAAGGCCATCAAGGTTCTTTGATGCCAAATATGTAATCACTCAATTTAGATACTCAGCTAAGTATTTCATCGTTATTGCTCCAGAAGACTAAAATATTTAATTAGTGCTAGGCTTATCCTTATCTATATCTAGTTATAAGATTCAAAATCTGCGGAACAGCAGAAACTGTATGAAGCCAGGGGCAGGAGAAGAGGTGATGGGGGAGAGATGGGATTACTGCACAGGGCAGAACATGAGTGTATCGATATCTATTAATCCAGATAACTTGCTTTATGTGCATCTATAGTCGCATTTAGGTAACACTCGTAATATAAAATACCACTCAGAATTATACTTAAATGTTATTTGAAATAGTTTATTAGAGGAATCTTTCTAAAGTGTAAACATCCAACAACAGAAAAGTATATTAAAAATGAAGAATTTTTAGAAGAAATGATTCAAAACCAGTATTATATTTTTGCATTTTAAAAATGTAAGCAGTTCGCCATTAAATTCAATAAACCAACATGAGATATAAAAAAGCCACAAAAAATGTATAGGACTGATGTTTCCTTATAACCTCTATTTATATTCATCTAAACAGACACAGGAACGGGTGAATTTTTTAAGTGTAGTAGCTTGTTATACAATTCGTTTCAAAAATACTTTTGTTTCGAAGAGGAAAATTTTAATAGAGTAATTCAATAGACCTCATGATAATTCAGTAGTAATTTGTTAAAGGTATAAGACAAAGGGATAGAAGTAGATATAATCTAATGCCTGGAAATGGACTAATATCTTATTGAAAACCACATTTTCTAAATAAATAAATAAGATTTGGCTGAGTTACATATTTTATCTAAATGTATGCATCTGATAAGGAATGAAGCCCAAACTCAAACACGAGACTGCCTATCTCGCTGGAACCAAGGATACTTATACAGATTTGAAGAACAGTAATAATCAGGGTTTGCTGGAGTATGAGAAATGTGAGAGTTAAATGGTTGAGAAAGAAGGCAAGAGTTATATTCTGGTGTACTGTGACCACCAAATAAAACATGTGCAATTTTCTTACTAGGAAAGAAGTGTCAAGAAGGATTTAAAGTCCAGCTGGTGTTGCTCAGTGGTTATGCATCAACCTTTGAACCAGGAGGTCACTGTTGGATTCCTGATCAGGGCAGATGCCAGGTTTGCGAGCTCATTCCCCAGTAGGGGGTGTGCAGAAGGCAACCAATCAATGATTCTCTCTCATCATTGATATTTCTATCTGCCCCTCTTCTTTCTAATCTGATGTCAATAAAAAGATATTTAAAGAAAGGATTTGAAATAATGGTGACATGATTATAACTTAAAATATCTGTAAGAGAGAAAGAAGAAATAATCTTGATACTTAGATATGCTAAATAAACATGTAACAGAATATATCTTAACAGTAATGTTAACAAAACTTTTTAATATCTTACCTTCTTCCCATAATAATATTTAACAAGTCATTATCTTTCATTCTCAGTGTTAATATGCTATTTTAAGCAGAGTAGCTATTATTTTTCTTACATGATTATTTGGAAATATATTAACTGAATATGAAATAAGAAAGTACATGAAATAATCTCATCATTTATAAACATTATTTTCTTAACAGAGGTTCTACAAGACAAAGTACAAATATTACAAAATATTTTAAGGAAATCTACTTTCTTGGAAATAATTATTCTGAAACTTATATAAATTTGAAAACATACTTTATTGCACTTTTAAATATATATAATTAGATCATTCCATTTCAGTTTGAAACACAATATGTAAAATATTCCCCAAATATCTCCGATCAGCAATTTTACTTGGTTCTTCACACTATTTTATACCTACTGTATGTTATAATGTGGAAATTTATAAGAGGTCATTTATAATTTTATAAAGACAATAAAATGTGATATATATTTGATGCGCATAAGTATATTTTCTAAGATGTAGAAAATTGCATTTAAAACTCCATCAAAAATATAAAATATGAAAACATGCACATGTTTAAAGAATAGCATTTTAATTTAACATTGATTTGTCTCAAAATAAAATATTGATAATTTTAGCAAGAATAAATTGTGATAAAATACCAAGAAAACACACACAATTTAGTGGTACTGAAAACAGTGACTATAGTGAGATAATGAAAATATTTTAAATCATACAACAAATTGGTTTTAAAAATTCATAGTTTCCCAATAAGCTTTGTACAATTGTTAGTATAGTTACATGCCATTTATTTTACACTAGTGACCTGGTGCACGAAATTTGTGCATGGCGGGACGATCCCTCAGCCTGACTTGCATCCTCTCGCAATCCAAGATTCTTTGGGGGTTGTCGGACCTAAACCGGCAGTCTGACATTCCTCTCACAATCCAGGATGCTGCATGCACCAGTGACCATACTTTTCATACAGGTGAAAGGCATCTTGCTGTTGTGTGGGCAGCTACGTTTTTTGCCCTGATTATAAAAAGTAGTACATAACATGATCCTTCTGAGGCAGTGGAACCATTTTCCCCATCTTATGGGTGGAAAAACTGAAGCAGAGAGAAGTTAAGTAATCGGCTTTGTCACACAGTTATAAGTGTCAGAATCAGGGCTGACCACAAAATGTGCAAGCCAGAGTCCATGCATGTCATTGCTGCATCATCCTGTTTTTTCAGTGTTAGAGTAGCCTTGCCAGGTTTTAATTTTTAAATAAGAGACTGTTCCCAATATATAGGGTAGGGTCCCTAGGCCTGGCCGGCAATCAGGGCCATCTGTGGCGTGACCCACAGGCAGGGCCATTGGGGGGCCCCCACTGGCACCCAGGTTGGCTGGTGGCCTGTGCCTGCTGGCCGGCCCACCCTCCTTTTGCTGCCTCCAGTCGCCTCCCTCTGGTGGGTGGGGGCAGCGTCTGCCCCCTGATGGTCAGTGCGCATCAAAGCGAACGGTCATTCTGCTGGCCATTCTGCACTTTGGTCAATTTGAATATTAGGGTTTTATTTCATAAGGTACATTTACATTTCTTTTTTTAAAAAATTGATTTCAGAGAGAGGAAGGGAGAGGGGAAATAGAAACATAAATGATGAGAGAGAATCATAAATTAGCTGCCTCCTGCACTCTCCTACTGGGGATTGAGATCACAACCCAGGCATGTGCCCTAACCTCCTGGTGAATGGGTCGAGGCTCAACCATTGAGCCACACCAACCAGGCCATGTACATTTCTTTAAGCATCTAGCATCACAGACATCTCCAGCACGTACGCTTACAGGGAACTTTTCCTGACTTCATGGCAGTATTTCAGTCAAGAGCTCCTGCTGATACCCCGGAAACCACTCAAGTGCAGCTCAAACAGTAAGTGAGGCCCAGCTCATTAGGAAAATTGTAATAATAACTCCGCAAAGGATTTTCAATCCACCAACTTTCCTGAACCTTGTACAGCCAATGACTCTCTGCAATTATGGAGGAGCCTTTACATAAAGCCATAGGTATTCCATAAATGAGGGAACAGTTACCATATACCATAATGAAACACTTTCTTAGTTGTCCTGTATTCATTTTTCTCTTATTTCTCTACTAATTGCTACACTATCACTCAACTCTAGTCTAATTGTATCAAGAAAAAAAGCTATCTGAAAATCCAGATTAAGGGAAAAAATCAGCATTCAATTTTGAAATAGTCTCTATGGCAAGTTAAGTGACAGAGTTTTATTCAATATTTTAGGGAAGGGCTATCAAATAAAGAAACAAGACTGACAAACATGGTCATGTCCAAATTATTCTATAGATTTTTAGTATTTATCCTTATTTTACTGTTCAATACCAACGTAAAATATATTTTAGAACATTTCCACCTCCTAGCATATATTTCCTTATGTACATGGCTCCTGCAATAAAATTGCAATGTGATTTCAAACCGCACAATCATGTCTGTAATAACAAACCGAATCAGGACATAGGATGGAGAACACGGGAATGTAGACTCCCACCGAAAGAGCAAATTGTCCAAACAAATCTTCAACATCAACAAAGGAGAACTATATTTCCATTTCACTTTTTGTTTTTTAGTTTTTGGTTAGTATTTATGAGAACTTCATTCTTAGGCACATCAGGTTCAGTACCGTTGTGAGCAGATTATGTTTTTGTTGATTTTCTAAGGAACAGTTAGTCGCTCAGGTGCAGAATAATACTTGACATACTACAAAAGGCAGACAATTTAAAACTCAAATTGGCCCTTGAAAATGGCAAACACGTCTAAAAGGTAAACATATCAAATTGAAGCAGAAAACAGGTAATTAAACGTTTGTACTATATTAAGTTCATTTATTGTGTTTTGCTAAATTTGATATTGAGATGAATTCACATAACAAAACCTCATCTCAAACTAATTACTAAGAAGTACAAGCTTAAGCTTTTTCTTTTTGCTTTCCTTTTCTTTTTTTTTATTTGTTTTGTTTGTTATTTATGTCAACATGCCTTTCATAAAGTACCCAGTAGCTACCTGTATCTAAATTGGTTGTGCCTGGCATGACAATGATGTTAGTTCTAGTACAACAAAAAGAGGATATGTAATTAGGAAACTTGGTAAATAGCAGCTCCGTCAAAATGCTTCATAAATATGTTAACTATGTATTTAAAATAAAAGGTCCACTTCATCTAACTTGTAAGTTGTTACATGATACCTGAATACAGAAAATCAACTATTACTAGTTACCGTGTAATGATACTTTCCTCAAAATGGCATGTATGTGCTAATCTACTAATTTTTGAAGAGTCATTTCTATGTAGTTTTGGGAAAGAAGTGTTTAAAAACAAAATAAGCACTTAAATAGTTTTGGGTTAGAAATAACAATAAATTATGCAGTTATTCCTGAATCAATGTAGAAAAAAATTTGATTGCTTCATTTGAAAACTCTGAAGCATACTTAGTATTTGTATATTTAATGGTAATATCAATAGCTTTTCACATTTCGAAATGATTAACTGAGAAAGGATACATGTTAAATCGGTTTTAAGTTGTCTGAAATACACATTTTTTATTATAGAAATATATAATCTAAACTTGATCAGTTATAGAGTTTAACATCTCACATATCATATTAAGCCACGGAATGGTCCTGGTCTAGAATATTTTATCTACAATTAATGAAACTAACTCATCTTCCTCCCATAACTTGCCTTGCTATCCACCACCAAAGTAATAATGTTCAGTACCGTGTTCCTGAGATTTGAGAACACACTATTAACATGAAATTCTTTTGCTGAATTTTGTCAACGCATACAACCTGAGAAACAAACACACATATGCTTATTATAAGAAGGTTTAAACATTTTATGTATTTCCAAATCAAAACTAATTTTCTCTTCCAGATTCAAATTTTAATTTCAAAATATTTTTACTGATGAATAGTGACATTTTAAAGATCATGTGCACAATTAAATGAATTATGAGAAGTTTTATTCTTTTATATCATATTTTTGAATACCACTACTGGAGTTCTCATTTGAATAGCAACTAATGGGTCCCACAAAGAGATATAGCATTCTTCAAAAACATGTTTCATTACAAGCTTTTAATATTAAGTTAGTATATGCTATTTCTATTTTATAAATTGGAATAAATTTCTACATGAAATGCTTTATTTTCTCAATATAATTTTGGTATTTAATTCATCAAGACATATCCTCTTAACTTGTATTCTCAATAGAATATTAAATTAGTGTATTTTAACAAAATATCATTTCTACTGGATACTACTACTAAATATATATATATATATCTATATATATATATAGATATAGATACACACATACATATTTTAAAATATATTTTCATTGCTTCTAGAAAGGAAGGGAGAGGGAGAGAGAGAGAGAGAGACAGAAACATCAATGGTGAGAGAGAATCACTGACCAGCTGCCTCCTGCACACCCCCCACTGAGGATCGAGCCTGCAACCTGGGCATATGCCGTTGACTGGAATCGAACCTGGGACCCTTCAGTCCACAGGCTGGCACTCTATCCACTGAGCCAAACCAGCTAGGGCTAAATATTTTTTTAATTAAATAAAAGTAGGAAGCATGGTATAACTATTATGCTAATTTAAAATATCTAATATAGTTTATTAAAACTTTCTCAGCCTTTCCTTCTGATGAAATATGTTCTGGAAGAAATGCCTAGTGCAAAATGATTTTTTTGGCCTTAGTTTATTTAAATTTTTGGTCAGTTATTTAAAAATTCCTGAGTCATCATTACTTTTCCATTAAAATTTCAAATTTGTGCCCACATCATTATTTATTAATAATTGTTTCAAAATGTTCATAGTAATCATGAATGCTTTTTCTCATAGGAGGCACTGATTCATTTTTAAATATTTGCATAAATTTATATAGCGAGACTTACTCTAATAGATATGAATTAAATATAAGCAAGGACATTTGGGTTTCAAAATATTTCAATTATTTTATTAAAGTTTGTAACAGTCTATACACTGTATCAAGATGCTTACTGTTATGATTGAGAGTAGAAGAAAACCTTCAGTAACAAGGTATCCAAAATAACTAAAGGTAAGCTAGTGAAAACCAGGAAAGCCTTAGGAGGATTTAGAAAAAATAAAAGACAATACGGGCTATGGTAAAAAATACAGCCATTTTAATGGTGTCGTTTGAGCTGTGGCCAGAGCATCCTAAACCAATATGACCAGAATAAATGCGAAATTAAGATTTCCCTCACACCTTGGGCAGCCTCAGCTGACATTATAGATGGGCAGGCCAGATGGTGTTTGGGCAAACAATCAGCTTCGATTGCAAACCTGTCCTCTCGTACACACACACCTGCCACACAGGGCTGCTGAGCTATCAAGCTCTGACTGAATAATGATGGGAAGAGAGCTAGAAGCCAGTGCACTTCTATAAAGTGATTATATTACTTGATATAAAACGTGTTATATGTAACAACTTAATGTGTCATATGTTGCAAATGACCTCCAATATTTTTAAAGTAGTCATGCTATAAAAACCTGTGGTTAACTGAATTTTGGAATCTCTTGGCGTGGTATACATAAGGTTATTTGTATTAATTGTAATGTCCGCAGTGATTAGTGGCCACTTGTCTTCAGTTAGGATAGCTTAGCTAAGAGTTTAAATAGAGCCACACATCAGAGATTCTGTTACACCACACAGACAATGTTGCATTCGTTGCTCTTCATGTTTAGGAAAATATATAGCAGATCCTGGAAGGACATGTGAATCCGAATCCTGAATCTTCAAATTAGCCTGTGTACCCTTGGCACGTTCACTTCACTTTTTGGTGTCTCAGTTTTTCCATCTGCCTAATGGGTAGGCAGGAGTGGATTCATAGCAGATCTGCAAATTGTTTTCAGATATTAGTAAAAGAAAATAAATTCAAATAGAATAATTACGTTTTACTATTGTACACATTTTTCCTTTATCTATGAAAAACATTTTAGAAAAGTATACAACAAAATAAATTTTAATTATTTTTCAAGTCTTTTGCAATATTTATATTTATAATTTTTAATTTCAGTATTTTTCTCTCTAGTAGTGTGGCCTTTTAGGTAGGTATTGCAGGGAAAATACAATTTTTTTGAGCAGCTCACTTTTTTCTTTTTTTTCCTTTTTCATTTAGTGCTTCTTTGCTATTTGCCTTTTTTTAAAATTATTTAATGTTTAAAGTATTACATATGAATCCTTTTTCCCCATTGACCTCTCCCACTCATGCCCACCCCCCAGCGCATGCCTTCACCTCCCCCTCTACTGACTGTATCCATTGGTTATGCTTATATGCATGCATACAAGTCCTTTGGTTGATCTCTTACCCACCCAACCTCCCCCTCCTGCTCTCCCCCCAGGTTTCCCCTGAGGTTGGATGCTCTGTTGGATACCTCTATGTTTCTGGAACTATTTTTGTTCATCAGTTTATGTTGTTCATTATACTCCATAAATGAGTGAGATCATGTGATATTTATCTTTCTCTGACTGGATTATTTCACTTAGCATAATGCTCTCCAGTTCCTTCCATGCTGTTGTGAATGGTAAGAGTTTCTTCTTTCTTACAGCAGCGTAGTATTCCATTGTGTAGATGTACCACCATTTTCTAGTCCACTCATCTGCTGATGGGCACTTAGGCCGTTTCCAAATCTTAGCTATGGTGAATTGTGCTGCTATGAACATAGGGGAGCAGCTCACTCTTGACTAAGTTATAATTCTAATCTTGTAATGAGAGCCCCCTAAGCAAACTAGTCTCATCATGATGCCAAAATGTGTGAGTTCATTAAATAATGCACTCTGCATCCCTTCCTTTTGATCCTGCGCCTATAGCATCCCTCATTGTTAGGATTAAAATCATAACCTGGATACAAATTTATATTTCTCCTACAGTTTTGTTGTTGTTTGCTTGGATTGTCTTGTTTTAGTTTAACAATATAATATACAGTTTTAAATCCCACTGCCATTAGATGAAGATGGAGACTATGTCATATTAATCTTTATATCTCTAACTAGTAGCCCGCTGCACAAAAATTTGTGCACTAAACATTTATTGGCACAACACTGACCAAATTGGTGGTGGTGGTGGTCTTGTCAGAATGTGTTACATTATGCAGATGAAAATCTATTTAAACAGATTTGATGTAGATATTTTCAAAGATGGAAGAATTGTCCCTGTCAACTATTTTAGTTGATTCATATCTTCACTAATTGTCATCATTGCAAAGTTTTCAGTCCCCATATGGATTGCTGGATATAATAGGTCATGCGCTGTCCCTGTCCTTTGTAGCCTTTGTTACCTTAAGGACTCTAGTTTTCCATTTATATGTTTAAGTACCAACCTTATCGGCTTAAAAATGTAAGCTTTTAACACTGCTCTCTCTGTTCCGTATCCTTCTGATGAAAAGTGGAGTTGGGTTGCAGCACAGGAGAGAAATTCAGAAGGGGAATATTGAAGTAATGACTGCAGTAGGAGAAGAGGGAACCTATTTCCCTGGCCACAGGCGCTGGCACCTGGACCAAAGGGGGGCGGCTTCTTCTTCTGGCGGCTTCTTCTTCTTCTTCTGTGCTTCCAGGGAGGGCAGTCAGTTATGTGTATATGTGTGTGCATGCAAAAATAGGCGTGTACATGTGTGTATGTGGAAATCTGCTGGGCAAGTCAAAACCATAGAAGAGTTGCCCCCTATCTCTTGAATCTTCCAGAGATATCCCCCACTTTTTTATTCTATCACTACTGGAGAGTCAGTATTTGCAGCCAGACAACCAGTGACTATTTCTGACTTCTTCTTTCCCTGTCTGTCTTCCAACCCCTAGTCATATTTCCACCTGGATGCATCATTTTTACTCCCAATATGCTGTATAGAGAAGGAGTCAGGATGCTGTCTTCCCATGAATAGTACTCAGTAACAAACCAATTGCATTTTAATTGGGCAATGCCTCTACCCACCCTTCAAATCCCTTCCACCATGCATTTCTGTTTCCCTTTTTGTTTGTTGGATTGTTCTGCTGCTCCTTCTCCTCACTCGACCACCCTTGGATCATAATGTAAAATTCTTTTACCATGTCAAGAAATTATTAAAAATACAGGTACTTTGAAAAAAAATACAGGTACTTCTCTGAACACAGGCGGGGGGTGGTATAGGCGCTGCTGGCCTCAATGGGCCCCAACAAGAGTGGGACCAT
>NW_005871202.1:1005106-1006712 GCF_000147115.1 Myotis lucifugus | reverse complement strand
CGACGGCCAGTCTAGGATCTCCGCGGAGCTCGAGTTAAACAATTGTGGTGGAATTCTTTATTTGGTTTGCTCACTCATTCATCAGATTTGTCTTGTGCTCTTAATTTATGGCAAGCAATGTGCTAAGCATCTAATCTAATAATAGACAAACATGGTAATTGACCGTACCTTTGCTACGCTTCCCATGGGCTAAATCAGGGTGATATGCAAATTAACTGCCAACAAAGATGGCGGTTAATTTGCATGCGTAGGCACAATGATGGGAGGCGAAAGGGGAAGGACCAAGATCGGCTACCCCCGGGGCAGGCAGGGGCGATGGGGCAGGGCAAAGACAGCCCCCAGGGACGCCTTTGCCCTGCCACCCAGCTCTTGCCTGCCGCCTGGGTTTCCGATCACCGTCCTTCCCCTTTCGCCTCCCATCATTGTGCCTACGCATGCAAATTAACCGCCATCTTTGTTGGCAGTTAATTTGCATATCACCCTGATTAGCCCATGGGAAGCGTAGCAAAGGTACGGTCAATTACCATGTTTGTCTATTATTAGATTAGATGCTTAGCACATTGCTTGCCATAAATTAAGAGCACAAGACAAATCTGATGAATGAGTGAGCAAACCAAAATAATTCTTCCCTTCGCCCGGGGACAAGGGATACCTTCCCCCGATCCCCTGGGGGGCATTTTGGGGCCTCCTGAGTATCTCTCTTTTTTCCCCCCAAAAAAAAAGAGATTTTTGTTTTTTCCTCCCCCCCCGGGGGGGGGGGGGGGGGGCGGGGGGGGTGCTGCCTGAGAAGCTGGCCACAGATTCCTGCCCGCCCTGTCTTTCCTGTCAGTTATTGGCCTCTGGGTCCTAAGCTTCCCTAGAAACATGGTTACTTTCTCATCTCTGAGCCTCTAGCAGTGCTTCCCCAAGGAAAGGCAGAGTCTTCACCTACTGACCACAGGTTCTTCCTTCTGGAGGCTGACCCTGGGAACATTGCTCAGAGACTCTTACTTTGACAAGTGTTACACAGGAAGCCAGGATGTGGAAAAAAGGGTTTAAAGGACCAGGTTCCCAAATATACAAAATCACTAACACAACCTGATGTGAAAAATAAGACTTGAGCTAAATCGACGGTATTAACAGTGGGAGAGAACAGATGGTTAAGACAGCAGGTTAATAAAACTGCAAAAGTTTAGAAACATCCAGATTCCCAAAATTGTGATAAGCCAAAAGAATATGCATTATTTGTGCTTTTAATACTTACGGCAAGGATATGACTTGTTTGCATTTCTAGCTCTTCATATATAAAGAGCATGTGTGTGTGTGTGTGTGTGTGTGTGTGTGTGTGTATGTGTGTGTGTGTGTGTGAGAGAGAGAGAGAGAAAAACAGAGAGTAAGAGAGAGAGAGAGAGGAGGAAACCACAGACCTATCAGACCTATGATTGACAGGCAAAATATATTGGGTCGAAGGATCACAGTGGGATCCTACCTTTGCTCAATAGGAGCTTCTTGTTATGTGTTTAGACTTTGAAACTCCAGGCTTCCATTTTCCTACACAAAACAGTGTGGCTGGATTATGTGATCTCAGTGTTCATTTCCAACTTCAATGTAATTGTTTAATCAATAT
>NW_005871202.1:1003374-1005006 GCF_000147115.1 Myotis lucifugus | reverse complement strand
GGAGAGGGGGAGAGAGATAGAAACATAAATGATGAGAGAGAGTCATTGATCGGCTGCCTTCTGCATGCCACACACTGGGGATTGAGCCTGAAACCTGGGCATGTGCCCTGACCTGGAATCAAACCATGACCTACTGGTTCCTGGGTTGAGGCTCAACCATTGAACTACACCAGCCAGGCTACACACTATTTGTTTTATTAACAAGTGGTTCTGGAGACACTGATTTATAAATGTCTTCTGAAATCCAAGGATAAGTGGACCTGAGCCCTGAGTGCATGGTGCCTAAAATCTATCCAGCTCTCAACTTTTCAGCTTCAAAACGAAATCCTCTTTCCTGTCTAAGCCCATTTGAGTTAGAGCCTTCTGCGACTTGCAACTAAAAGTCACCGTCCCCTGCCAATTAGGGACAGGAAGACATGGTTACAAAGGACCGGCTTTCCTGCGCTGAACTGGTTACACAGAAAAGGCGGAATTCGGGAATCTGAGGGTCTCTGTATTTTGGGGTAATGTCTGGAAATCCTTGTTCTATGTTAACAATTAGTGACTTTCGTCCAATGAGGACAATGCCACTCCCCTTGCCCGAGGGATTACTGTGGAAATGGATCTGTGACAGTTGGAGGTCACTGGGCATAGAGCGTCCCCAGGGATAGGCCAGCTCAAGGGGGAGACAGGACGTGTGCTTGACCCTGAGCCAGGGGCACCCTGCCTCCCCTCCTGCCTGTCAAGGAGGGTCCCTGCTGCTGTTTCCGTCCACGGAGAAGGCCGCCTGAGGACACAGCCACACTTGGAGAAGCACAGAACCAAAAACACCCGAAAGAATCAAAGACGGCCGTCACTCAGCTCCCCTACTGCACACATTTTGGCCGCATGAGCCAATTAAGCTCCTTTCCTGTCTGGGGCACCTTCGTGGGTGTTTGTGGTGCCATCCAGAGCGTGTTACGTGACAGCGTGTCCTGAACCCAGGTTTTAGCACAGGTTTCCCTCGGGGACTCCCTCTCCGCTCCTCCTTACCGGCTGCACCTACTTTAACCTAGTCCTCCTCCTCCCTCTGAGTCAGTGGTTCTCAACCTTCTGGCCCTTTAAATACAGTTCCTCATGTTGTGACCCAACCATATAATTATTTTCGTTGCTACTTCACAACTGTAATGTTGCTACTGTTATGAATCGTCATGTAAATATCTGATATGCAGGATGGTCTTAGGCGACCCCTGTGAAAGGGTTGTTCGACCGCCAAAGGGGTCGCGACCCACAGGTTGAGAACCGCTGCGTCTGAGTCCTATTGTGCATAAGCTTTAGCCTCCCCTTCGAGTTGTCATGGTGATGGGAAGTGAAACTTCCTGAGAATGAGGAGGGTCTAGGGGTGCTGATCATGATATTCCACCATGTTATCTAAAAGATAAGGTTTCCCTTTCAGGTTATCTGTTATGATGAAGCCCATCCCTCCAAACCTTCCTGGCTTATACAGCAGACATTCTAACTTCTGGTCATGTCCTGTGTTAACTGGGTGGTATTTCTGTGGCCCACGTGATGCCAATAGGTCACCCCTGGGGCCACATTCAACAGGAAATTCATCTCCGTCCTCTTCCCTAGGCCCGCTTTCCCCCGGGGGGGGGGGGGGGGGGTTCCCCCAGG
>NW_005871202.1:985529-1003118 GCF_000147115.1 Myotis lucifugus | reverse complement strand
GGAGGCTTTGTGTCCAGCAGGGACCGAGATGTCCTGCAGCAGGGGACCAGGTCCAGGAGGGAGGCTGTCAGAGCAAGCCTCAATGCGCCGTGCTGACCACAGCCCTGCCTGCATCATTCTTGTTAACACCTATTGGCCAGGAAAATAACATGGCTGACCCCGGAGTCAACATATTAGCAGCTACACAGGGCGGCATGGAGCGGCTGGCCGACCCCAGAGTCAACACACCAGCAGCTACACAGGGCGGCATGGAGCTGCTGGCCAAGCCCAGAGCCAACACACCAGCAGCTACACAGGGCGGCATGGAGTGGCTGGCCGACCCCAGAGTCAATATACCAGCAGCTACACAGGGCGGCATGGAGCGGCTGGCCGACCCCAGAGTCAACATACCAGCAGCTACACAGGGCGGCATGGAGCGGCTGGCCAAGCCCAGAGCCAACATACCAGCTACTACACAGGGCGATATGGAGCGGCTGTGTGCTTCTCTGGGGGTCACCATGCTCAGGTCTACCATAAATAATGAGCCCTTGTCTATTGTCAGCGTTCATTTCCCATTAGCATCTCCCAGGGCTTCTTATCTGAAGATAATCCACTTCTCTGATTTCGCATCACTACAACAAATCTCCCCCCAGTTATCAGAGCCTCAGTAGTTTTCATGACTCCTAAGGGGTGTAGGAAAGGAGGCAGAGATACAACCATTTCATCAGACTCCTCTTTGAGCTCTCTGTTTTGAGTACATTTCTTTCCCTGGTAACCAAATATGCCCGAACAAACAAATGAAGATCCTTCTTTTTCCAAAGAAAATGTGTGTATTATTTGGGACTTGGTAGCCCATTAATTAGAATGCCTTACTGCTTTTGCTGTTTTAAAGCTTATGATAAACCATGCTCTATATATCAAGCAATGTTCTGGATGATTTCCCACGAGCTATTGAATTTCAGCATCACATTTGTGACATAAATACCAATTTTCCCCTCTTTTTACATTTGAGGGAATTGGCACTTGGCAAATTTAATAACTTGCCAATGTCCATTAGGGGAAAGCAGAGGAGGGAAGACTGAAATGTATTTTTCTAAAATCAAATTACATAAAAAAGGTAATTAGACAGACATTTTTGACTGAGATTCCTCCATTCCTAAAGCCTCACCCACACCCAAAATAAAATAACAAAAACGTCCATGGGCCCCTAGCTGAAGGAAGATCTGGCTGTGACACCCACAGTAGCACCGGCCTGTGTGGACTGGAGTCCCTGCTGGTCGCTCTGTGAGCCCCTGCTCTCTGCCAGCCCTGGCTCCATCCTCTGACTTCCGACCCCTGTACATTCTCAGCTGCCACTCATGTCCTTACTTATCCTTTGAGTTTATTTTTTTTTAATATTTGTATTGATTTCAGAGAGAAGAGAGAGAGGAAGGTAACAAGAAAGAGAAACATCAATGATGAGAGAGAATCCTGATGGGTTGCCTCCTCCCTCCCCCTTACTGGGGATCAACCCACATGTGCCCTGAGGGGAATCAAACCATGACCTCCTGGTTCATAGGTCGACGCTCAACCACTGAGCCAAGCAAGTCCATTTTTGATGTGATTTCTAAACACATCATGCCCTTTCTCATCTGTGAAAAAACTGAGGCTGTTTTATTAATGACTTGGTCACCCTCAGGGCAGGGAGGTCAAGGCCCATGCTTGCTATTTACACAGAGCATCGCTATGCTTCAGTATCAGGAACGAAAGCAGGTTAAACTGGGTCAGGCACACAGGGTAGGGTTAGAAGCACATGGAGCTCAAAGTGCGAGGGGAGAAGGCGGCAGGGAAGTGAAGTCAGAACTCATGGAGGCATTAGCTTTGCTGCCAGTCCATGTTCAGGAATGCAACACATCTTGGTCAAGATTGTCAAGGACAAGGGATAGAAAGGGGGGCACATTGAAGGGTGAAGGGTGTAGGAGGTGATGGAAAAGACTGCAGTTGGGTGGCGATCAGTGGTGAGTGCTGCTGACACCCTCACAGGTCCCAGTGCGCTTCAGTTTTAGCTGTTTTTACTATCTTATTCCCCACAGGGCCAACCATTTCCTACATCAATGGTCAAAGTGGAAATATCCCTTTAATAATTTGGTTGATGACATTTAAGTGTGTGCTCTCTCCCCCAAATCTGTACTGCTTTCTGTTGTCTTTGCAGAGCAATAACTGATTCTTTTAACTTTCATGACAAAAAATACAATACATGCGTGCGTTGTGACCACTTATTAACCTCAGCATTTACCTGCATATTTCGTACATTTCATTTAAAAATATCCTATATAATAAAAGCATAATAAGCAAATTGACTGAACTGTGGACCAACCAGTCGGTGGGGGGTGGGGCCAGCAAGCAGGTGGCGCCAGGCCAGCCAAGGCACGTGCCAGTGGGCAGAGGGAGGGGATGGCGATGGGGGGAGTGGAGGCAGCAGTGACCAGTGGTGGCTGAGAGGCAATGGGGAGAGCTGGCCGGCCAGCGCCATCCCCTGATTGGCTGCCCGGTCGCCTCCCGCAGAGGGAGCGGGCCTAAGCTGTCAGCAGGACATCCCCTGAGGGCTTCTGGACTGTGAGGGATCCCCCCAAGTGCACAAATTTTTGTGCACCGGGCCTCTAGTATAGTATAAAGGGGAAAGAAGTGATTCTTATTCGTATTAAGGAGCTAGAATAAATCTGCATTCTATCTGACAAATAACCTTATACATGTGCTTACACTTTTACTCTAGAATATAATGATAACTAATAGGTTAAGTTCATTTGTATAAATATGTCTACCGTAAGTGGGCTCCTTAGTCAGGACTCCAGTATCCATAAGCATTACTGAACAGCTATGAGTCATCTTTGTTTCTAATCCAATACCGTTTGTTTTAGGGGTTTGTTCCGAAGCATCTCTCTTATGCAGTGAGATTAATCAGGATGTTATTTCCTCTCGCCCAGAGCTGTGTGTTTAGTAATTGGGTCATTTGTCTTCCCCATCACGATAGCAGTGGATGGAATCAGTACACTTGCCATGCAGAAGTTTGTTGCTGCTGGAGCTCAGGGAAAATTTGACTACGTCTATCAGATTAACATCCATTTGGAAACAAATGACTCCTGTAATCATCAACAGAACCCCAAAGCCTGCTGGGCCTTGGGGAAGGCTCATTGCAGTGGGAAGGAGGGGCGGGGCGTGTGTGAGGGGAGGCTGAAGAGACCACGGAGGGGTGATAAGGAGGATATCTCTGGGATGGCTGCCTTCCTGTGATGCTCAGGAGGGCAAATGCTGAGCCTCATTCTGTTTATAAATTGGGGGACAGAACTAAACCGTTCGGATGGTATTGGCATATGTCTTATCGCTGCAGAACGGCATTGTGAGATGGAGATCACACACAGATGTGCCACACAAGGCTGTTGCGAGTGGAAGGAAAAATGCCAGAACACTGTGCAGCTCTTTGGTAAAGCAGAGTATTTGGAACTCCAGAAAGTCCTGTCTCAGGTTAACAGTTCAGCAAGTGTGGCTTTCCGCCATGGTTACCACTGAGCTAACCACCTGCCCGTGCCTCATGGGAAAAGACACCCTCTGTTCATATGTCCACACGAATGACGTGCCTGTTGCACACAGAACGTACCTGTGGGTACAGATGCTGCCGTTCCATTCCTTTCTACTAATCATGTTCAAGGGCCATATTTCATCCCAGTCCTTACACACATCACACACTCAAAACGAACGAGTTCTTTTCAGAGTCAGGAGTGTCAGTGGCCTAACTTTTTAGACCAGCGGTTCTCAACCTGTGGGTCGCACCCCCTTTGGGGGTCGAACGACCCTTTCACAGGGGTTGCCTAAGACCATCGAAAAACACCTATATAATTACATATTGTTTTGTGATTAATCACTATGCTTTAATTATGTTCAATTTGTAACAATGAAAATACATCCTGCTTATCAGATATTTACATTACGATTCATAACAGTAGCAAAATTACAGTTATGAAGTAGCAACGAAATGAAAGGGTGTCCCAAAATTCACGCAAGAAGTAATTTTGATAGAAAACACAGGTTTATAATTAAAAATTGTAATTTTTTTATTGATCCATAAAGTAAACAGTATAGGGTTATGTATGGAATAGCATATCGGGTAAATGGCCTCCACGGCTTTGCTGGCACATACGCACTCTTTTGTTGAAATTTTCCATGACCAAAATGAGGCTGCTCAGGCAATAACAGTAATGGTGCTCGCTATCGTGACATGATAATCCAGTTTTTTGTGCCTAAATTGCAAGATATGGATGTGGAGGACATGTGGTTCCAACAAGACGGTGCCACATGACATACAGCCCGAGAAACAATTCAATTACTGCATGAGTCATTTCCTGGTTGTGTAATTTCCCGTTTTGGTGATCAGAATTGGCCGCCTAGATCATGCGATTTAACACCATTGGACTTTTTTCTTTGGGGTTTTTTGAAGTCTAAGGTTTATGTCAACAAGCCCATGACCACCCATGCCTTGAAGGAGGAAATTGAGCACTTTATCAACAAAATTCAGCCACATTTATGCAAAATGGTCATGGAAAATTTCAACAAAAGACTGCGTATGTGCCAGCAAAGCTGTGGAGGCCATTTACCCGATATATTATTCCATACATAACCTTATACTGTATACTTTATGAATTAATAAAAAATTTACAATTTTTAATTATAAACCTGTGTTTTCTATCAAAATTACTTCTTGCGTGAATTTTGGGACACCCTTTAATTTTATGGTTGGGGGTCACCACAACATGAACTGTATTAAAGGGTTGCAGCATTAAGAAGGTTGAGAACCATTGTTTTAGACTACGAGTAATTCTTGTCTTTTAAAAGTATGATGTTTTCTTCCTCACAGCTGCAGTTTCTTTGGCTATCTCAACATTTCCCTCATTTTACTACTTGTCAAATAAACTTCAGAGGAAAATAAAATAAAAATATCTTCGCTTCTGTGTATTTTTTTTTTTTGCCTCCAGCTTCACCCCATTCTATTCTCACTGAAGAAATAAAAAGATGGAAATACAATAAAACAAAAAGTCATCAATATGAACCATGTGATCTTTTCTTTCTTTCTTTTTTAACCATGTGATCTTAAATGACTTGCTCTCCTACTGGAAGTGTTCCTGACGATTTAAATTGTAGGGTGATACATAAAGTAATTCTCTTTCACTAATTCTTTTGTAGTGATAACTATTAACAATTAGTAATGCATATCACTGTTCTATTACATCCATGGCCAGTAGGATGTTTAGTTGTACCTCAGTATGTAGGACTCCGCCCTTTTTGTGATCTGGTCATTCTAAAGTGATGACACTGACTCATGGTAAAGGAAAATAACTGACTGCCTTGAACTTTTTCTCTTTTAGACCCTCCAATGTCATACTCATGACCGTTTAACTTATTTAAACATAAAACGGTAACATGATTAAAGACCTGCTAAGGTTTCATGAGCATCTTGACAACCTCTCCTTCCACGTCTCCCCTGAAATTTGAAGCATATTTTCAGACTTTATTATTGTAAATGCCTTTTCCTCCGAATATCCATGGCTTCACAATTCTTCCCCCTCATACAAAAGAGATCCTCCTGGACCCTCAATCAGCAGATCATTCTATCATTTAGGACACACAAAGTCATCTTCTCAGTCCTACCTGAAATTAGGTAATTTCCTTTTTTTATAAAATTTGACTTGAGAAAAGGAAGCATGTCATGAACAAGGTTCTATATCTTTTTTCTTTCACTGTTGAGAAATCCCTAGCATTTCTGTAGGCAGAGGCCAAGAGGCCAATACCGAGAGGCTGGAGATGTGAGTGCAAGGGGTGAAGATTGATTTGCTCCTGGAACTTGTACTGGTTCTTATTCTGGAGAAGAGAAAGGGCACTGTAGCCCGTGGCGGTATGCACTGGGCCTTCAAAGGCTCTTTGATTCAGGACTGACCACGCAGCAGAACTGGAATGAAAGAAGAGCCAGAGAGAAACAAAGAAAACGGGAAACCCTGTGGGAGGGACCCTGGGAGATGGAGCACGAGGTCAGCCCCTGCAAGCTTCTCACTCAGTTTCCAAGCAGCTTCTCTGTGGTCTGTACCCCGGAGCATCCTATGATGCTGGCTGCTGCCTGAGCCTCCTCAGAGTTAAGTCCTCTCACCCTGAGATCATTTTATGGATTATTTTGGTTCTTGAAACATAGGACTGTGGAATAAAACAGGCATAAGGCTCAAGTTCCATGTAACATAGTGAAATCAATTTCAGAAAAATATGAAGTTGCCACACAAGTTCATATAGTAGGTTACAAATGTTCATTTCCCAGAGAAAAGACACAGTAAACAGAAAGGCAAAGGTGATGAATGAAGGTAAGAATAGCCATAGGAGAGGAGAATGAGGTTTGGAGAATATAGAGATGGAAAAAAAATGACATAAAATTAAAGAGAGAGAGAGAGAGAGAGAGAGAGAGAGAAAGACTTTGCACACAGAAGGGTTTTGGCAGTTTCTGGCTGGGATATTCAGATTTTCAGAAATTGATATGCTTACTCTTTCCCCCCATAACTTTGTTCCACTGTTGAATTCTACCATTCCTCAATCTATTCATGTGCCCACCAATACCCTTCCAATAGATTATTTTTGCCTTAAGTGAGCTCAACTTGGCTTCTGGTTGCGACCACAAACTCTTATGCACCCATAATTTGACTAGAAGTCTTCTGAAACTCTTCTATTTTCTTATCAAGAATCAGAGCTTTTAGGATAAAAACGCTCTCATTTGCAAGACTTTGTTATCTAAATTGCATTGTGAAATATACTGCATGGTGGGTGTATGACCAGCCACAGTTTCAGCCATGGTGTTGTCCTGGCATCTGCTCTGTCCTCATTCCTTCGCTCAGAGGCCCCACTTTGACCACGGGTCAGTCTACATAGCAAAGATTACAGCCTCTCAGACTAAAATGGCAAGCTTCGTCTCCCAGAAGCATTACACTCCATCACTATCACATTGGAGAAGGTGTGTTTCATGAAGTGTGCACGTGCTGGGTATCAGAGCATGAAGAACGGAAACTCCTCCATCTTAAACTCTACTTTCAGGGAGCAGTTGTCATTCATCAACTTGGTTAAGGGCTTTGTTCTACACTAGGCATATGACCAAGTTATATGAATTGCTTTCAGAAAATTGATGGATATGTGGTGCTGGCCACTATTGTATTATACAATTTCCAGCTTGGTAAACATTCATTTTATTTAGATGTATTTTTTATTTGTGTTTTCTTCTTTACTTTTAAAAGTCCAAAGAATACACTTTGCACACAAACAATGTATTGAACTGTCAGGCACACCACGCTTTTCCAAAGTAGCCTTCAATCCCCACAGAAATGTATAAACACTGTTTTTCATTCTTAAATTATGTTTACTACCTTGATTGTTTTTGAGTAGAGACACATTGCTATGGGTTGATTATTGTCCCAAAAGAAGACATGTGAAGTCCTAACCACGGGTGCCTGAGTGTGACCTTACAGGGTGTTTATAGATGTTGCCAAGTTAGGATGAGATCCTGAGGGTGGGCCCTAACCCCATATGACTGGTGTCCTTAGAAGCAGAGAAAAAGAGCCATGTGGAGACAGAGGCAGAGAGCTCAGTGATGCAGACCAAGCAGCCAATTCCAAGGCTCATTGGCAACCATCACAGCAAGGAAGAGGCAGGAAGGACTTCCCCCTCCAGGTTTCAGAGGGAGCATGTCCTTCAGATAAATTGGTGCCCCACTTTCAGGTAATACATTTAAGTTGTTTTAAGCCACCCAGTGTGTGGTACTTTTGAACAGCAACCATAGGAAACAGATGCATAAATATCTCAAAATGAAAATATTTTCTAGATTCATTATATTATTTTTTTGGAGGGAGAGATTGTTTCTATTCACCCCCTCACAGGCAAAATATTTTTCCGAAGTGAGTCTTCCTCTTTCCTTCCCTTACAATAGCATTTACAATATAAGTCAGTTCACAATTCAAATAATCTTCTTATTTTAAAGTCCTCAGGGCAAATAAGAGAAGGATTACATGAATTTGTATTGTTAGTAAACTATTGTGTAGATTTCATTCTATCGCCTTGAGAACATTAGTTTCTCACTGATAACATAATCCTTTTAGATTATTTAATAACCTTATCAGGAGTATTATACAGATGCACAGTTAACCCTATTAAACTAACCTTCCCTGAGAAGAAATGTTATCTATGTGTCTCAAATATCATATTGCATGCATGGAAGCCTTGCAATGTTGCATCTCTTGTCTCTGATAAAATGTTCCAAAAATTCTTGTTTTAATTGTGATATTTTGTTCTTTAAGTATCTAGACAAAACAAACAAACAAATAAAACCCTATTCTACAGTCCCCAGACTCTCTTTTTTGAGATGTTTCCAGATTTAGAAGTATACCACCTTGGCCTTCAACAAGTTATCCACAATATCAGATATCAATTTCTGTAAATGACAGTGAAGTGTAGGAAATATAAATTGGTGGGATGGAGCACAGTGAATTCCCAGACTACATGCATTTGTAGGCTAGATATGTTGAATCTGAGAACACTGTCCCATTAAAACAATGCTGTCATTTTCCACTAAGTACATAAGAATTAAAGAAGTCAACTTAATTCAGCCTCTTCTCAGGCAGAGCTGAGAATTGCAAACACTTTTATAGACAGTAGCTGTGCCACAGCTGATAGCACCTCCGCCCTGGAGGAGTACATAACCTGGAAGTCTCCCATGAGAACATGAGTTCAGGTGCTCACTGCGGCCTACGAAACACAAAGTCCACACCCTGTGTTGCCCAAGCTACCTCTCAGGAACCTTGGGCAAATTAAATTACTCCAAGCAAGTTTTCTTATCCCTGGCCAAAGTAAATTAATGCCCTGCCTTCCAGGGTTTGTGTAAGGATGGTCAGCAAAAATCTGCAATATGGGCACATGGGACTCAAATACTAAAGAGAGAGCAACATTGAAAAAAACGAGTGAGTGTTGCAAGTGTTTTCCAATATAGGAGGATCTTGTCAGTATTTGAGAGCAGGCTCTGGGGTAGGCTGTAGAAATCACACTTTGTAGGTATAGGTGACGGTCAGAAATGAAGTGTTATTTCATCGAAGATCAGGCGAAGTCAGTAAATGAGGGCCTCTTAGAAAGGTAAGGTTAACTAACATAGGGCATGAAGCACTTGTAAAAAGAAAAGCAAACCAGTGCTTGCTACTTGAAGTTATCTATTGAAGAGTTAATTTTATTATAGCTTTTCCAAAGGTACACTGCATGAAAATGCATATGTGCTCATTGAAAAGGTTTACCGACGAAAGTCAAGTACTAGTAAGTTGGGGAGCACGGGGCTAACCAAGGTGAAATTGACTTCAGTGCTGCAGGCTTCTGAGAGGCTCCGACCAGGGAGGGAAGGTAGCAACGTTTACTGAGCATGGGACCTCCGGGTCCTCTTCCCTGGCGCAGACACGCCGGCTTGAAGGGGCATCCCACAGGCCGCGCAAGTCCTTTCTTCCCAGGAGCTCCCACCACACTCCACAGAACTCCCCTGGGAAATGCTGTTCTATTGCTATGAAACACTCATAGTGGCCTAAGGAGCAAGGCCAATTTGTGATTAAGACAATTCTACTCAAATCTATTATTTTTTAAGGAAAATATTTCTACAAACCAACAGCTTTTCTTTTACATGACACATGGTTCATGGTTTTTGTAATTAGCAATACCTTCTAATTTTCTTAATAATCACGATGTAAGTTCATTTTAGGATTATCAATGACTCAACATTCTTTCCCTTGGCTCATGGCCAACAATCCATCTACAGATTCAAAGTAATATGCAGGTCTCCTCTGAAAAGCACAGGCATGCAATGAGATATCACACAAACGAGCACAAACGCAGCTAAAATATTTATGTATGTGTTTTTAAATATATACGTATATTTTATAACACATACATATGTGTATGTATGTGTTATAAAATCACACCTGAAACAGAATTTACAAGTGAGCACATTTAATAAAAAATAATTGGTTGTACTACTGTCATCAAAGAATATCTATCACAAGGAGTTTTACTCTAACATCTACATTTGAAATGATCTGAATCCTTTAATCACATCAACTGACTTACCTAAATGGTCAGTTCTTTCAGCTTCATCAGGGCTAACCCCTGCTAAAATCGCCATGCAGACAAGGTCGCTATTTGGGCGATTCAATGCTATCAGATTTGCTGGACTTCCCCAATGCCCTGGCATACTTCATTTCTTGTTCCAAAGAGGGAGGAAATGCGTTTTGCCAGTCGCAATCACTAATACTAAGTGATAGCCAATCACTGAAGGTAACATTCCTTATCATCAGTTTTCTGCATTTAAGAACCTTCAAATTCTTAAAAGGATATATCACCTATGAACTTTCTTGCATCGTTCAGTGAATGTGTAAGGGTCCGTGGAAACATCGGGCTTTTTAAATATCTCTGGTATTGCATCCTATAAGAAAACAGATTTTCTCTCATAATCTGCCTGGCCCTGAACTAAATATAAGTTAATTTTAGAAAGTATATCCTTTATTAATGCACTGCACACAAATGCATATATACATAAGCAATATTCAAAATTTCTGTTTATATTTAACTAGAGGCCTGGTGCACGGATTTATGCACTGGTGGGGTCCTTCAGCCTAGCTTGTGGGGATCAGTGGACCTCCACACCGCTGCAGCCCGGCCTTACCCGCCAGCTCGCTGGGCTCCAGCCCACTGTCCATGTCGATCCCGCCCAGCACGAAGTAGTGCGCGAAGCAGCAGGTGGCCAGGGAGGAGCCCAAGCCTGGACTGGGCGTCGTGCCACTCCCACTCATCCCAGCCCCACCTCGCCCTGCTGCTGCTGGGGCACACAGGAGGAGTGTCTGCCAGAGAGCCTCGCACTGACTGAGCAGCTGCACTGGCCAGCCATCAGCCTGCCGTCTAGTGCCCATCTGTCAGCTGAGCAGCACTCCCACTGTGGGAGCGCACTGACCACCAAGGGGAAGCTCCTGTGTTAAGTGTCTGCCCCCTGGTGGTCAGCGCACATCATAGCTACCAGCTGGTCATCTGGTCGTCTGGTAGCTTAGGCTTTTATATATATATAGATACATGTAATATAGATATATTTGGGATGTTCTATCTCTTACCTCATATTTTGGTATTTTGTTCAGTCTTTTGACAGTGGGTATATAGGTCTGAGTTTGAGAAGATGTGCTGCCCAAATATAATTATTACGTGCTTATATACCTCTTTGGATAGTCTTAAATGGCTTTTCTTTATTTTTCAGCTAACTTGATTAACATGTAGACAGGTGGATAACTTTGGCTTGTGGGAATTGGTCAGAATTCTTTTTTCTTTTAATGACCAATCTAAAATGATTTTAATAAACTAAAGGCATTTCACTATTACAAAGGCTGTTTCAATCTTTCCTCTTCTAAAGAGATCTAAAATTCAAATAATTACGTTTGGGTAGAAAAGAAATTCTTCAATCTAAGGTTAAGAATGTTAATTACCATCTTACTCCGACACCAGGATCCAGGGAAATACAGAAATGGGCTCTTGGAAAATCAATCAGCTGCAGAGATACAACAAAACCCAGCATTTTATAGTAGTTTTCATTTCTTTCCGTAGGTCTAACAGCAAAATTGCATTCTAGTTGCGTGGTTTTCCTTCACAGACCACATTTCAGGGAAATGTGCATTCCAGGAAAGACTATGAGGTAGACACACCCTCATCTGTCCATCTTTCCTTACTCTTTCCACTCACCGAACAGATCATTTACTCTGTTTAAACTGATTTATTAGTTATCTGAATGAAGGTTATTTAATTGTATATAAAAATTATATATGAACTATTATTAGCTGTGGAATTTCAGTTGAATTGTTAGTTAAATTATTCAATCTATCTGTTTCCATATATAGGGGCAGTAATATTAATCACATCCTTGAGCTATTGTGAGAGTAATACTCAATAAATGATAGTTAACAGTCTCAGTAATGGAATGTTTAAAAGCTGTTTTTTGAAATCATGTTTTATTGAGTATATCTATATGAAAAAAAAAACACACAGTGATCTAATGAGGTAGTGTTATTATTCTCTAATAGTACAAAGTATCAATGTTAGCCGAAGTACTACCTTTTTTTATAATAAATTTAATTCCATTAAAGTATTTTAAATTGTGTTCTTAATTTCTATTGTAAATGAGGCTAGCGTAAATATTATTTCATTATGTAAGTGGAAAAGAGAACCAATTACTCTTTCTAACGCATAGTTTACTCTATGTAACTTAAATGTTCATCTTAATTAACTCCTAAGTAAATCCCTCTCTGGGTAATACACAGCCATGAGCATATTTTTGTTTTGTAACAATCGGTATTAAGTTTGTGGTTTGTCTTGTCTCTGATGATGTATTTTAATGATTGATAACGAGCCTCTTTTATGCTGAGGAAGTTTTTAAGTCAATTAGTTCTGTGAAGCTTTCCAATTAGGTAATATAATGTTGGAAAACAAATATACTAAGTGCATATATATTTCCATATGTTTATATTTACACGATGGGGCAAAAGTAGGGTTATAGTTGTGAGTACATGAAACACAGTTTATACTGGTATTATTGTTTATTAATTATTATATTAAATTATTATATTATTTTTCCAGATGAACAACTCTAAGCCTATATTTTGGTATATGGAGAGACATATTTCACATAAATGCTAAGTAATGGTATAAAATGACATTCACATTGGAATACATCGAATGGTTCTTAGTGGTCCCTTCAATGTGCATGAGTGAATAAATGAACACAAAATTTAACTGAGAATTTTGTATAAATAAATACTAGTAGAGAGCCCAAGTTCATTTTGAAGCAATGGAATGTATTCACAGTCTCATAAGTTCTCAGAGATTTGAGCCAAAACTAAGGCTACATCTTGTTAGGGACATTTAACAATGAGTGGCCAATATACCGCTTATGCTAATAAAATGAAAAGTATATTTTCCAATGTTAGCCTCTTAAAACCAAATTTCCCTCTAGCTACTTTAGTACTTATACAACTAATAAACATGTATGCATTTTTGTGACTGAAGAACAGTAAGATAAATGTTTTAGCCAACCAAGTAACTGAGAGTTTACAAAGTTTAATTCACATTTAAGAAGAAATCTTAATAATAGGTTTTATATATACACAGAACAATACTAACTATAATCTTAAGAGTTTAGTTTTTTGGCTTAATTTGATTCCTGCACTTATATAAAGAGCAATATAATTTAATAAATGTTGATAGATATATATGTAATCATATAAATATATACATGTATATGTAGGCTGATATGTCAATATTGTTATAAACATTTACTTAATTAATTATAGGTATATGCATACATGTATAACATACAGGTGTGTTCATTATAGCCTCTTTAATAAATTCTTGAATATTTCCTGTAAATCCTCCATCATTTCCTATCTCTCCTAAATTTAAATACGGTCATGTTAACTCGAAAAGAAGCAAGTATCTAAAGAGGTTAATGCACAAGATAATGACAATTGTTATTTTCTAAGAAGTAGCTTAACAAAACACTTTGAACGTTTACAACTGGGAGCTCACATTTGTGCAATGACCCGTGCCCTCCCACTCAGCTTCCACTCGCTGATGAGAAAATTACAGATAACACTGTGATATTTTTGCGGTCAATATCAAGCTGCAAATGACAGAGACCTTGTGATGGTGAGATTTTTGCAGGCTACAGGAGAGAGTGACTGTTCAGTCTGCTGATTGAGTCCCTCAAAGGCTAGGAAACAATCTCATTTTGTCCCTCTACTCCTAACCCTCTCCCTGTAACAGCTTACTGATTCCACACTACTTCTCTCCACGCAATGGCATATCTTCGCATGTAAGAAAAGCAATTTGCTTTCTCCCCTTTTACTTGTTGTGAGTTAAGGTATTTTTTCAAATGCTGATTTAGACAAAAGGTCACTGGCTTGACTCAGAACATGGATTCAGAGTGTGAGCAGATAAAAGACAGCCAAGTCCAATAGCCCGGCTGCCTCCCACCTGCTTCTCAGGCATGCCTTTGGGCACTGCTTTCTATTCATGAATTAGTTCCCTCAATATCACTTTTGATGTCAAAGGACTTATATTTGCAGAAATAAAGGGTTAAACTATGATTGGGTTTTAATCCTGTCTGAGATCCTTGTGCTGCCAGGGCAACGATGCTGCTTTTCTTTTTTAATCTATTTTTATTATTGATTTCAGGGAGGAAGGGAGAGGAAGAGAGAGATAGAAACATCAATGATGAAAGAGAATCATTGATTGGCTGTCTTTTGCATGCCCCCTACTAGGGATTGAGCCCACAACCTGGGCCTGTGCCTTGGCTGGGAATCAAACTGTGACCTCCTAGTTCATAGGTCGATGCTCAATCACTGAGCCATGCCAGCCAGGCTGCTTTCCTATATGCAGTCAGAAAACCAACTTTCTTATGTATTGAACTTTTTCACAGAATATCCTTTGAACCATTCTGGCATAAGTATCCAATAAGGCTCTAGGAATAAAGAATTAAATATGATAATAATACTTGAAAGGCAATGTCTTGGACTAGTAGTGAAACGGGAACGTAACAGACTATCATTTCAGGTAAAGTGAATGCCCATGAGGGTAACCCATAGCAAACACTCCAGTAAGTAAACCATACATGCAAAAATTCAGTGTCATAGTTTTCTTCACTTCTACTCAACCTACACCGTGTTTCAACTACCACTCCAGGTCTATGTACCACTTGACTATTATCATCCCCTAAGACTACACTGATTCTAATACCTTAAACCTTAATGTCCCACTTCTGAGGGAAAAACACACCAACTTAGTGTAATCTCACCTCAACTATTTTCCTCCTTTTGGAACTCTGTTCCTTTGATGAATCTATTTTTTAATGGATCTCACAATATCATATTATCTTTTCCCCGCTCCAATTACATCCCCTCTACTTCCATGACATGTGATTTTCTATTAGGCTTAGGGTAGATGTCTTATTTTATTTTGACTAAAACAAAACCTATGCATTCTCTTCCTGTACCTTCACCAGATCAAAATTCGGAGGTTTTGACTCCTCTCTTACCCTTAATAATTTTCAAGAATCACCGTCCTCCCTTACTTAAAATAATTCCACAATATCTCACAGTCTTCGAGATGAACTCCACTGTTCAGCTTAGCAATACTTTGTTCTCATCTCACTTCCCTGCTCATGCCACCTAACCATATGTGCGATTCTCGTGGTGCCTTCTCCCTCACTTCCCCACGTGTGCATATGCTGCCGCTGCTGCTCCTGGCCCACTTCCTGCTCCCTCCCACCTTCTCCTCGGAAGTCATCAGAACTGGAAGTCTCTGCTGACTTTCCTGCCACCCCACCAACACCACACATGCACAGGTCTGTTTCCATAGCACCCACTGCCACAGAACGTATGGCAGAGCATTGCACTCATCTGATTAATTCCACTGTTTTCTCTCCAGACTTCTCTCCAGACCTAACACTTTTGAGAGACAAGTCCACACATTGCCATGCATGTCTCTGCCACTGAGTTCAGTGCTTAATCTAATATAATAATAGAGGAATATGCAAAGTAGCCGGGACTCTGAACCGTCACGACCGACCAATCTACAAGCAGTGGAGAGCTACAGGGGGCGGGGCAGCGAGCTATGAGAGGGGAGAGCTACAGGAGGGCGGGGCAGCGAGCTACAAGCAGTGGAGAGCTACCAGAGGCATGGGCGGGGTGGCCAACTGAGGCAAGCGGCAGTGAGCTACTCACGCACGGATTCGTGTGCAGGGCTACTAGTGTGAAATTGATGCCAAAAACCGCTCATCCTGGAAGACTGGTAGGAGACCGCACCAAAGCAGTGATACTAAAGAAATGTTTTGATGATTCTTTTTGCCAGAGCCCCCATATGCCTTCAGAACTCTATTCAGTCTTTGGTGAAAACCTGCCTTAAAATGTTGGTTTTAATACAATAACTAATGTATGCCAGGATAAGACTTTTTTTTTTTTAAGAAGATGTACTATTTGCATAGAATAAACATGGTATTTTGTGATTTTTGAATGATTTTTTTCCCTATATGCTATCCCATTGTAGACTATAAAGTTGCTGTCAATTTAAAGACTATGAGTAGGTATGTTTTTTGGTTCTTTTGCCTTCTCTTATTTTGCTTTCTAAGTCCCTATCTTGCCATCTTGAGTTAGTGAATATCTGGTTCCCCAGATTTCAATATGGAGGTAATTACTGTCCACAATAAAAATATATTATTATAGGAGAAATATTTCTATGGAATAAACACCCTGCAATATCACTGAATACTTAAACATGTATAACATACAAAGTCAATATTTAATTAATGTGTTCTATTCTTTTTTGGAAAATAGCATTATTATAGTCATTTTGTCTATTGCTGTTGAGAAGTGCAGATCTCAATATGTAGAAGTGGATTTATTTAACGTTTAAAAACTTTTAAATAATAGCTATGAAATATAAACAATTATATCCCTTAACCACTATTTTGATTAAAATTATAATTTAGTTCTCCTATTTCTTAGCTTTTGATTTTTTTTTTCTGCTTGACCACATAAGAAACATTTACATTTTATTTTCACATTCTCTTACATAAAACCTTTGAGAATGTTTTTCCCTTAGGGACACAACAAAGTTATTATTCTAACATTGTTATTAGATCTTTTATTTTTACTCTAAGTTTACACTATAATATAAAAATAAACAAATGTTTAATACTTACTATTTTAAATATGATTTTCTCAGTACAAAATATGAGGATTTGCACATTTCAGGTATGACCCCTCTCTAAACAGGATGATCACAGGTTCCAGTAACTGAGGGATATGGAACTATCCCAGGGCAGAGAGAAGCCCCACCTGGTCTTTATCGCTCCTGTGGGCTCCATCTATATTTCTATGCATCTGCACTTATATATTTAACTTGCTGGGGTAAATAGTTAGAGTGTTTAAAAGTTATCCTTAGTCTGCGTGAGGTAATCTACACTAATAAAAGACAAAGATGCTAATTGACCGTACCCTCGCTACGCCCACCAGCCAATCAGAGCGACTATATGCAAATTAACCCAACCAAGATGGTGGTTAATTTGCATATACCTGCTGGGAGCGAAGACTGAAGACAACGTGGAAGTGAAGCGCTACAGAAGGGAGCAAAGTAGAGGCGGTGGAGACAAAAATGGAGCCAAGGCTGTGGAGGCGGGAGGCGGGAGGCGGGAGAGAAACCAGCCGGGTGGCAGAGCGGGAGGGAGGGAAAAACCCAGCTGCAGGAAGCCCTATTCTTGCAGGAATCTTCCTGCAACAGGCCTCTAGTAATATAATAACATCATCCAGTGTCACTTGGTAGAAAACAAGTCTCTGAAAGAAGAAGAAAAAGATAGGGTTGCAAGACTGGAAAGAAAGATTCAAGAAAGAGAAATAAAATTTGCTCATAAGTGACTTCACGGCCTGGGACCAAAAGTTGAAGCAATATTAAAATGCTGAGAGAGGAAGTGGGCAAGTAGAGAAGGGGAGAGAGAGT
>NW_005871202.1:913897-985429 GCF_000147115.1 Myotis lucifugus | reverse complement strand
TGTATATATATATATATATATATATATATAGAGAGAGAGAGAGAGAGAGAGAGAGAGAGAGAATGTGCATTATTAAACTATTCTAGCCCTGGCAGTTTTGCTCAGTGGTTAGAGCATTGGCCCCAGAACTAAGGGTCGTGGGTTTGATTTCCTTCAATTCTTGGTCAACAGCACGTGCCTTGGTTATGGGTTGCAACCAGTAGATGGGTCTCTCTCACAGTGATGTTTCTCTCTCTCTCCTCTCCTCCTCCCCCTCTTTCACTAGCTTTAAAAATTAATGGAAAATACATCCCCCTCCAGTGAGGATTTTAAAAAAAAGGTATTCTAAATTTTCCCACTGAAAAATTTCGATTAAGTTGCTCTATATGGAGAAATATTATAAGAGAGTTTTATTTTTACTGACATTCTACTTACTCAAAGCATCTATTCTTTAGTGCTAACCTAATTTCCTTTCAGGATTAGGCCTAAGGTTAAAAAATAATGTGTATAAAAGCTAAGTTAAAAAGACATATAATGAGGGTGCCATCTATAAAGTACTATAGTTTATTTTTTTAATATCTATAGTGATTTTTTAAAATATCTATGTAATATGTGCTTTGTTGAGAGAAGAAACGGCCAGTGCATTAGTAGATGCATTTGCCTGAATATTGATGTTGCTAAAAAGTAGTTTTGGGACCAACAACTTATTGAATGAAAAATCACGTTACACTTTTAAGCAGGATTAAAAATCTCTTAACAAAGCACTTAGTTAGAGGAGTGAAAAGTAGGACTTTTCAGGAAGAGCAATGTTCCTCCTACGACAGAATGTCCTAAGCAGCTGGGACTATGATAATACAAAGACACAGACACCCGGAGTCCTTTAACAAAGACCAAAACAACAACAGAACCAAAAATAACACATCATTTAAAGAATATCTAACCGGGATATCATTTGGGTTATGTCATTTGTAACCCTAAAAAGCATATCTAAGTAACCCATTCTTAATTAGAAGACATTCTTACCACTGTATGCTAACAGATTCTAAGAAATGCTTATAGTAGAGTGAGTCTATTCTCTAGGAAGGAAAAATGCTGGAAGAAAAGCCTTTTAGAGTTAACATTTCCACCCTCTACTATTATGTAAATGGCAACATTATAAAATGACATGTGCAAAATCAAAATCGTACAATTTGAAGCTAGCCAAGACATTGACCTTTGACTGGTAATGACATTCATGTTTTTCTGTGGCCACCACTTAATAACATGACATTAAATAGATGGCATTACTTCCATTTTCTGACAGTGAGCCTGAAATATGGAAAATAAATAATTACACCATTGATATACCAATTAATTCAACAAATAGGCATTGAGCGCCTATGATTTCCCAAGCTCTGTTCTAAGAGCCTGGGGCTTAACAATTAATAAAACAAACCCATCAATTGCCTGGTTAGTGTTTATATAAAATACATGCTTATGATCATCAAGTATATCGACTCAATGCCAGGTCCACTGTCCACATTCCCATGTCTAATGCTTAGCGTGAAGATTCTCTTATGTCTTAGAAATAACCTATTTAAAAATACACCAATAATAGGAATATTAATGAAAATTATATCTAATTTATCCAATATACTTAAAATACACAGTAAACATTTTATATGTTTATTAGTTACATGTAGGCCTACCTCATTTAATACTTATATAGTGCATAAAGAGTCTGTATTTACACTGAATGAATTATAATATACGAGGTTTACTAAAGAAATGATTTTTTTTCTTTCAGCAACATAAATCAACTTATATGTAACAGAGTAATAATTATTGTAAAATTCTCCTTAATCTCATGATAAGTCTATCCATGAATCCTGATGTACATTTATCCTGGGGCAGAGTTCTATACCCATGTCATTCAACAAACATTTCATCAGCATCTATTACCTGCCGGAAGCTCTTCTTAATGCTTGAGATTTATTAGCAAAAGAAGCATACCTCTGTACTTGTGGAGTTATATTTCAGGAGAAGAGAGATACCACAAGCAATAATTATAGTAAGTAACTCAGACAATATGTGAGAAGGTGATGAGCTCTGTGGAGGAAAACATTGAGAGGGAGATCAGGGAAATCAAGTGTGCAGGGCAGAGGGACAGGTCCCACTTTTTTTTTCTTTCTTTATTGATTAAGGTATTGCATATGTGTCCTTATCCCCCCATCGCCCCCCCCTCCACTCATGCCCTCACCCCCCTGGTGTCTGTGTCCATTGGTTAGGCTTATGTGCATGCATACAAGTCCTTTGGTTGATCTCTCCCCCTAACCCCCACCCTCCCCTACCTTCCCTCTGAGGTTTGACAGTCCGATTGATGCTTCCCTGTCTCTGGATTAAAAAACTGTGGTGCATCTACACAATGGAATACTACGATGCTGTAAAAAGGAAGGGACTCCTACCATTTGCAACAGCATGGATGGTCCTGGAGAGCATTATGCTAAGAGAAATAAGTCAGTCAGAGAAGATAAATATCACATGATCTCACTCATTTGTGGAATGTAATGAACAACAGGTTCCACTTTTTAAAAAGTTGGTAGGGGTAAGGCAACATTGCAAAGATGGCATTTGAGCAAATACTTGAAGGAGGTGAGGGAGTTTTGAGTTTTCCTAAAAGTATTTTTGCATATGGTGTGAGGGAGGAAGCCAATTATATTTCATATTGCTAACCAATTCCCCCTATGTCCTTTGTTCTTCCCCGAACTCCAATACTAATTCAGGCATACACCAATCCTATATAATAAAAGCCTAATATGCAAATTGTCCTCTCAGGCGGTCATTCAACCAGGAGTTCGACCGCTCGCTATGACGTGTGCTGACCACCAGAGGACAGGGTGGAACATGGTAGGCGTCTGTGAAGTGGCACTGGCAGCAGTGGCAGTGAAGGTGCTGCTGGCTCTGATGGGCCCTGATGACAGTGGGACTGCGGCAGGACGGTGGAGCAGGTGAGCTGGCTGCGCCAGGCCAAGGTGGGTGTGAGCAGGGTCCCGATCGCCCCACCAATCACTCCACAGACGGTGACCAGCGGCGGCGGTGGGGGGTGGGGCCGCCGCCCAACTCCCAGGAGCTAAGGGAGCCAGGCGGGGGGTCCAGCCCCAAACAATCACCCCGCAGATGGCAACCAGCAGTGGCGGCAGGGGACGGGGCCATTGCCTGGCTCCCAGGTGCTGAGGGAGCCCGGCGGGGGGCCTGGCTCCAATCAATTGCCCCACAGGCGGGATGGTGGAGCAGATGAGGGGCCGGTGAGGGGGCAGGGTACCAGTCGGGGCTATGGGGCTATGAGCCTGGGGTACGAGCTGGGGCCTGATCCCCACAGGCCACCCTGAGGGACCCCACCCATGCACGAATTCATGCACCAGACTTCTAGTTTTCCACATAAAAGTAGGTCAAACCCTAAAAGGAGTTATTAGGGGCACTTGCCTCATAGAGTTGCTATAGGTCTTGAATGAATCCTATCATCTAATGTGCTTAGGGTTGTATCTGTACTTAATATGGAAATGGTGAAGTTCACCATGACTATGAAGCTTGCTGGTTAGGCGAGTTTATAAAGAAAATGGTTTTTCTCTATTGATCTCACATGCAACTCCCTACCAAAACTCCCTAATCTTATATAATAAAAGGCTAATATGCAAATTGACCAAACAGCGGAACGACCGGTCACTATGATGCACACTGCCCACCAGGGGGCAGATGCTCAAAGCAGGAGCTGGCCCCTGGTGGCCAGTGCACTCCCATAAGGGGAGTGCTGCTCAGCCAGAAGCCGGGCTCATGGCTGGCGAGCGCAGTGGTGGTGGCGGGAGCCTCTCCCGCCTCCATGGCAGTGCTAAGGATGTCCCACTGCTGGCAGTTGGACATCCCCCGAGGGCTCCTGAACTGTGAGAGGGCGCAGGTTGGGTTGAGCCGCTCCTCACCCTCCTACCCCCCTGCCTCCCGCATCCCCCAAGTGCACAAATCTCATGCACCGGTCCTCTAGTTTTTTTCTATAACTGTGCTGGAGATTCTGTAGCATTTTCTACATAAATAATGCTATTATTGGTATATATTGACATTTACTTTTCTCCCTTTCCATTTGTTATATGTTTAGTTTATTCTACTCACCTCAAAAACCTTTTGAATAAAGCTGAATAGTAATGTGAAAGTGTACATCATTAAGTTTCATGTCCTTACATTTAGTTATACTTCCCATGAAAAGTGTGTAGCCAAACATTTTTTAAAAACTTATTCCACATATCTCTGTCTTTACTAAGACATTTAGTCAATTTACAATGATTAAGTTTAATAATATTTTTCTCTGCTGAATTGGAAATTATAAACTCAATATTTGCTTCATTGTTGGCTACTCCTGAAATTTTACAATGTATAATTATTTTGAAAAAGTCTGAAATTAATTAATATCTTTATCTGTCCAAAGAAACATCAGGATGATAGTACATTTTATTTATAACTATCACTCTTCTGACATATAGGACATTATTGTCCATTAGTTAAGTACAAAAAAATATATGATTATATATTCTTTTATATTTATTTAATTTTCTTATTGATTTCAGAGAGGGAGGGAGTGGAAGAGAGAGAGATAGAAACATCAATGATGGGAGAGACTCATCGATCAACTACCTCCTGCACACCCCCCACCTGGGATCTAGCCTGCAACCTGGGCAATGAGTCCTGACTGAGGAAATGAACTGTGACCTCCTGGTTCATAGGTCAACACTCAACCACTTAGCCACACTGGCCAGGCTGATTATATACTCTTATTGTTTCATGAACAATGTTTCTTAAACATGCACCACAACATCTTGGCTCATCAGTTGCTGAAGTTTAACAGAATTTGATTGATATATAAATTGCTCTTTTTGTCTTTTTAATCTGAACATACCTCGTAATCCTCTCATTCTGAAAAGATTTCTCAGCTCATAATTCTCCATTGACAACTATTTTGTCTCAAAGCCTTAAAGACACTGTCCTCCTAACTACACTTAAATTCAATCAATAGGACTGAGAAGTGTCCTGCAAGTCTAATAATCTCAGCTTTTAGGTGACCTGTTTCTACTTGGTTGTTTATACTTTTGTTTTTGTTTCTTCAGTTTTACTATGATGTGTTTTATTAGAGTTTTTAAATACACTTACCCTACTTACCACATATTATGTCTCCTATAACTGAGGAATTGTTCAAGTCAAATCTGGAAACATATCATTCATTTTGTGTTCATTATTGTTTTTCCCGTCCACTAAATCTTCTCCATTTGAATATCCAGTTGGACATCTGGAATACCTGTTCTTTCTATATTCCATACTTAATCATTTTAAAAAATATATTTTCTCTCAATCTAGTTTTCAGGGTTATATTCTTAGACATTTCATGAACTCTTATCTTTTGGTTCATAAATCTCTCTTTTGTTGTGCCTTTCCAAATGCTTACTATGCATTGAGTTTTAATTACAAAAATGTTATTTTTTATCTTTGAAATGGTGATTTCCCCCGAAACTTTCTAGATGTTAATGGTAGGTTCTCACACCTTGCTTATTGCTGTTCTATCCTTTATTTCTTTTTTAAAATCTGGATTTCACATGTTTATGATAATTATAATTCTGTCACTTAGTATTTCTGTTTATTCTGAACTTCAGATGCTTTTCTTGCTTCTTAATAATTTTTTCAGCTCATATTTTTTCCTAATTTAAACTGTGAGACATCTGAGGACTTCAAATGTGAAAGTTGCCTTAAAGAGGACTTGTGTTTCCTCCCCTGGGAAGCAGGGTGTTCTATTCACCAGAGGCATTTCTGTCTCCTTCCAGAACCCTGCTCAATAATCATTTCATGTTTTATTCCAATACCATGCTCAGTCCAAAGGCTTTTTGATATCCTCACTGGCCTGAGAACAAGAATCCCTTTTCAGCTTTCTCGCCACAGCTTCCTGCTGCACTTTTGGCTTCCTGTTATTATTACTATTGATTTTAATGTATATTTTGATCTCCTGCATGTTCCTTTATTTTCTAGCTAGTCCAATAATGCATTGGAAAGCATTATGATAGCAATTTATTAAAAAATATTTGAATTTGAGCAGGCAGATTTTTCTGATGACCTAGACTACTTTATTGTTAGATTTTTAAAAAACTCATTACAAAATCAATATATCACTTCATGTAGATTTTAAATATACGATTATTTAAAAGCACTAACTTTGAACAAGAATAAGCTCCTGATCCAGCACGTTTCCATCAAGTAAATTTAACAATAAAAAGGCCATGGCATTCACCCAAGTAATAATTAATTCTTTCTGTGCACTTTTTATATTTCACCCAGAAAACACATATCTAAAATTTTGGAGAGAATTTTATAAAACGATCCTGTTTTACTGATGGTTGCCATTATTATACCTGATATTATAAAAGTAACAGCATTCTCAATTGTTGACTAACACAATTAGTTTAATATTTGAAGTACCTGAAAGCTAATTATATTATTAGAATATTTTCTAATTCTCTAAGATAATAATCATTATAATGTCAAGTCGAATATCCAGACATGATTTTTTTAAGGAGCCTGCTACTGTTAATTTACAAACATATAGTCAAAGCCAGGCCTAGAAACAGATCAGATCAGGAAATGACCACACAATTTTATTTATAGGGTTCTGACTAGATAAATGAAATTTCATTATTTCTACACCAGAGTTGATGTATATACATATCATCAGCTTATTCAATATATTAACATACATGTTATATCTTATGTATGTATCATATAATATACATAAGTATAAATGTGTATATGTGCATAAATATTTTATAAAGTTATATGTGAAATGCATTAAGTGCAAATTTATAAATTAAATTGGCTTTTAGAGAGTATTTTCCTAAACAGTTATCAAATAAATTACTGAATGAATACATGGATTAATATTCCAAGGTCAAAAGTACAGGGACTGTATCTGGTCTCTACTGAGGAGTGCGTATTGCTAGAGTTAGTAACAATTATCTTTCCAGATGAAAGATTGATAACTTAATGCTAGAAGATGTAAGAACGGTTCACAGCTCTGCCAGCTGAACTACATTTAAAGAATTTATGAATTCCTCTATTCTGTTTGCTTTTAGAATTCAGTTTTTAGCATTAGATACTGAGCTAATCCTTAGCATTTGCATGGCATCCTTTCCAAGAGCTAAACGGACTTGACTTTCACCTGCAGGTATGGGGTTCTCCAAGTCTCCAGAACAAATATAATATCTAGGCAGGAGGAATTTAAGCGGCATCAAAGGCATCAAACTGGCATTAGGAATAAATAGCCAAACACTGCTATTCACTCAAACTTGAATTTACCTGCGTACCCATGCTTATTACTGAGACTTAGTACCCACCTGCATCCCATTTTGACATCAGAACCTTAGCTTGAGAACTTATCCACTGTGTCTAGAACCGTACATTGCTCTTGATAAAATCCTCTTCTAGGTATTGAACGTTGTCCCTAAACTCAGGCCTGTGATGGTGACCCCATCTATTGACGCAATCCTAGTCTACAGAATTTGTCCTTTCTCCTAGAATTCTATGAGATTTGGAGTCAGATTCCTCCGAGATACAATTCTAATTTCATTCCTTCCTAACCACAATGCCTCCACCTTCAAATCATTTGCCCCAAGAACTTGACATAGAGACCCCAGAATTGGGGGTACAAGTGCACATTACTCTGGCTTAGACATTTTTTATATATTTTTTTTAAAGTGAGGCTGAGGAGAAAAAGGGGAAAAAACTCCAGAGGATTAGAGAGGAAACAAGAAACACTACTAAAAAGGGAGAGGTGCAAATATGTTACCTCTGGGTCCAGGTGGAAACTGAAAACAAGCAAACAAACAAACACTAAGAGTCTGGGTCCCTGGGCAGCAAACCGCGGCTCGCGAGCCACATGCGGCTCTTGCGCAGAAGTCGGTATTTTGTGGAAGAGCCACACTCAAGGGGCCAAAGAGCCGCATGTGGCTCGCGAGCTGCAGTTTGCCGACCACTGGGGCAGAAAAGGGAGATCTACTATTGTGTTTCAGAGACAGTGGTGCAAGGAAAACAAACGATCGTTTCATTATTCCTCTTCTTGCAACTCCAGCTCGTTCAGTAAACATATATCTGAAAAGATGGCATGAAATAAAATGAAAATACACTAAATAATAGTTGCTTGCTTGTCTTATCAATTAAGTGTCTGCCGGGGCCATCTGGATGGTCTAGATTTGCTAGCAATCTTGAGTTTGTTTATTCACACTCTGAGGGATAAGGCGATGTTCAGTCAGATGGTGTGGCATTTCTACCTCTGGCGCAGCTCTCTCTGCACCGTCACGCCTACAAAGATGTTTCATCGGAAACATCTTCAGGGAATGGCTTTCAGCCATCGCTTGGAATCGTTACCCAAAGAACCCCATCAATAGTACACAGGGGGTTCCCTATTTCTACACTGACTGCTGCTTCCAATAGACCTCCTTCCTATTTTCTTCTGTTTTCTCTCCAGATAAATCTCTATTCAAAATTATCCACGGGAAGGGTGCTAAGCCAATTAAAGAAAGAATTAAGTGGCACATTCTTTAATATGATCAACAGTTTTCTACCCTAATATCTGTGATATAATTCTGGTATAGTCTCCTGTGAAGTTTATCAATAACACTATCTCAGTGGTTTGTCTGCAATCATCCTAGAAACATTTGAGTCACATAATCATAGTGTATAACAACCACTTAGAAGAGTGCCGCCTTCATGAAGAGGGGCGAATGCCATAGACACATTTACTTTGGGTTGAGGAAACACTTGTAAATAACATCCAGTTTGCTTCGTTTAGACCAAGGAAAATCAATTTTTATGCTTCAATGATATTTTTATTCAATTTTCTAACATAATTTAGAGGTGTTTTCTCAAGGGCTTAGAAAATTTACTACTTTTAAAACAGCAAAATATATTATACCCAGTGCCTACTTCTACATTTGCAAGGAGTTGACATCATTCAGATAAATTAAGATGGTGGCAATAAATTTCTAGTGCCGTCAGGAAAATTCAACAGTCCCAATAAAATCTGCCTCCAAGAAGGAATCTGGAGTACACATTGGCATAGACTCTAGTCTGGAAAATCTGTGGCGTCTTCTCGCCTGGCTCGATACCCCCAGACCCCCTTATGCTTGATGTTCAAGAGCAAGTAAGAACCTTGGTCCTGTTTTAAGAACCACCTGGAAACAAGGGTCCAGTCTTGGCTACAAATATGGGGTCCCCATTTGCTAAAATATTTTTCCTCTATACACGTTCTGGTGATAATGCTGTGTGATCACAACAATCCCACTGGCATTTCGGTGTAAGAAATGAAACATGAGAACTTCCACTTCATGTCCAGGCAGTGAGTTAGCTGAATTAAAAGTGCAGAACCATCTCAATCTTAGTATTTCCTTTGGCGGGCACAGCTTTGAATTCAAAGCTTATAAGAAAACAGGTTACAGGGAAGTCTGTTTCTCAAAATGTGTCTAAATGGGTTTGGCTGAAATATTTAAAAATTTGACGAAATTGATCAAACTCAATGTGCCATAGACAGTTATTGACATTTTAAAGCATGTTTATGTGATAATTCAATTTCTTAATCTTTCACTTTTCTTTGTCTTCCTTTCAGAATACTTGCTGATACATGGTACAATTTGCAAGACTTTTGTCCTCATAGATTTTTATTATAGTAGGAGAAAGATATGCACAGAAATACCTATATTTTAAGGCGTAATCTAGTAAACGTCTTATAAGTGATAGTAAAGTAAAATAGAGAAGGAGGAAAAGTCATTTCTAGATGAATTAGGGGATTTTCCTGCAGATGCTGCTCGACTGGCTTTAAAAGATGAATGGAATTTGGATAGACAGATAAGTGTACAAAAACTTTTCAGACAGAAGGAACACCTTAACTACAACTGAGTGAGCACAGAATGTGCCCCTCAAATACAAGGGAAAATGAATTCTGTTACTAGAGGAAAGCGCTGTTCTTTCTGAGAAGTACTGATAGTTAAGGCCAGGAAGGTACTTGGGGGTCAGGCCTAGCGGTTGCAATGTCGCAGTGTATATGGTGAACTTCATACAGTCACTGGAGGTATCTGTGATATCCTGAGGATGTGCACAGCGGTGGCGTGCAGAATTTACTGTGCTGCGAATTATCACACGCTCTGACTTTCTATTCTAGACACAGGACAAAAGTGGCCTCTTTCTGGGAATGATAAGGAGGGAGGCAAAGGCTATGTTAATTAATGCTTATGCATTGGCTAATGTTTTACTATGCCTTACATGATTGGAGAGAGTATTACTGTTACTTCAGTTATAAAATCTTACTTCCCTTTACCATTTTTATTGATTGACTAGAGGCCCTATGCATGAAGATTCGTGCAAGAATAGGCCTTCCTTCCCTTGGCTGCCGGCACCCACTTCCCTCCTGCACTGGGGTCCTGGGCCTTCACTCTGGCTGCTGCCTCACACCTTTGCTCCGGGTCGGAGCCACCTCCCGCCTGTTCCGGCTGGCTCCATGGCCGCTGTCCAGAGGCTGGCCCTCCGCGGCTGGCCAGGGCTTGTGGGAGGCTTGGCTTCCTTCGTCACTGGGGCAACAAAGGAAGCCAAGCGTCCCGCCTGCTCCGGCCAAATCCATGGCTCCAGCTGGTGGCACCATCTTTGTGGCTAAGGGTGCTGCCATCTTTGTCATGGAGTGACAGTTAATTTGCATATTAACCCTTTATTAGTATAGATTGATTTTTGAAAGAGAGAGAGAGGAATGAAGAGGGAGAGAGAGAGAGAGAGAGAGAGAGAGAGAGAGAAAGAAAATGATAAAGAGAAAAAGAGTGAGAGAGAGTAGAAACATTGATTTGTTGTTCTACTTACCAGTACTCATGCATTCATTGTTTGATTCTTGTTTGTGCCCTGACTGGGGATGGAACCCCCGACCTTGGCATATCAGGATGATGTTCTAAGCAACTGAGCTATCTGTCCAGGGCCTCCCTTCACCATTTTTTAACAAATAAATCCAAATTGTAAAAAAAATCATCTTTAAACTCATTTGTTCCTTCAAATTCTATACTGTATATATTTATAATTTTCATCAAACACTTTTTTATATATTCTGATGGATCAGAAAACTGTGCTGTAGGTTTGAATACCTTAGTATATTTAATGGTACCATATGTTAAGTCACATAAATTACTTTCTTGCATAATAAAAACCTGTATAATTATAGTATCCTGTTATATGGCAGATCTGTGAAATAGTCTTTATGTAATGGTAACACCTTACTCATGACAAAAAAAATGTTGCAGTATAATTCTATATAATTTCTTAAAGATCAAATGGGCTGAGAGATAATTATTTGCTCTTAAGAGAATGGCCAATAGGTTATTGAATGTATCAGAAGGATCTTAGAGACAAATTATTTTTTTTAATCCTTACCCAAGCACATATTTCCATTGATTTTGATTTGAGAGAGAAAGGAGAGAGAGAAAGAGAAAGAAGGAGAAAGAGAGAGAAATATCTGTGGGTTGTTGCCTGCCATTCACCCCCCTGACTGGGTATCTAACCCGCAACCTAGGTATGGGTCTAGCCTGAAAATTGAACCTGAACTTTTTCGTGCACTAGATGATACTCCAATCAACTGAGCCACCAGGCTAGGGCAAGTGACGGATTCTTAGTGTAAAGGAACAGAAGACTGAAATAAAAATTCAGCTAGCTCACCTTTTGACTTAGAATCATCTCTGCTTAAAACAATAAAATCCAAAAAAATGATGAATTTCATAATGCACAATATATTAAAGAAAAATGCTACAGTAAATATAAAATAGTGGCCATTATTTTGTTAAAAATCAATAATTGTATATATTATTAATACACAAAATTTTAAATTAATTTTATAACTTTGCATTTGTAAAAGAAAATTAAGGTCCACGACACAAGGCTATAATAAATTAATAAAGCATATGAGTTGAATGGAGATGGACAGATATTTATACAGAACTTTTCAGACAGAAGGAACACCTTCAGTACAGCCCAATGAGCACAGAACGTGCCCTGCAAATACAAGGACACGTGACTATCCTGTGACAGAGGAAAGTGCTATCCCTTTTGAGAAATGCTGAGAGTTAAGTCGAAGAAGATACTTTGGGGTCTGGGCTTTCCAATGTTTCTGAAAATAAGCAAGATGAAAATTACATATTTTCCTTTATACACTGAACCTATTCTATAGGAGAGTTAGGTCAAACTAATGATTATTCATACAATAGTTAAGTTAAATGTGAAAGGCACTGAGAAGCAAGAACAATCCAAATGTTTTTCTGCTGTTTTGCATCCCTGTTGGTCTTGTACACAACAGCCTGTCAGCGATTGCGGACTTATCTACAGTGAAGCTTCAATAGAGAGTGCTGCGTGCCACCACAATGATGATGTTGTGCGGGAGTACTACTCCCATACTGCGGAATGCATACGGGACAGAAACATTTTGGTCTTTCCCTTAATTTTTACGGTAATTTTTCTTAATATTGTATTGTGTTCAAACCGATTCTTTGTTCAGGAATTGTGAGCATTATGAGTGACCTATCCACATATATTTGTGCTCACAACACATTTTTTAATTGATTTCAGAGAGGAAAGAATAGAGAGAGAGAAACATTGATGATGAGAAAGAATCATTGATCAGCTGCCTCCTGCGTGCCCCACACTGGGAATCAAGCCAGCAACCCAGGCATGTGCCCTGACTGGGAATTTAACCCTGACCTTCTGGTTCATAGGCTGACACTCAACCACTGAGCCACACTGGCTAGGCAACAACACATTTTTGTTTGTTTGTTTGCTTTGTCTCTCCAAATAACTTTAATCCTTGTGTAAGTGGGCACACAGAACATGTTCATCTGGGACTTGGTTTCTAGACTTTCTAGAAGTGATCCTTCCTCTAGTAAAGCTCTTATCATGGCTTCTAAAAGGCCAGTCATATTGAAGATGAAGTGATAATCCACAGCGCAGAGTAACACTGGACCCTTCATCTTCCTGGCCCAATAGACTGATGGGGTCAAAAGCATTTATGACAGCCACATAGAGTTTGTTTTTACCATCAGTTTGTTCTACATAAGATCAGCCTTTTCTTTGAAAATGTGCACACCTCCCTTGGATGGTTTGATTGCATTTTACCTTATTCCAGAAGACTTCAATATGTTTATCTTTTTGGAAAAGAATAGAAAGTCTCATAGGATCCCTTGCTAAAACATGGAAAGTTGCCAGAATGTTTTAGAAACAAAGTAATGAAAAAAGAGGGCATTATCATTCTCACAGTGTAGCTTTCAGAGCACCAGTTTCATACATTACACAGATTTGACATCTAAGTTTTGAAATGTAACATATATATTTTGGCTTCCATTTTTAGGGTTATTAACTTCATATTTATTCTCTCAATAATGATATTTATTTTAAAATATATTTTAATTGATATCAGAGAGGAAGGGAGAGGGAGAAAGAGATAGAAACATCAATGATGAGAGAGAATCATTGACTGGCTGCCTCCTGCATGCCCCACACTAGGGATCGAGTCCACAACCCGGGCATGTGCCTTTGACTGGAATCAACCTGGGACCCTTCAGTCCGCAGGTCGAAGCTCTATCCACTGAGCCAAACCAGCTAGGACTCAATAATTACATTTACATATTACTTTATATGATCCTGAAATGCTTATGTTATAAATTCTAGGACTATATAGATTTTGTTTGTAGGCACTTTACCAGGTGAATAAATGAACATATATTGAACCAGTAACACCATACTTGAACTAGTAATACCAAATCAGTTCACTAAATTAGGATAAATGAAGTTATACTGGTTTAGGTATATTTAACTTAGAAATTTGAAGCAAAAATATTTTAGGTTTCAAATTTCCTAATGTCTATTTACCACTCACTATTTGACCCCATATTATGGTTTCTATTAATAGGAATATATATTTCTATATATTTGAATTATAGTCCTTTATTTCATCTGTAAGCCAGTTAAAATGGTTTGAGTTAAAAATTAAATACTTAACCATTTCTGAAACTAACAGAAATAATATAGGCATGTGCTTCAACCACTGATAAAATTATGGGTAAGTGACTAAGAAGGCAAATAGAACCATGTATATAGTATATGAAAATTATAATAGTATTTACTGGTAGTTTAATGATTGGTGTAAGTCCTTATTAATTGTGTTGGAAACCTCTAATGAGTTCTTTGTGGTACTGGAATCCCAGCACTAAATAGAATAGCCTATGAGTCTTTGACCTATTTTTCTGCCTTTTTTATCCTTTATTTTTCAAGGGATGGCTTCAAAATGCTCCAGAGAAATAGATTTAACAAAGGCATAATGTTTTTTTTCATGATCAAGGGTATGGAAACTGTAAAATTTATAACAGGACAGATTCTAAATGAATTGATCTGGGATTCTTAACAAAAGTAGACACATTTGATTGTCTAGTCAACTGTGTACCAAGTTGATGCAAGCAATGTTTATCTACATTTTACTCCAATGACCAAAAGGTTATGACATGTTCATTTGTTGAAATTTGAAATTTTTTGAAAAATATAAAGAAAATTATTTCACACCAACTAATAGCCTGGAATAAAGTATTGTTAACAAATCCACTCAATTTATTCTTTTGTTTTTGATAAATTTTTGTAAAAATTATTCTTATTTTTAAAGACTCATTTTGGTTAACTGATCCTCTCTATTAGTTCTTTGTTTTACAGGTATAAATACTGGTTTTGTAATTATAATTTCTGTAGTTTTAATTTCTTTAGGTATATTTTGATATACTCTGGTTTCTTAAATATCCACATGATTCTTATCAATTTTTTGTTTTTAATTAATCCATTTATTGCTCTAACTTTTACTTTAACAAGGTTCAAATACTACAAGGTTTGATATTTCATGGTTTTTGTGTTTGTGACTTCCCTTTGAATACTTGTTTAAGCATCAGTGTTCGTTAGGGTCCCAGATGTAAGAACAGATATTCAGAGAACAGGTTAGCCATGACCTATTTAAAGCGGTAGAAGAAAACCACACAGACAGTGCACTCTGACATGGCTAATCACAGGAGTGCCAAGGAGGCACGGAGGTAGGGTTGTTTCATGAGCTTGTGAATACAAATAGATGAAACCCTTGCAGCTCCGAGTAGGATAGAAAGGAACAAAGAGGTGGATGGTCGATGTGGAGGAGCCAATGGAAGCTAAATGGCATAGATACTCATGGCATGGTCTTTAATTTGGTATTTAATGGCTTAAAGATCAGAGTATAGAATTTGGTTCAGCTATACAGAGTTTGCTTTAACCATCAGTTTGTTTTTTGTTTTCATCATCAGTGATCTCTACTGATGGTAGAGATAAGTATGGTATCAGATGGTATCGGTTGTTTGAAATTTGATGAAACTAACCTGTGTGGCCTAGTAATGTGCTTAATATTTTTTGAAACCCCCTCTATGTACTTGAAATTGAAGTATTCTGTATTCATTGGATAAAGAACTTTCTATCCATATCTCTTAGGTCATGCTTGTGAAATGTGATTTTCAAAAACATCAACAATATTTTTTTCTATTTAATAATCTCTAGCAAAATGTAATTTTCTCCAACTATGAATTTCATTTTTATCATTTTTTTGTTAAACTCTTGAATGTTATTTTAGTAGAATAGCTATGTTATGTGGGTAGTTATTTCCTAAAGCCCTTTTAATTTATTATATTCTATATTCTGTCAACTATCTTATTACTGAGAAATCTGATTCAATCTCATTTTCATTTGATTACATGTAATCTTTCTTTTCTCAGCAATTACCTTAAAAACGTCTTAATATTTGTAAAAATCTCTGCATTTCACAACAGTGTGCCTAAGAGGATACTGAATTTTATTTACCTGGTTTAGTACTTTCATTGTGAGGATTTATAGTATATGTTCAAATCTAAAAAAACAAAACAAAACAAAAAGCAACTACAAAACAACCCTATGTTTGTATTCCTTTAAATACCATTCCTCCCGTATTTGTTTTATTGTTTTATTCAAAAAATCTATTACTTAACTTAAGATTGAATATCACAATATATGCTTTTTCTAATTGGTTATTTTCTTCTATCAACCTATTCATGTTTTATATCATTTGCTTATGTTCCATAAGTGTCTCACATTATAGATGTTCATCCATTTATCACTTTGGAACCAGAAACACATGTTAAAATCTTTTTCCAGGCTGTCAAATTATTTTGATTTAATGTTCTGATTATTAATGTATTTGGTTTGCAGAGTAGTAACTGCCTTCATGTTTTGACATTGTAATTTACAGGAAAATTTTAAGTAGTTTCCCCCCTCACTCACTTTTTCTCTTTGTATTACTGCCCTGGCCCCTTGAAAGGTGGCTATAAAATGAACTCCTCTGGCCACTCAAGTTTCACAATGCAAACCCAGGTCCCATATTAGCAGTTTGGTGTCCCTTATACTATGGCAATCGGGGAAAATTGATGATCCAAACACCCATCCAATGATTTGGCTCAACATCTAATTGCAAGCTTGGGCCTTTATCTTCCCACCTCCACCAAGAGGCAGCCTCAGTTAACAGCTTTGTCATGCTTCTGTCACACGTGGGAAACCATTGCCCCAAACCCTGGGTTTGAACCTTACTTCACTCCTCCACCTTAGAAAGAGCAATTTTGAACATTGTCTGAGCTAAACTCCCAGTCATATAATTTTGAGGACTTCAGGACCTAGACACGGTAGGCGGAGGGCTTTAGCCAGGCTCATCTCATTCTCTCTGGTTTAGTTTCCGTACATACTCTGCCTATTACATTTTATCATTTATCTATCATTGCCATGGGTTTGAAATTTGGGTACAGAAACTGGTCAAAGTTTTACCAAAGGAGCAAAATCTTTAAATATAGACCTAAGACTGGCTCCTTTTTATATTTAGGAAATGTTAATTCACACAGCATATATGACCCTTCCTTTGGTGTTATATAGTGTCAGCACTCACCACTGAGTGGTACATTGTTTGCATTTTATGTTTCATTATGCCACGGCGAATGTTTCTTCTGATTACACTTTTATGCATATTTTTCCGTATTGGTCACACATGTTTATCCTTGTAATTGTTTGTGGCAAGATTACTTCCTGCAGTTTAACAAATAATTATTTTTTAAATGATTATTTATTTACACCCTTTTTCTCTCTCCCTTTTTAGAATAATAGACGTCTTTTAAAAATATCTATTTTCCTATCCAAAATTTTGACATCCTTTCAGTTGGTTCAAGTTATCATCACTCTTTTTTTCACATACAGAACCTTATACACATTCAGAAGTGATAGATATGTAATAAATATAGATATAAAATTGTACATAAAAGTATATTTTCAAGTATTTTATGTTTGATTTGTATTGTTAATAATCTATATTTATGTTTTCTAAATATTTTTGTCATTTAAGAGAAGTATAAGTGGTTTGTTTACTTGGCATTAGAACTAATAATATCTGCTGTTAAGTGGCTTAATAAATGTTTCTTTATTTTATTGAGTTATTAAGTATTTAATAATATTATCTGCCAAAATAATGTTCTAATCTATCTTTCTACCTGCTTCACCTCTTAATACAATTACCCTGCCTTATTTCATCTGCTATTTTCAGAAAGAAAGAAAATGAAAGCTGTGATAGCAGGCATCTTTCCCCTTTGCCTTGCTTTCAAAGGACTATTTTATTCTTAATTTACTGTGAAATATGACAAAGTGTATTTCTGATTGAGTTAGTAGCCCCCCTAGTTAGTTATATTCCTTTTCAATATTTATTTTGAGTAATAGAAATGGATGACAAAAGAGGCAAAAGGATAAGTACCTGGGGCCATAATTATTAGTTATCAAATTCACCTATTGATAACAATCACCATGTGTAATATCATAACTGAAAACTTTTTAACTTTATCATCAGCCAGGTACTTTTCTAAATTACTGAAATGTATTAACTCATTAAATCCTCATAAAATTTCATGAAGTGGGTACAATTATTATCTTTGTGTAAGACAAGGGGGCTGAGGCACAGAGAGATGAGTCCCTTTCCTATGGCGATAGAGCTGCTGAGTATTCTCCTGGAATGTGCCCTGTGATTAATCCAGACATCCTGCCTTTCAAACACTGACATACGGACATGACATTCTGTCAATAACAAGATGAGTTGAGTATAAATAGCATATTCCAATGTTTACTAATTTTAATTACTTTAATTTTTCATAACGTTATGATTTGGAAAATTAGGTTCTTTGTTTTTGATGATAGAAGTACTATATCTAAGTTCAAATACTGAACATGTTACATTTCATCAAGTTATGTTCTTTTAAGAAGCAAAACATGAAGTGATGCTGATTTCATCTCTCTTTAAAGTAAAATCTGTTGAAATTGCTAAGGGGCTCATGAGGCAGATCTGCCCTTGGATTTTCAGTTATATGAGTTTCTGGACAATTTCACCATGATCTAGCCCATTGTAGAATCATAATAAGTGTTTTTGGGATCTGGACAAGTACATTCCTTCAGGGAAATAAGAAAGCAAATGTTAGGAATTAAGTAAACAGTCTGACTGTTCTCAAAATATGCCAAGTAATTCATGTCCAAACTGCCTTACCAGCATACTTGTCTCTCAAACCATATGAAGCCATCCCCGTCAGCTTGCTGACACTCCAATCCTGTAATTGGGACACCAACCCCTTATTATATGTTGCCTCGGGGATCCAATGGTACCTATGGAACATTTTAAATGGAATAGCCCTCAGGCCAGTTTCTCCACTGCGCCCAAATGCTAATTGATGAATATGCTTGTCTTAATTCTTTATTTTAAATTCGTCCTTTTCTCTTTGCTTCTCATTTTAAATTTTCAATTATTTCCTGCAACATTCCCTTAGTCACTATTACATTATTAGATTTTAGGTATTATGAAATTTAACTTTAGTTACGTGCTATGTTGTAAAAAAAGTGCTTATTTCAAGAAAGATTTAAAGAGGAATTTCTTTTAGATGTAAATATCTTATACTCATAAATGAATTTTGTTAATTTAAATTAGATGGCATAACCTGATTGTCTAATGAGTCATGAAAGAACAATGATAACTTGGTAAATATTCTGGAAATATCTCAAAGTGATTATAGTACAATGAACTTACTAGGATTTCCTAGTGCAAAGATCTTGTTTAAACATTAATAAAGCAAGAAAAAACAGAAGCTAAGTGACAAAAACTCAAGGGAGACATCTTCAAAATGCTAAAAAATGTAAAATAACCAGCAAGTAAAACTAATTTAGAAAAAATATATATTTTGACTATTTTCATTCAGCTGTCACTATTTCTTTTTCTAAGAAATTTGTTGCTCTAAGCAAAGCCAAAATAAAGTTTATGTATGGGGAAAAATGGGCAGATTAAGAAAAAAGTATAATATTTTCAAAGATTAAGATACAAAAATGTTCAAATTAGTATTGTTCACAACATCAAAATCAAATTCTATGCCATCAACAAGAGAATGAAAAGACTATTCTATACATTGCCACAGTGAAGTATTAAACCATAATAAAAATGAATTATAGCTATAAATAAAACATAAATAGCCCAGCCAGTATGGCTCAGCAGTTGAGTGTCAACCCATGAACATACCCAGTTGCCGGCTCAATCCTGAGGTATGCAGGAGGCAGCTGATTAATGATGTTTCTATCTCATCAATGTTTCTATCTCTCTACTCCACTCCCTTCTTCTCTCTCTAAAATCAATCAAAACATATTTTAAAAAATAATGTAGCATGAATAAATCTGAATAACATAATGAGTGAAAAAAAGTAAATCCCTGGAGATTATGTGCAGATTAATACTTTTAATAAATTTTAAAAACAAGCAAACTTAAACAATATATTTTAGAGGTGAACTTATATATACCCAAGACAATTATTTAAAAAGTAACACATTTATAAACAAAAATATTTAGGATGGTGTCTGTGGGGGTGTGTCCCACAGGAAGATATACTGGGGAAGAGCATAGAAGGTGGTAGATGTAAGTTATCAGTCAGGTTCTAATTAAATTAAATTATAAGATGTCAGGTATTGTCCAATGATAGTAACATGAAAAGAACCATGAGTTGGAATTAAATAAATGTTATTCACTTAAAATTAAAAAGGGAAAAATGTTATTGAGAAATCTGGAGAGAAAAATTGCAAACCAAACTCTTCAAACTGGAGGTCAAATGCAAACAAAAAGGAAAATACTGAGTTTCTGTAGATGAGAACCTGTATATGGATCTGAAATGAACTGGGTGGAAAACAAAATCAAAATATTAAGATTTCAGAGAAGACAGATGCCTAAAAATCATCAATCCCAATGTCTTTGTTTTCAAGATAGGGAAATAAAGTTGGAGGCTTGAAGGTAATATGTCATGTTTCTCAAGTTCATGAAATATAATATTTGATGGCATAGGAAGTTATGTAGGATTTGTGTTGATAATATTGTGACTTCCATGCATCATCAGTTGAAAATTATCTAAGAATGCTCTCTAATAATGCTTGTCCTGCTACAAACCTGAGTTTATAAAGAAAGGTCTTCTTCTTCCCCTTAAAAAAAATAGGATAAAAGAAGAAATAAATTTAACTAAAGAAATCTGGGTAATATGTAATTAATGACAACATTTCACTGAAGATTATTAGCCATCAAAAGGAGTAACTGAAGACGTCCGAGGATATACTAGTAACATGGCATTCATGCACTATTTGTTCTCAGTTTGATTTGCAAACGGAGGAGGCAGACTGAAGTGCTTAAGAACCTGTCCCTTGTTCCTAGCTTTCCCAGCAAAGAGAAATCAAGACACAGTTTGAAAACTCCTGAACCAAGAGAAAGACTCTAAATGCGTCCTTTGATAAATGCACACTAAGGTACAAGCATGTCTGCAAGTCCCTCATTTAGACGATGTGTAAAACACAATAATGACTGAGACACAAATTCCACATCAGCAAGTAGCTATCAACTCCATTACAATTAAGGAAAACAAACGTTCGTGTGTGTGTGTGTGTGTGTGTGTGTGTGTGTGTAAAGATATATAGAGAAAAGGTCTAAAAGGGAAGCACAGAAAAAGACCATTTGTGTTGAGAACAGGGAAAGATTCGGATGAGTTTTGATAGGCAACATGGAGAAAGTCTGCATGCTCAGTCTTGAAAGAGAGACATCGGTGACCACCTGTCATGACTCAGTGACAACGCGCTGGGGGAAAGGGACTTGTGCAGCTGGAAGAGGCAGATGGACGGAAAACAGGACCATGGATATCACCAAGAAAAACAGAGTTTGTTGCGAGACTAAGCAGGAAACTTATGCCCTGAATGCTATTTTAACTTGAACTTCTGGGCGTTAGATAATAGTGAGATTTTAGAGGAAGCAAGTGACATCAACAGGATGTAAACATTAAGAATTAACCTCTACGAATTGGAGAAGATTGACATCCCATGATAAAACCAGACCCAAACAAAAAAAGCTTAAACGACTCAGTAAAATTCTAACAAAAATCTCAAATTAGAAAAAACCCTCATTTATCCGAGATGAGGAAAAAGCTGACCTAATGACTCTGTGATTCTATTTGAGTCCATCCCACAAGGAGGTCGGCACAATCTCTGTTCATTCAGTATCAATAACAACTAACTAGTCATAAAACATAAGCTCTGAGGGAGTAAGTATCAAATGGAAAACCTTTAAAATGTGCTGAATTTTTGTGTATAAAATAAATATCAAATTTTCAAATATTGTGATTTAAATTTTAACTCAAATTCATATTACTACCATGGATTCTTTAGAAATTGTCCTTAAAATCTCATAATTTTGAACATGTTATCCTCAATAAATGGGAATTATTTTAGGAATATAATGTCAATTTTTAAAATATGCACCAAAGTATTTAACATTTCAAGGTCCATTTGCTCTTGGTGTTCTTTCTTGTGTTTTTTGTTTGTTTGTGTGTTTCAATACCTTTATAATACGGACAAAAACGTATTCATATATGACATTTGTTGAATGGATCAAATAATAATTCGGTGAATAAGTTTATTAATAGATAAATTTTTATTTCCACATTTGACCCTAATTTCACATATCTCTGACAAAGTACTAATATTTCACTTCTGTTCCCTCAATTTTAATTGTCTCCTCTATCTTATCTCCTCCAGGTTAAAACGCCTTCCTCCTTTAAAGACCAGATCAAAGAAATATAACATTTTCTATTTTTATTTGGAATTAATAATTTTTGCATTAAATGAGAACTTTATTCATACTATTGCCTTGAACTTTGGTTAGTCATGCATATGTTTTTTTATACTTTAAACTATTTAAGCACAATAAAATATCATACTCACATTTTTTATCTATCAGCTACCATAGCAAAACTTTTCAGTGATTGAATATGTTTATATGTATATCTATATACATATATGCATACATATGTGAATACATGCATATATATGTGAATATATACATATATACATACATGCAAGCTGCACTCCTGTTCAGATAGATATATATTTTTTGAGTTAGGTATTATGTGAAGATTGGAGTGAATGAATCTTTGGTCCCTTTCAGCTATAATGTTTTATAATTATGAAGATAACTACATTCATCAATAATTTTTAATATGAACTGGTTATTACAATTACTAATCAAATACGTTCCTAAGAGGGATTTCATAGATCCCTCTTATGAAAACAATGAGGTAGGAAGTCTAGCGTAGTGCTCAGGATTTCAGTTTAGGAAACCTAAAGTCTATTTCAAATAGAGCCAGGATTCATACCCATGGTCACATACGTACCATAGACACAGCTATTTCTGGGACACTTTGTCAGCTTCTCACAATCCTATATTTAATATTCTAGAGTTCTTGTACATTCTAAAGATAAATACTGTTATTTTCGCTTAATTTTTTATTTATGAGATGCTTACGGCTGGGTAGCTTAAATGGTATAAAATGCTTTCAGGTGAAAGAGAAAGGAAGTGCACTCAATTATGGTTTACACTTCTTCAGCAGCTCCATCAAAATGTCAGAGCTTAAGTACCTTGGTATGATCAGAGTCTGGTCAGAAGAAATTCTGTGCATAATTTCCCTCCAATACATTATTTTTTTTTTACCTAGACATCTCTTCAGAGCAAGATGGGAATAACAGGAATATAAATATGTATACAATTATTATAAATCCATGCATTCATGTATACGTATATCGTTTCGAGGAATACTTGGTTTTTATTACAAATACATACTATTAGTTGCATAATGGCATTACAATCTTTAGGAGTACACCTTCAAATTATTAGCATGGTTTATCTTGAATACTCTTGCCAAGTATCTCAAAATACGACATGTTTGAGATATCTGCTGTGTCCCCTTAAATCAAGATCATTTCCTTCTTAACAAGGAAATGATGCCGCTGATATGCATGGGTCCGTATGGATGATCTTTTACCAAGTTCACACACCCTGCTAGCAAACAGCACTGTTTTCCATCCTGCAGTTCCCCAGCTGGCGGCTCCCCGTCAGCTTCACTAAACCAGGGAGTTACGCACACCCACTCCGGCACAGCAGTCCCAAGCGAGTCTCCTTTTTAATCTCCTCATTTTCTAATTCCCAGCCCTTTCAGGTAGAAATCACTTTGGTAAAAAAAAGGTAATTGGTTGTGCTTTTCAGTCCTGAAGTGTTTGCCTCAGGTTAGGAATGTCTCTTAAATTAAGACAGACAAAAACAATATCCTAACTTTTCTTCTCTATCTCCCTGTTTATACATGTTTTCATGAGATTTCTTATTAGCTTTTCCAATAAAACCCAAAGTTTCTTTCCCTGCATATCATTTGTATTTAATGTTTTTCTTTTACTCTCGTCCTCCCCTCACTCACCTCCCACTGCATTGGGAAGGAATGCTCTGTAGCCTAGTGCATAAAACTCAGAATCACAGCTAAGAATCTCTTAAAGGGCAGGAAAACAACACAGGAAAACAAAACTCTGCACCACAAAGTCCTCATCTGTAATGGTGGCTGGATAAGGATGAAAGGCCACTCTCTAAGTCTGCTTTCAGAATGACTAATTTATGAGAATGTTTAATTTCTATCATTTGTGTAATGTAAAAATTCATCTCTATAAATGTATATATTTCATCATATCTTCCATTAGGAGTTTCTTTCCATTTATTTTTACCTTTTTTGTGTTGTTTTGGTTTTGCTCTTTATAGCCCTATATTATATTCTGGTGTCTGGATTCTAGGGGCTGCAACCCATAAAATGTTTGTTGAGCCTGACCAGTGTGGCTCAGGGGTGGAGCATCAACCTATGAACCAGGAGGTCATGCTTGCATTCCTGGTCAGGGCATATGCCTGGGTTGTGGGCTCGATTCCCAGTGTGGGGTATGCAGGAGGTAGCCAATAAATTGTTCTCTCTCATCATTGATGTTTCTTTCTTTTCTTTTGTTTCCTTTATTGACTCTCTCACCATTGATATTTCTTTCTTTTCTTTTTTTCCCTTTATTGATTAAGGTATTACAAATGTGTCCTTATCCCCCCCATGCATCATTGATGTTTCTATCTCTCCTCTCCCTTCTTCTCTGAAATCAATAAATAATATATTTTTATTAAAAATAAATTAAAAAATGTCTGTTGAATGGGCTGCAGAACCTCTGCAGAATAAGATGTGAATGCCTCACTATGCTCTGCCCACCGTGCAGTGTAGAGGAGAGTGTTATTGGTTGATATACTGAGAAAAGGAGGAAAAATAATTGAGAAGAGATGTTTGATTTTGGACATCAAGATTTTGCAATCGCAGATCTATGTAGAGTTTTTTAGAAACCAATCAGAAGTGGTAGCAATAGACGTGTTCTTCAAAAAGCAGTAGCCTCAGAGGGAAGTAGGGGAGGGTGGAGGTAAGGGGGAGAGACCAACAAAAGGACTTGTATGCATGCATATAAGCCCAACCAATGGACACAGACACCAGGGGGGTGAGGGTATGAGTGGGAGGGTGGACAATAAGGGGATAAGGACACATATGTAATACCTTAATCAATAAAGAAAAAAAAATAAAGTAAAAAATGAAAAAGCAGGATCGTCTTTTTTTCATTCCTCAGAATGCAATGCCGATTACTATCAAAATTCACCCAAAACTAAAGCCAAGTAGAGAGATTCCAGATTGATAACATCAAATATGGAGAGATTTCGTTAAGGAAGGATACATTCCATAAAATAATTGATTGCCACCTCAGAGACAGGGTTTTTGTAATAAAACGAGGGTCAGGTTGTGTGCATCAGAACATACAGCTGATGAAGAATGGTGAGTTTCAGAAATATAAAATGTGAGGATTATTGTTTGACCACAAGCAGACATAAAAGCCAACATGAAGATCTTTGTTCAACAAGTATGATTCTTCCAATAATTATGGAAAGTCTATCAGTTCTCAGATCCTTTGGGGAAAATCAAGCAAGCTGCACATTTTTAAAAATAAAAATATTTACTTAAGTCAAAGAATTCACTAAAACTACTTGAATTATAGCATCTGGTTCTGAGTAAAATATATGTTACCTAAAACTTCTAAAAATATGGTACACTATAGATTCATTAATTCTTTAATGTACCATTTTTAAAGCCATTATGTAGAGCAATATACATTGGAATTATTCCACTATTGTAAAATTAATTGTGTATCTTGCTGATGACTCTGATCCATTAATTCATAATTTTTAACCTTTAAAGGGTCTTATAGTTACAAATAAAGTAATGATAACTATTCTGGAAATAAAATGGCCAAAACATTATACTATATGTGATAGTTTAATGGATTTCATTTATAATTAAAATAAAAATAGTTCTAATATATGAGTATGTTGAGTTCAAAACTTTAGTCTAAAAATGATGTGTAATTTAACCCATTTTCTCATAAAATTCTTTTCATTGTGGTCATGCAATAAATACTACTTAAAGTATTCATTATTGAACAAACGTTTATAAAATACTCACTACATATGCCAGGTGTTGTGTTAGCGTGGAAGATGCAACCACATGCAGGATAGACATGGTTCCTTATATATTCCATATATTAAGATAGTATTGGTATGTTAATAGAATACTACACAGGTAATTTTAGTATATACTCATAGATTAAATGCCTCCCTAATAAAATATGCACAGAGTTACATTTCGTAATACCATTGACTCCAGATGAAAAATCTGACAAAGGTTTGGATGCCTGGTGATAATTCCAACACAACTCAGGAATAGGAATTATGACCTTCGTGGTTTCATAGAATTCTAGCCCTTTCAAAATTAATACCAGGGATGAAAAATAACTTTTGACATTCTAGTGAAAAATGAGGCTATAGTCCCTTTTTAATTTTATTTTTTTTCTATCTGCCTAATTCAGTGACTATCATCATATGAAAAATGAACTTGCCACTTATTTGGGTGGCCCGTGGCCCCCATGACCCAATGTTATATAGTTTTGCCATAATTGATTTGATGAGAGATGAAAGGGTAGATTAACTTAAACAGGAGATTCTAACTTACTCTGCACTATGGACAGTCAGGCAGTTTGTCAGAGAAGCAGATGTCTCTATGACTTTGATCAACAATTGTGTAATTCTGGATTCATCAGATTCTCACTTCATCTCCAAAACTTTTCAGCCTTAGCCACATATCCATGGCCTAGATAAATGATAACGCGGTCTCTGTCCCTGGAAAAATTTTTCATTACATTTTCCCCGAGTATTTCATCTTTGTCGGAGATTCCGTATTTAGCTTGATCTCGTGCCATAATGGTAACCCCGTTCTCAGGGGCTCTGGTATCAGTTCGTGGAGCAGAATAAACACTTTGAACTGATCCAGTTTATTACAACACTGTTTGTAAAAGTTGAATTTTTAAAGTAGAACTTGTACCTGTACTGTTTTGAGAGTTTCCTTGGCTTTTTCAATTTTTAAGTAATGAAATATTTCTTCTATGGATTCTTTATTAGACATGCAGTCTTGAGCACGGAGATGATGACTTCAAAAATCATAGTCGTGCCCTAACTGGTTTGGCTCAGTGGATAGACCATCGGCCTGCGGACTGAAGGGTCCCAGGTTCGATTCCGGTCAAGGGCATGTCCCTTGGTTGCGGGTACATCCCCAGTTATGGGTGTGCAGGAGGCAGCTGATCGATGTTTCTAACTATCCCTCTCCCTTCCTCTCTGTAAAAAATCAATAAAATATATTTTTTAAAAATCATAGTCGTTTCCACAATTTCCCTCTTAATTAGAGTAGCTGTCCCAGGACCCATTATAGCTTGTTCTGGAAGCGCTCTGCTCCCTTTCCTGACAACCGTTCCAAAGTGCTCACTGTACAAGTGTACTCAGGATCCTTTCTATGTAGCAAGTTACTCTACATCATATGTTCAGTCTCTAAATCAACCCGGAAACCCTGATGTGCTACTAAAGTAAAGGGAAGCAGTTTTTGGCCTCAATCAGCACGTTGTCCAGTCAATAGGGGTGTCTTTGCTCCAACCAATTACAACAGCAAAGTACAATTAAATGGTTTTTCTTAGTTTTTAGAGATGCCAAGGAAAGATTCCATTTCATGGCGCACAGTGAAATGTCCTTAAAATCATTTACACTATTTTGTTTCCCCGTAGTCCTCACAGTAACTGGCAGAAATCATGTTCCTCTCTTGCCCATTCTCCTTTCCTGTCAATGTCAGTGCATACTTTTCCTTTCAAACTTTGTTCTCATTCCATGACTTCAGTCTCCTTTCTAGCTCTCCGTATACCCATCAGAGCTGTGGTTACCATTCCTCATTTATTTCAGGTAAAGTTCTCTCTACTTTATCTGTGAACACTTCTATTCCATTTGTTGGTCTTCCTTTAGCATTCTTCCATATCGATCACCTTTTCTCCTAATGCATGAATTGTGAGATTTCTTTGCTTAACCTTCTCTTGACCTGTCATTAGGTCATTAGGTCAAGATTTCACTTTTGTTAATTTTTTTCTTGGGCTCTGGCTAGTCTTCTGGTTAACTTGGGCAGGTTGACTTAGACTTTTTTTTTAGATGAGAGAGAGAGAGAGAGAGAGAGAGAGAGAGAGAGAAACATCGATTTGTTGTTCCACTTATTCCTGCATTCATTGGTTGATTCTTATATGTGCTCTTATCAGGGATCAAGGCAGTCCTTGCTCATTGGGATGATGAGCTACCTGGCCAGGGCTTACTTAGACTTTCTATTGCTATGACAGAGCATGCCTTGGTCATTACTGTCACCTCTCCTTGAGATTGCCTTCACCAGAGTTTCTGTTAAAGAGTCACAGGGACTTTATCGTTTCTGCAGCCTGAGAGCATGGCAGTGAGAGATTGGAGCGAGACTCCGGATGGATAGAGCTCCAGCTAGGCCTCCTGGCTCTGCTCTGGCTGCTGCTCTCTGTCTTGACTGGGAAGCACAACATTTAGCCAGTGCCTTCCTCTCCCTGCCTGGATCTGAAGAGGGCAAGTTAGCTTTTTCCATGGGCAAGTCTGTGTGTGGAAAATGTAGGGACTGGGATTCCTCAGGTTCTCTTTGAAATGACTGCAGATTGCCTACATAATCCTTTATTCCCTTTTCTATGAACTCGAGTGTGTCACTGTGCTTCTGAGAATTGTGAGAACCGCATTCTTTCCTCAGAACTACCACAGAAGGTAGGACATAACTATTACGTTCTAATATTCATCCTAAGCTCTTTCAACCTGTGTTATTCAGTTGATATGACTCATAGAAAGCAACAAATGATGCTTGAAAGCCTTGTTAAGCAACATTTATTGTAACCTTTATAACATGTTCTATTATGTCAATTTGATTAAAATTGTGATATGATGCAATTTAATTTAATTTCACTTAAATGAAAGTGGGAGTTAATGGTAATGACAATAATGACAATCACATGTAACTGACTATACAAAAATAACTGCCTAGATTGCAATAGAGAGTACTGTTGCTCATAAATATCTTGAGGTTAAGTCATTGAAAATATAGTTATGTGACATTAAGTGTCTGAACTGGGAATAAGAATAATGCTCTTCTGCCTAATAATAAACCTTGTACACATCACTCAGGGTCTCTGTATCACTCAATTTTCTTACTTGTGACATACAAAACATACTGCATGACCTGGGATGAGGATTGTTTGTGTTAAAATTATTCCAATCAGCAAATAATTGATCAGAAAGTAATTTTCAGAATGGAAAAGACAGTCTAGAACAGTGGACGGCAAACCCATTAGTCAACAGAGCCAAATATCAACAGTACGATTGAAATTTCTTTTGAGAGCCAAATTTTTTAAACTGAAAACTGTGGTACATCTACACGATGGAATACTATGCTGCTGTTAAAAAGAAGGAACTCTTACCATTTGCAACAGCATGGATGGAACTGGAGAGCATTATGCTAAGTGAAACAAGCCAGTCAATGAAGGAAAAATACCACATGATCTCACTCTTTCATGGATAATTAAGACCATTACAAACTTTTGAACAATAATAAATACAGTGGCAGAGCTGCCTCAAACTGATTGTCGGACTGCAGTGGGAAGGCCAGGGAGGGTTGGGGGACAGGAGGGAGGGGAGTAAGAGATCAACCGAAGGACTTGTATGCATCCATATAAGCATAACTAATGGACATAAGACACTGGGGGGTAAGGGAGGGCAGGGGCTTGTCAAGGGCGGGGGGGGAAAGGACACTTATGTAATACCCTTTGTAATACTTTTAGCGAAAAAAAAAACAAAAAACTTAAACTATATAGGTAGGTACATTGTTATTAACTTAATTAGGATACTCCTAAGCTGGCCTTTGCTAAAAATGTCCTCAATCTGAGGGGTCGACCTCAGCGAACGTACCCCCTACTTCTTCTAACACCACTTCTTCAAAATAGACTCGCCCAGGCCAAAAACCGACTTCTGCGCATGGGCCACGAAGTTTTAATCGCACTGTACATGTGCGCCCGCACGTGGGATTTTGTGGAAGAGCCACACTCAAGGGGCCAAAGAGCCGTGTGTGGCTCATGAGCCGCGGTTTGCCAACCACTGGTCTAGAATGATGTGTTGATCTTATAAATCTCCAGTTATAACTAATATTTCTGTTACCGTTTCTTTTCTAATGATCAAATTACATTTACAGGAAGGTGACTCTTACCACACATATGAAGTGACCAGCCTGCATAACTATTGGGCAGCTAAAGATGGATAGCTAAAAATGGACAGCTAAAGATGGACAGCTAAAGATGGGCAGCTAAAGATGAAGCAAGGGATACAGTAGGAATTCAATGGACACTTCTTTCAATGTCTATGTATTTCAAAATTGACAAAACTCACCCGTGGTTTGTCAGCACTGTCTTCCAGGGGGAAGTGCAGTTCTCTGATCTAGCACTGCCCACACGCTTCTATTGACATGCTTGGACTCATTTATCTTGCCTTTTGTAGATTCCCATTCTAGACGAGAGCCTGTCTCTGCTGTCCATGTCCTGTCTATTTCTGCCCAGCTCGTAGGAAGTGTTTTCAGGGCTTTTCTCCTTCTTCTTTCTTTGTGGCTCCTCTCCAACCACAAAAGTAATACCTGCTAAAAATGCACCTGGAAATTTTGTTAGAACACTTTCCACACTAATTTGTTTGATATGTCCGATGAAGTGGTCGCTTGTCCTTTAAACCTTTTTAAGATATAGCTACTTTTGTTGTAATTACAGGTGTTCCTTGCCATCTCAGTTCTAGAGTCAAATTACCATTCCTCAGATGTTACACATTTTTCCATTTTCAAATCCGGTGTCTAATCTTTGGCCTCAGACAGCTCCCAATATGATAGCAGAGGGTCTGAACTACATGCATTTCCTGATTTTGCTTTTTTGTTTGTTTCTTTTCTTTCTAAACTGTCTTTCCGGTATAGTTACAATTGTATCTGCCCCTTTATTCTTATTTTTGTTTTCTCATCCAGTCCTTTCTCTAGTGACCCTTCTCTTTTCCTGTATAATACACCTTTCCCCAAGGCATGAAAAACAACAAACAGCATCATCAACAGAAAGAGATACACCTTTCCTTTAACGGAGTGCCCTTTCATCAACTGTTTCCCTTTTATTTCCTTGAAAGCACCGCTGAATAATTGAACACAATGCCTACATTCACACTGTGTATTTCCCTTGCAGATACTTGATTCAGCTGCTAAAGATAATATTCCAAATCAACCCGAAGTACTCTCAGGTCACATTGAAATTCATCTGCCCTGCAATCATTTATTATCAATCTTTAGTCCACATAATGTCTGCAATCCTGGCAATTTTTCATTTATAATGATGCCTGATTGTAAATCTAGTCTACCATAGTGCTCTCAAATAATCCCTTTGAAAATATTCTAACAATCTTTTTAAAAGTTCTGCTGTGATTAAATGGAGAAATAGAGGTATTTTCAGTTGGCTTGTTAGTCTAATAAAAACAATTAAAATATGGACATTAACTAGGAAAATACTATTTTTTGGAAAAATAATATTTGACCATACTGAAAAAAATATTTGAGAAATAAGTTAATTAATAGTATTACAACATTAATCATTACCATCAGAAAAAATACGGTGTTTCTCATAACTAAATATGATTTTTCCAGCACAGCAAGTTGTTGCCTCGGCATTTGGTATGAGGTTTTGATTTTGTAAAGGTACGACAAATAATTCCCAAATTTCATATACATCTTTTTGGTTAGAAAGCAGCCAAAAAACAGTGCTTTCAGTTTCTTTCTATGAAACCTTAGAATTGGAACAAAGTAGAACATTGAAATAATAGTAGTTCCTATGTAGTGATTCAGTTGATGACACAAGGAATGATGTTCTGATGTCACCGTGTTTAATTAACTAGGCCTGCCTATGGCAGTGAAAAAGGGGCACCCAGACCCAGCCATTCCAGGCAAATGGATCTTCTTAGCAGCAAAGGCGCTTTACTCTAGCGACCAAGGAAATGGCCGCAGACACAGCTCAGAAAGGCGTTCCATTACATTTCAAAAGTCACCCTACATTGAATAGTATTTTATTTAAAACAGAAAATGGAACTGCTTACGTTTCTTTGTCTCAACGTCGCCTTTTTCTCTAGACAGGAAGAAATTTTCCACTCAAAAGAGCTCATAAAACGTCTTGTCTTGCAATCAAGTTAAGACCAGAGGAAATGACTTGCCTCCATCAGCAGGGCCCCGTCTTATTAAATCCAATCCAATGTTCTATTTACACACTTCAATCCTCAATAAAATCCAATTTTATTATTTGAAACCTATAATCTTCAGTGAAATTGAATAAGTGTATTTCACCAAAGCTGAAGTGCTCTGTTATATTAATCAGCTAGACACGAGCTTATAGGAAGGGAGGGAGAGACAGAATAAACACAGGCTTGCCCATAGTCTGGACTCTGGCAAAATGCTTGTGTCCTCCATTTGAAGTTCATCAATTTTTAGATGTAAGGTCATTTTTTTTACTAGATAAACATTACACACTAAAATGAAAACGTTTGCATTTTAATTGAGTTTTTATGTGGCATGTGAAGAATTTTTCCTTGAGCACAGTTAGAGAATCCTAATGTTTTAGTATCTATTATTTACATAAATCCATTGATTTAGCTTATAGAAGAATGGGTATCATCTGCTCAGGAATTCTAAGAAAAGACAAAGCATAAAAAGCAGTAAATAGTATAATTAATAAAGAAAGGCACGCAGTGACAGTGCTTCTGAATAACCTACGTACAGGACGCCTTGCCATCAGCGAGTCAGTCTCAGGAAGGACATCTGTTCGGAGTGGCCACCACACCGAGTGGCCGCGCTTCAAGCTGTCGATTAGTCTCTGGAATGTCTCCAGGATTTACCGTGCGTGAGTCCGCTAGGTATGCTTCCACTTTCTCACCCCAGCAGAGCCAATAGCACTGGGTTAGGAGCCGGATGCCCACGGACAGCCATGGATTCAGAGTTAACCATCTGTGCAGCTTTAGGGATGTGATTTCAACTCTCCGAGCCTCAGCAAGCAGGGTCCAGTCTCCATTCCTCAGCTGAGGTAGATGAGGCCAATTGATTAGGGCCTGTTTCATATGGCCCTGTACTCGCACAGGGGTCCAGGAAGCGAGTTCCAATCACTCGGAGGCATCATTGAATTTTTAATTGCCATCCTAAGACTGGATCATTTCTAAGCTAATCACCATTTCTAGTACTCTGGGATTCTAAATGCCCCAAAGCAATGTATTGATTCCTGGTATTAATACTCATAGTGGCTCTAAGGACCCCCGGTTTCTAGATAATTCTAGTGTTATATACAAATGTTGTCTGGTGGTTACTAACTCAGTGGCCCTTAGTCTGACTGAGATGGCTAAATTATGATTAGTAAAATTGAAGTTTATTAAAATGTATATACATAGATACATACACTTATCATATAACATATATATATGTTTGTGTCTGTCTACATATATACATACATACACACAGTTTGAAAAAAAGATGAAGATTTATCTTGTCAGAAATGCTTAAGTCATTTATTTCAATTGGCAGTAAATGATAGCTTGGCAATGTTTACAAATGATGCATAATTAAAGGAAGAAAAATTATGCTATAAGATAGGATGTCTTTGGCTTTGAGAAATGTTTTCTGGAACCATTACTCTGCTCAGTGGAATGATGGAAATGTTACTCTGAACTTAATCAGCCCCTTTGAACATTCATCTATCTCTAAACTACCTTTAAAACAGAAAGTGAGTAAATGTGATATAAGTGACAAAACATCCAATCAAACACGACTAGTTTCATAGACTCTAATTTAGGCTTGGCAATGTACACTAACAATTGCGAGTGTGTGTTTTGTTGGATTTAAATTAAGAAATTCAACAAGAAGTATTATGATAGGGAAGAAACAGCAATGAACTTGGAATTAAATGACAAGGATTTAAATCATTGATCAAATGAGCATTGGATTTCAAGTGATTTTTTACATATAAAAATTGTATATATGTTTGTTGTTCTTAGAAAAATACATAGATTAAATTAGAATAATGAGTGAGAAGTGATATTAGGAAGCACAAAATTATGTTATATAGAAAAATATATATAACTTTATATTTATATATATTACATATTACATATTACAACACATATTATACATGTAATACTGATGAGTTTCTCTGTTTATCATTTTTACTTTAGATGTTAAAAGATAACTATATATAAATAAAATGTAATGTAAGTAGATTTCATTTCCCACTTGTGAATTTAAAATTAAATTTTTATGGTTATTCTCTCCAAACCTTTGACAGAAAATTAAATTGCTTCTTTCTTCCCTTTAAGACAAATTAGACAGTCAATTATAAAATATAACATCATAAAAATATACTTACTTAGTAATGGAGAAAAGTGAATCATATTTTAAAATTGATTCACATGGAATAATGTTCTCAGGTTGTGTGTGTGTGTGTGTGTGTGTGTGTGTGTGTGTGTGTGTGGATTAAGTAGAAGGATTACAACATAAATCATCAGGGTCTTTCTTTTGGTGAGAAAACTGGCAAAATATATGGGAGGTGATAAATGTGCAAAGGAGTAATAAAATACTATGGCATGTTTTATTAAATATATTTTAATTTCAGCCCTAACCGGTTTGGCTCAGTGGATAGAGTGTCAGCCTGTGGACTGAAAGGTCCCAGGTTTGATTCCAGTCAAGGGCACGTACCTTGGTTGTGGGCACATCCCCAGTAGGGAGTGTGCAGGAGGCAGCTGATCGATGTTTCTCTCTCATCGATGTTTCTAGCTCTCTATCCCTCTCCCTTCCTCTCTGTAAAAAATCAATAAAAATATATTTTAAAATATATATATATTTTAATTTCAATTTAGTTTTATAATAACTATGCATTCTTTATGGTCTTTTAAGTTGTGACTGGACACTTTCAAATCTTTTTTTTAACATATAAATTTTCAAAATATATATTCAAGAAATTGATGCCACACATATACATTTGCATACTTAAATTGCCATTAACATTTTTAAAGATATTAAATTGAGACTATTGAAAAGTTGACTACTATGTTTACATGAACTTTCATATCATAATAAACTATAAACATTTAATTATTACTAAAAATGCATATGCCTATAATCTTCTGTATTCCTAAGGCAAAAGTAATAAAATAGGTAATAATTTAAAATATTCTTTGGTCAAATAATATTGTATTCCCTATGATGTATATACATCAGGATAAAGGAAATATTCACCTCATTGACTGGTGTTTATGGAGAAATTATACCATTTATATTGCCTGCAATTCACATAAACCTTATAAAAATGCCAAAATACAATGGCACAGGTATGGGAAAACATTGTTAAAAATAATAACCCCAGTCCGCAAAGCACACAGAATATGAATATTTTATTAATATCACTTTGTCTATGTACATTTGGTTATAAAATCCAAATTGCTTTCTCTATTCCTAAATTGCTTAGGTTGAAATTGTTATATAATATTGATGCCATATATATATATATATATATATATATATATATATATATATAATTTGCTGTCAACATAGTATTGGAGTTCTAGCTATAGAAATCAACATGAAAAAGAAAAAGAAGCCTTCCACATTTGAAAGAAAGAAGTAAAACTGTCACTATTTGAAGATATAATACTATATATATAAAAACCCTAAATACTCCAGCAAAAAAGTTAGCATTAATAAATGAATTAAGTAAAGTTGTAGGATACAAAATCAATATATAGAAAACTGTTGTGTTTCTAGACACCAGTAACAAATTATCAGAAAAAAATTAAGAAAGCAATCCCATTTACAATTGCAACAAAAACATCAAATACCTAGGAATAAATTTATCCAAAGAGGTAAAAGACACTGAAGAAAAATAAATGAAGGAGATACAAATAAATGGAAGGATATACCATGCTCATGGATTGGAAGGATTAATATCTAAAATAACCTTACCACCTAAAGCAGTGGTTCTCAACCTTGGCTGCACATTAGAATCACCTGGGAATCTTTTTAAAATCCAAGGATGAGGCCCAGAAATCAGGATCTTAAAAAGATTCCCAGGTGATTCTAATGTGCAGCCAAGGTTGAGAACCACTGACCTAAAGCAACATACAGAGTCCATGCAATCCCATTAAAATACTAATGACATTCTTCTCAGAACTAGAACAACTAATCCCAACATTTTTATGGAACCATGAAGACCAGGAATAGTCAAAGAAATCTTGAGAAAGAACAAAGTGAGAAATATCACACTCCCTGATTTCAAACTGTAATATAAAGTTACAATAATCAAAACAGTATGGTACTGGCATAAAAATATATATGGAATAGACTAGAGAGCTCAGAAATAAATCCTTACTTATATGGTCAATCAATCTATGACAAAGGAGGCACAGATATATAATGGGGTAAAGAGAGTCCCTTCAACAACTGGTTTTTGAAAAGTTGGACAGATACATGCAAAAAAATGAAACTAGACCAATTTCTTTCATCAGATACAAAAATAAACTAAAATGGATAAATAAGTCATGGAACCATAAAAATCCAGAAGAAAATATATGCCGTAAACTCTTTGGCATCGGTCTTAGTGACATCTTTTTGAATATGTCTCCTTACTCAAGGGAAACAAAAGCAAACATAAACAAATGGAACTACAGCAGACTAAAAAGTGTTTCACAGCAAAGGAAACCATCAACAAAACAAAAAGACGATGTATACATAAATATACACCGATTTTCAAAGCAACCATTTTCTTTTCTAAGCAGTTTTCTTTAATTTAGAATATGGCCTTTGTCAGTAAACAAGGTTCTTACTGAACAAATTTATTCAAAATGACATCATCTGCTATGTGTCTAATTCTACATCGCCAGTAGCCACTGAGTGCTAATAAGCGCTCGCCAGCAAGAGGTTTGAATTTAACATCTGCCACCAGCACCCAGCAAGTGCACCTTGGGGGGCAACTGTCAGAGAGATTGTTCTACTGCTTTGTAACACCCTGAATCTGTCTCACATCATTTGCATGCAGATAGCTACAGACATTCATCATTTCATTATGCTGACGACTTCACTATTCTGGTATCTAATGTCTCTTTAATGAGCCTCAAAAAATACAATATCCCTTGATTTATGACTGTTTAACTGAGAAATTATACAAATTGGCAAAAAAAACCCTCATAATGTATTTTCATTTTTTCCTCCACATTACACTTATATGTAACAGTGACTCATGAGTTAAGATTACGCTTCTTTGACTTAAGAAATGATCAGAATTTGACTTGCTGTGTTTTAGTGCTACCTTGGTTTATGCCCATACTTCAGGCCGCATAGTAAAACTGTGCTGACGTTGAACAGTAGCAAATTAACATCGATCACTTTTCTCCCCCGAGAAAGACTGTGTCTTGGACAGCCACTTTTAATCTCACTGTGACTTTGGTAAGCCTTCTTTTGTTGTAGTGAGGGTTATAAGCCTAATATTCATTGCCCCCTCCTTTAAGTGGATATTAAGAACCTTAATGCCAGAAAGAGCTCTATCAAGCAACAAAGAAGAGGGAAGATAGAAAAAATCCAGAGGTGAATCTGAAAGGAGAACAGAGGTTTAGAAAGAGATGGGAGTTGCTGAACCTTTCACTTAATCATGGGCCCCTCTTGGGATGCAAGTCCAAGGAGGTGCCAGTATTCTGTCTTTCCTATTCTCGCCAAAGCTATGCCAGTGAAGGGCAGGAAAAGCGTCCTGTTTATTTATTTTTTTAAAATATATTTTATTAATTTTACAGAGAGGAAGGGAGAAGGATAGAGAGTTAGAAACATCGATCAGCTGCCTCCTGCACATCTCCTACTGGGGATGTGCCCGCAACCCAGGTACATGCCCTTGACCGGAATCGAACCTGGGACCCTTCAGTCCGCAGGCCAATGCTCTATCCACTGAGCAGAACTGGTTAGGGCTGTCCTGTTTATTAATTAAAAATCATTTCCCTAAAGAAACCGGTTGTGGCTCCAAAGGGCAAGAGTTTCAAAGAAGAACAAATTGTCGTTGTGCTGCCCAGCTCAGACAATAGTAGGGAGCCTTTGCGCGCAGGGTAAGTCGTGTTAGAATGAACACTCTACAAGGACACATCTTGAATTTGGAGGAGCTGATGCATTAGCACGAGTCAGGCACTCAGAAGTAGGACAGAATTTAGGAGGTGGAGTCCTGACCTTTGATATTAGTCTCTCTCTTAAATTTAGTTTCCATTCAACACTTCCGAGATTATTTGTGGCTTTCGAGTTCTAAAGGAACGCAAAACCAAGCTAAATTTGCCCCAGAGTATCAGACAAAAAGTGGTTCAAGTTAAATGAAAGTAAGCTGGAGACTGCTCTGACACTGAACAAGTGCCTTGATTGCTTATAGAAACGCGAATAAAGGACAGGTGGACAGATGCTGTGTACACACATACTCTGTAAGAAAAAGGCCACTGAGAAAATAGATACAGGAAAGTTAGTTCTAATATTTTAACATTACCATTTTATTCCCTAGCTTGATTAGTCCCTTTCCTGGCTCCCCAAAAATTACTTATGCATATATCTAATATGTGACTCACGCGCAGAGAAAAGATAATAATCAAAGTTGAGGGGGGGATGTAATTTGATTCCAATCCTGTGAGAATTCTTAAATAGAAGAAATTCTAAACATTTAAATCGATCCAGCATCAATCACAAAAAGAGTTTTTACAACTTCCTATAGTAAGTCCTTGAAAGACTGCATGATGATTTTCCCTCTCTGTAGGTCAGCACTGCCCCAGGCAGGTTTCTGTCACTACAGTCTGGATTTAGAGAGTGGGAGAGTAGATAATCGGACAATAGAACTTAGTATTTTGTTTTAAATTGGTTTGAATTGGAGACTTAATAATTGGGTGCAAATAGGGAGAAAAGGAGACCAACCATTCACCCATGGTATGAATTCTTCAATGAGAAGCCGTGATAATGTGCACATTTTCAAACGAATGGCCATTGGCCTCGGAAGTGCTGGTGGGCTGGAGATGAGGTAGGGCTGTGCTTATTCTCATCTTACGGTGAAGGGCACTGTACAAACTGAAGGAGTTTTCCAAAACCTACTGCAGTACCTCCTACCGCAGTATTTAGTGATTATTCTATGAGCTTAATTTCAGTCTAAAATAACGTTGAAATCAAAGTCAGGAAACCAAGGAATTCATCTTTGAGACTAGATCATCTCTGAGACTCATCTTTGTAGCTTAGAATTTTTCATATTATGTTTCCATTTCTAATGTTTGGTTTTCTTCCCTTTTTTTGTAGCTGTGTATCAAATATTAAGACTAATTTCTTTAACAAAAGAAATACAAATAGTGCCTGGCATGAAGTTAAAACTTGTGCCTTAATAATTATAGCACAGTTTGTAGTTATGCCAACTGACTTTCTCTAAGAGCCAAACTTAAAAAAAAAGAATTACAAGGAGTTAGCCATTGTTCATACTTCATTGTGTTGTTTATTTAAATAAAGATATTTCATAAGTTCAGGTTATATTTTTCTCTTAAAAATTATTATCCTTCTCATGCATATAAAACACTGCTAATATATTTTAATATTCAGCTCAAAAATAAAAAATAACATTTAAAAGGGGCTATTTATTTCGTTAATGTTAAGTTTAGGCATTTGCATGTATTTTTTATCCTAAGGAAGAATTTCTTTTTTAGAATAACCACCTAAAGTGTGGTCACATTCTCTGCCAACCAGAGCAAATAAGAATTTGCAAAAAGCTAATGTCAAGACAATGCTAAATACTAGTACTTAAGGAAAAGACAAACAAAACAATCGCTTAGATTAAGCAAACATCACAATGAAAAAGCTTACATATTTATACCACTAGAGGGCTTGATCACTTTGCTACTATAAAGAATTTCTTACATAAACCAGGTTATCTTGAAATAAATGAACTTGTATACATTCACCCTTCTCATCATGGTCATTAAACACACACACACACACACATATACATTGATGCAAGACACAACAAAGCGATTAGATTAAAAGAAAATTTCAAGAGCGAACATTTTGCTAAGCAATTTAAATGTGTCAAATAAATAGTATGGATACAAATATCACTTTGTCTTAAATGACATTGAAAATTATTTCTACAAATCTGTATTTAACCGCATGGTTCTGATAAATGGACTGAGCCATTTGAGAAGATTAATCATTTCAACATAACACACAAATTTCTTTCAGTTATGTCACCAACAATATTAATTAAGAACAATTTGCCTTCATTCAAAGTGGTCTCTATATTTCATAGATATATTTATTTGCATGAAAATTTTTCTATGACTCTAACCTAGGAAAATTCTATTACAGAAGAAGTACTGAAAATGACTGTCTCTGAATTTAAGTATGACAAGAGACACATTTAATAAGTTTAATTTTGTCTCAATTGGTAATTTGCCTTTAAGTAAGTTTAATTATTCAGCCACACTTTGAATACATATTTTCTCTGAGATAATGAGAGAATAAAAATTATAAGACTCAGCTAAAGAAAACAACCCTTATGATTCCTTCTAAAGTCTTTAGGTATCCATTTAAAATATGAATTAGATCTACTGCCCCCAGTATTGGATGCAGGTAAAAGATTAAGACAAAATACTTTTTCAAATTTTGAAGTTGAAAATGTAAGTTATTACTACACTATATAAAATAAAATACTTCTGGAATTATAAATAAGCTAATGAAATGTTACTTGTTTCACTCACAAGGACTTTCCCAAAGGAAGTGTCTGGTGTTGGGGAAAAAAACGTTATGTGTCATTAGATAGTAGAAAATATATCTTTCATTATCTGAATAATTTTTCTGGTTAATAACAGAAGTCAAAAAATAAGACATATTTGACTGTATCTTGGGGTGACATTCAAAGCATGCAGCCACCTCTTATGCATGGGCTTGACTCATCATCGGGTGAGCTCTGAGAACCACCTGAGATGCCTACATATGACTCCAAGACCTGAAGCAACCCTAGTTGACTGGAGGTTTTACTATTAAGCACAATCTTCCTGAATTTATCTCCAAAGTTATGTTTCTCTGTGTAATTCATAAGACTACTAAAGACATTGCAACCTAAGAAATATGAGTTGCCACCGTTGGTCCATCAGCAAAATGATTATCATTCAACCTCTTTACCAGTCATTAATAGAACTTACCCATGAATCGCAGCAGAAAGTTGTAGAGCATTGTGTAGGGAAGTCTATTTCTTCATTAATATGACCAAATCAAGGCCTCAGGCCAACTTACCAGGTTTTTACAAGTTTGTTTTTGTTGGTGGTGGTTTTTTCTTTATGAATGATGATTTTGTACGACTAAATATCAGATGCTCTAAGAGCGCTTGATAATTAGGTACATGTTAGGCAGTCTATTAAGTCAACTTGATGCTATTATCATTGATAGTTCAGTAAAGTTAAAAATTATCACTAAAATATAAGCAGCCCTTCTTGTCAAAGTCTCTCATTCTGTCACCTTTCTAACCCTATGACTCATAATGAATTGATTATTCATAGTTAAGACTAGGATTCTTCCCAGCACAGTTTCACAATTATTTTACTTTCTCATCAGGAAATTGTCATGCTACTAAGTATAGCTGGCAAAGATCACCATGACATAGTAAACAACTGTCACATTGTCCCTCACTTAATTTTTGTTTGTGCCAAATATTTATTCTATAATTAAGTGCTTCTATGTCCTGAATACTTTTTTTTTTCCACATTGCTATTCTCTTGTCAAATCGTGTTTCGGGAGTTTGCAATATTCTGCCTATTACTGTTTTGCAACTACCTATGTTATTACTCATTCTGTTGAAGTTTAGCACATATGTCATAATCACCACAGAAAAAGAAAGATTCTAATTTCACTGGAATCTACTTACAGCGATACACCTCTATCAGGGATCTCAATTCTTCATCCAGAATCAATATCACACAAGAAGCATATCCAGAGGTTATTTTATCTCCTTTCTCTAATGTACATGATCACTGCGTTCAAGTCTGAAAAATAAAATAAAACAAATGTCTTACTATTAAATACAACAGCACAATTTCTTTGTAATTTGTACAATAAGATAATGCTAGAATATTTTCCTGAACATGATACACTTCTGAGTATCGTGCTAAACGAATATATACTGAAGTTTTCCACAAGCAATTTATAAATGGTGCAAAATTCATCAGGCCCACCAAAATTATATGAAAATGTGCACCAAGCAATGATAAATACCACTCCTTTTACTTCCCCGTAAGATGAAAAACAAATCTTAACACAGACAACATATTCTTTTTTATTTCTACCAGTTAAGTGATTATCATAAAACCCACCTAGAACATTTTGTTGAGTTAATAAACTAACTTTTCTTGTTGAAACAGTCATCCATATATATACAATTAGATGCTGCATATTCATGTTATGTTTATTTAAATAGTGTAAGAGATTTGTTAAAGGAAGTTATAAAAATAAATCACATTTCTACAATGAGCTGACACTGGAGCAAAAAAAAACCAAAACAACAAAAATACACAAAATTAGGAGTATCTTCAGATTCCATGCTTTCCAATCAGCAAAGGAAAAGGAATAGATCTATGTATGAGGGAGGCTGCCTATAGCTTAGCTACCAATTGGAATTAAGGAAAAAGCTCTTTAAAGTGTCCACCAAGGAACCAAGAGATCAAGGCTTGATTTCCAGTCAGGGCACATGCCCAGGTTGCGGCTAGATCCCCAGAAGGGGGCAGCCGATCAATGATTATCTCTCATCATTGATGTTTCTATCACTTCTCCCTCTCCCTTCCTCTCTAAAATCAATAAAAATATATTTCATTGACTTCATTGGCCAACATTTAGTATTACTACTTACTTGTCACTTTATTTGTATACTTCTTTTGTTTATAAAACCAGGTGGACAAGAATGTCTTAATGTGGCCCAGGTATATTTTTCTGTGTTAAAATTTCTAAAGTTAGTATCCATACTTTATTAAGAAATCCATAATTTGAGAAAAATAGGTATTTTACAGAATTTGGAAATGTGAAGCCACTACACCATGTCAAACTCAAGGCCAAAGGGCCGCATGTGGCCCACAATGAATACTTTTGCGGCCCAGCCAATATAACGGTATGTAAGAAACATTTTAATAAAAATGTTGTGACTTAATTTTTACAATATCCTGTTATACATAATTATTAATAACGAACTGTAATGTTCACTAATGACTGATTAATCATGTTGCATTCATTTCCCTTACGCGCCTTATGCGCAGGCGCACCATTTCTCTCCACTAATACTAGCAGCGAATATTTTGGCAGCCGATGGCCATATCATTAGTCTTGGACAGACTTGTTTGGTGTGTGCAATGGGAAATATTTCGCTTTTGGAGAACAAGAAAAATAGCTTTATTTGCATTACACTTATTAATTTGTACAGTTATTCAGTTGTCTGGTAAGTTAATGTTCAAGAAAAAATATTTTTTATAAAATGTTCTATTATTTTATATTAATGATTACTTATTTATTTCAGCCCTTTATATTCAGCATGTCTCTATCGAAATAAACCTACCTTTCTATGAAATTGAAGCTTGTGTTTTTTTGCAGCCCACATACACTCAAGCCTTGTTTATTTGGCCCGTGTTAGCCTTTGAGTTTGATGTGCTGCACTACACCATAACATAGGAAATCCCCACGTAAGAGAGAGGTCAGATTTCCAGGATGTGTTTGCCAGCTGTCTGCTGGACACTGGGACATGGTTTAGTATCTGCATATAAAGATGGTCTCAACGGTATTAAAATGCCCAGAACACTCAACTAAGCATCTACGTTTTGGTTTCATTAAGCATGACTGGGAACGAAGCCACCACTAAAAATCATAAATAATAGTCAGAAATGAGCCCTGGCTGGTTTGGCTCAGTGGATAGAGCATCGGCCTGCAGACTGAAAGGTCCCAGGTTCGATTCCTGTCAAGGGCATGTACCTTGGTTGTGGGCACATCCCCAGTAGGAGGTGTGCAGGAAGCAGCTGATTGATGTTTCTCTCTCATCAATGTTTCTAACTCTCTATCCCTCTCCCTTCCTCTCTGTAAAAAAATCAATAAAATATATTTTTTTAAAAAAGAAAAGAAATGAACACCAAATTCTGGCTTCACACTGGGTGTCCAATATGCAGAGAATGGCATCTATTTCCCCCTTTGCGTCCTCCTCAGGCCTCATGGGAAGTCCTTGCCACCTGACTCACACGCGGAAATCCAAAAGGTTCAGCCACACAGCACACAACATTTGCATGGTAATAATAACAGTAACAATAAAATAATAGCAGCAAACTTCTAGTGGTCAGCATGTGTCAGGTCCACGTTTTATATTGGTTTTTCATTCATATATGAAATAAAAGGATCCATTATCATCTTCGCATTGAGTATTAGGAAAATGAGGCTAAGAAACGCTAACTGATTTCCTCAGTCATGCACCTGGCCAGGCAAGAATCAACCAGTTTCATGATAATGTCGACCCCATAATCTTTCCATTACATTTTGCTGTTTGGTGACTGAACTGTTTATGACAGAAAGTGAGACATTTTCAACCCACTGAGTAAGGAATGTCATGAAAGATAAGACATTACAGGCAATACTTCAATTAAAAAAGTGACAGATACGTGATGAATCTTTTAAACAAGAAAAGATACTGAATAAACTTGCTGAGACCTGGATCCTCTGATGTATCATGTTCACATTACATTAAATAAAATGAATGTCAACATGCTAAATGCTGAACTTCTGAGTTAAATCAAAACAGAACATACACGGGAAATAAACATTAAATATTCATGTGACTTTCAGAAAAATAAATATTCTTCACATATACCCTGCATTATTGAGGTTTGTACAAATATAGGCACACATACACATATATGTCTATAGATTAAAAACTCCTGATTTCCCAAGAATAATGTTAAGGGGGATTTAAAACAAAATTTAAACATATAAAATGTTTATACACCAAGCAGTTTAAATTAATATTTAAGTAAGATGATTCCATCCAACCCTATGCCATCCATGTTAAAATAATAAATAATTGGGTTTCTAATTAGCACTGCACTAATCGGTAAACTCATATTTTGGACCGAAAGTACCGTAGCATACCCAATTTATTATTTTAAGGTAAACCAAGTTAACGGCATGTACTGTGTCTATATGTAAAAAGAGAGTGGGTATGCTGGTATACACTGAATTCTAATAATTAAATAATTTCTAACTCTACACATCGTTTCCCTGTCACCATCTCACATCATGAAATCTATATGGAATATATTTTATGTGACCATTAATTAAAGTTAAATTTACATGAGGAAAGTGTGTTAGCTTTTTGTTGCTACAGTTTCTTGTCTGTTTGTACGTTTACTTTATATGTTCATATTTCTTTCAATTACTAATGAAACTCTGGCTCTCACAAATCGAGTATGTCAATCAATGATGTGTAGATTCGCTGGCCAACTTCAGATGCTGTAGAAAGACAAACGTGAAAATGCCTGTTTCTCTGGGTGAAAGCAAGCAACAAGCTAAGAATATGGAGGAAGGCACAAATTATAACCTCAAGAAGTATGTCACTTCTTCCTTAAGAAGCTTTAAAATTAATCATGATTTATTCCTGTGAATCATTTTTTTAAGATCTTTGCTTGGTAGTAGTTTTAATATTTAAGATTTCATCTAAGCCTTTTTAGGTCAGTAATTGATAAAATCACTGTAAATGGGGAAAATTTTTGACAGTTAATAATCTGAATAAGCACAAAAAACCTGTTTCTGAGATTCAGTCTGGAAAGATAAAGCACTGACAAGATTGAGAATGAGGGATAAAGGCCAAATGCACATTGGACCAAAATGATAAAGTTGTCAAAATGTTGAACTGGTTGGAGATGGATTACTTTCAGCCAGTGGCTTTATAAATTCCACCCAGTGGTGCTTACTTGAAAATTATAGAACAACCTGGGAGAATAGGCATTTGTGTGTAGCATGTTTATGATCTTGAACTTTTTATGATTTATCATTTGTTTGTACAGTCACTAGGATTGAGTAAGAAAAGAGTATAAATTGTGATTTCAGAGAATTTGGAGGATTTTAAAGTTTTTAACATGATCTATATTATATTTTATGCCAAATATGCCTGACCTACTAGCTTAATACTGCTTTAATATATTTCATTAAAGTTTTGTGACTTTAAGTAATTGCTCCAAAACTGCTGTTTGAAAGTGAAATTTTCTAAGCATTAGTTCATACGGTGTTAAATGTTTCACAGTCTATAGTGAGCTTTGGAAATTGTACTGCTAATTAAACAGCTTTATTTAATTTTTCAATCATTTATGTTCAAAAAGAAATAAAAATACTTATTTAATTTTCACTCAGTGACAGTTATCTGATACCATATATTCATTCATTATGCCTTTCTTTTACATAATCAGAAGACTTTTCACTCATATATTAAAAATAACTAAAAAGCACATCATAGCAGGAATAGTGTTTCTAGTTTTTATCAGTTTTTCACATAGAACATTTCACATATTAAATGTTCTTTGCACATAAAATGTGAAATTAGGAACTGATGTATATTTATCTTGACCATTCAATTGAACAATGCCGCACTCTTAGCCACTATCTACCTTTTACTGTCATTATAATACTACAGGATTAGAGAGCGGGTTCCCTCTATTTGAGTAATCACAGGCATTAGCATACCTTTCAACCTAAGAACACTTCTGCACAATTAGAGAAAGCTATTCCCCGAGAATAATCATTGGTTTTAAAAGTTACCAGACATTACGGGATGATCATTATTTTTAATTGTACAGATAACACTAGTATTAGACTCTCAGTTTGACTAACCTTTTTCTAAAGTATAGATTACTTGCAGATCATCCTAACCAATTATTAGGTATCTTAATCTCTATCTCTTTTATAGTTTAAATATTTGTTTGTTTTGAACTTAATTTTCTAAAACAAGTTTGTCTTTCTGAAATGACGGAACATTGTAAGAGTACCGTGACAATTAAGGTGAAAACATGTATATTTCTAACCCTTTGAGGTACAAAAACATTGTCAATTATGTACACGAAAATACAAAAGCAGCTGAGTACACATTCAAGGATTTTGCAATCCAATTGCAGAAGGGTTGGAGGAACACACAGAAGGTGAGGATGGGGTCTCTCTCCTGGGGTCCCAGAGCAGCCTCTGTTCCCCTACAACCATAGCAAGCACCTGTCACGGTCAGCACATCCTAATCTCATTGTTGAATCCATGGTCACTTCGGAGTCACCATCTAACATACCTTGTAGCTGACATTTGACCCAGTGGATCAATCCCTCCTGAGTCCACCTTCGCTGGACCTACGAGGCATGCTCTCTCACCTCCTGCTCCTCACGGCGGCCACTCCTCTCACTCTCCTGTGCTGGTCTAAGGCCTGAACACGGAGTGCTCAAGGACTCATCCTTGACTTCTGTCCCCTTCTTGCCCTCACTGCCAGGGTCTGTCTAATACGGCAACAGTAGCCAACATGTGGCTGCTCAAATATAAATCTGAATTAATTAAAATGGAATAAAATGAAGAAAAAAAAGCCACCAGGCCAACACTTGTGTATTCCTGTCTTTCTTGCATCTCCCACATCCAAATAATCAGCAACGCATTTGGATTTGACACTCAAAATATCCTCAGAATCACTTTGCATCATGTCCCCAACTCTGAACCTGGTGCAAGCCGCCCCTCTCTTCTGCCTGGATGACTGCAGTAGCCTCCTGAGCTATTAGGAGGTGCCTCTGTGCCGGTCTGTATTCCATTCTTAAGCCACCTTAGCAGAGGTTGGATCATGGTCCCCTCCCTGAATCCATCCAATGGCTCCAATCTCCCTGACAAGGTCTTGTAGACTTCCCCTTCTCTAGCCTACTGTCCCTCTCCTTCACATCTGTCTTCTTAATGCACCTGAACCACCACCACACAAGTGTCTGCCTCAGCACCTTTCCTCTTGCTTCAGACACACTTCTCACAGTCCCCCCTAATCCCATCTTCCTGTCTGTACTCTCTTTGCTCGAATATTCCTCTCTGGGACTGAAGCACGTTATCTAGTATACTCTTTCTCTCACACATCTCTTGCCCTAATTTAGACTTTGAATAAAGGGGTTTCCTTCCCCATTACTTGGATTTATACTTTGATAACTTTCTAGATACATTCCCTCACATTTCACAGATAATCATATTAGTAATGTTACATTACATAAATCAACCATTCTAGTTTATAATGTACTTTTCTATAATCCTCACTTAAAGATATATTTTTATTGATTTTAAAGAGAGAGGAAGGGAGAGGGAGGGAGAGTGGGAGAGAGAGACACTGATGTGGTAGAGAAACCTCAATTAGTTGCCTCCCATACAACAGGGAATCTGTAAGCTGGGTATGTGGCCTGACTAGGAATCAAACCCATGAACTTGTGGTATCGGGAACAATGCTCCCACCAACTGAGCAAGATAAGCCAGGGCTACTATGTGATTTTGACGCTACAATATACAGTGTGGTCACCATTCGAAGTTAATAAAGTTAGACATACATAACTACGTAATCCATTTTAATAACCTCATAATTGTTAATCATTAAGTTGGTTTCTGATATAAGAATTTTTTAAAAAAGCACTGCAATGAACATCTTTGCATATGTACCTTTGGACACTGTCTAATATTTTACCCATTTCAAATCCAAATAGCAGAATTCATGTGACAAATGGCATGGACATTTCCAATTTGGATAAGGTATTGTAAAATTTAAACTTCCTAATGTTTATAAAAACAGCAAATGCACCCTTATCTTTTAAATCATTCCTAATCACTATACTAGTATATTTTTATTTAATGGTCTTGAGGTTCAACGTTTTAGATGCCTTTGTTGTTGTTGTTTTTTAATATCTTACCTCATACCCTACTCCTTCTCCAATTTTTCTAAAGATTAATTGAAGACTTTTTAATTTCTTTGCACTAGCTCTGTGTGGATTTAGGTATTTTAACACTCTTTTTAATACAAACACATAAATGGACATATAGACACAGGTATAATTTTATTTGTTTTTCAGATGTATTTATGATATGTGATATTTTCTTTCCATTTAGAAGTTTTGCATTATAATCAGTCAAATACATTGCTTTAAGTTTACTAGTATAGTGTCTGAATTTTGTATTAAGCAATGTCTATTCTTTGTATATGTGTGCATGCTAGTTTATAAATCATAGGAACATAGCATACATTTAACTATTCCAGCTCAGCAATTACATTACAGTTTGGGGATTCAGCACTGCACTTTCCCCCTCTCCCTGCCCCCAATTAATAGCTAGTTGGTTTGTAGCCATTAAATCTCAAATTTAAACTAAGGGCCAGAACCAGTTTCTTAGCTTTCCAGTTTTCTTGTTTTCCTACAATTGTGTCTCTGAACTCCCATTTTTAGATTTTTCCTTGCTCTTCTTACATTTATTTTACTAGGCCAGAAATTCTCACTTGCCCAGTAGATACTGAGGCTAATGTAATCCCATGCTGTGTTGAGGGAAGATCTCAAAATTACACATGTTCTTCCATTTCTCAGACTTTTTTGGGGTGTAATTCTTCTAAGTAATTTATTGATCTCCAGAGGCTTTTTGCTCTTTTTTTTCAACTAAATAATAGTTTCACAATATGACATATCTCTAAAAATTAAAATTTTAAAAAGTTCCATTGCTGTGTGTTGATATACAATGGAAATAAATCTAATTCCTTTTATTACCCAAGTTGCTTAATAATATTTAAAATTGTCTCAAAAATATGATGTAACTATTGCTAAAGATAATAATGTAAAGTTCTACATTTTAAATACTAAGTTAAAATGTGGAATGCAAAATTGTATCTATATTCTTAGTAAACACAAATAAATATACATGTTAATAGGACAAGGAATAAAGGAACATGTAAATAAGAAAACAATTAAGCTACTAAAACAGTAAAAAATAATGGATTATTTCTGTCATTTTTATTACATCCTTTAAAATTAAATGACTATATGCAATAACAAAAATTTTGAAAATTTATTTTTAGAAATGAATGCTCAAAAGACTTTGGCTTTGGGTGTTTGCTCTCATGACCTAGTTGAATGCATTTCTAAATCTACCATTTACAGACACACACAAGGACACACACACACAATCACACACACACACACACACACACACACACACACACGCAGCATGGCCAAATCCACAGCAGAAGAGACCATTGAAAGTAATAGCTACTGCCTTTTCTCAAGCTCACTGACATGTACAGATGCCCACAGAGGAATCTGAAAAACAACAATAACAACAGCAGCATCTAATTGTTAGTTCAGACACTCATTATGCCTCTTTTATAGTCCAGATGTATTTTAAGCTGGCGCATACCTAATTAAACCTATACGACAGGCTTAATTAAGACTATTTAAATTCATTCCATTCTGCTAGTTTTGCATCTGTCCACAAGATCAACATAATGGCTTAGTGGCAATGCTACATTAACACTGGAGATATGTATGTATTCCAATTTAAGCACTGGATTGATGGTGTAGTTCAATTTAAGAGTTCATCTAGACCAGTGGTCAGCAAACTGCGGCTCACGATCCACATGCGGCTCTTTGGCCCCTTGAGTGTGGCTCTTCCACAAAATACCACATGCGGGCATGCACATACAGTGTGATTGAAACTTCGTGGCCCATGCGCAGAAGTCAGTTTTCGGAAAGGAGGTAGACGAAACAAGTATACAAGACGAGTGTGGATGGGAGAGTTGGAAGGGGTCGACCTCAGCGAACGTACCTCAATCAGATTGAGGAAGTTTTTAGCAAAGGCCAGCTCAGGAGTACCCTAATTAAGTTAATAACAATGTACCAACCTATATAGTTTAAGTTTAAAAAAATTGGATCTCAAAAAAAATTTCAATCGTACTGTTGATATTTGGCTCTGTTGACTAATGAGTTTGCCGACCACTGATCTAGAGTAAGCAAGGTTCTGTATTTCAGGAAATGTGTAAACCTTGAATTACTATCAAATTCTAAAATATATCATATAAAATCACAGAAATAATTCAACCAAGGGAAAAGTAGCATGGATATCTGTCTTCTACTTAAGACATAGCCATTTATCTTATTTCTATAAGCCTTCGTATTCTAATAAACATCATTGATTTATTTCAGTAATAATGGTATTTATTTTTTTATCTTAGTGGTTCACTCTGTGCTATATACTAAGTATCAACAACCCCACCGTAAATAGAACCTATTTCACAAAATCAGTTTCTTCTTTCTACCTAAAACTTTGCTCATGATAAACTTTTTAGGGGAGAAAAACACTGGTAGTAAAAATCCACTGTATAATGAATGATTTCTTCTCATGATTTTTATTTCTTCAAAGTTTTAAACTTCCTACATCCCAAAGGATATTCCTCGGAACTAGAAACAGAACATCACTATGTAGTGAAATATTTCAGAATCTATTTCCTGCCTTTACAACTTGATTGCAGACAGAAATGGGATCACAGCATCACTTGATATCAAACTGTATCTGCTCCTTCTATTCGTATTCACAGCAACCTCAGTGCAGCTCTGATGGCCTTAGGTAAGGACATTCATTGTGGATGAAAAGCTGTCAGCTGCAATATGGGACGTTTTGCTTGGAAGAGCATAGATTGTATACACACAGGTACCTTACCGCATTTTCTCAATTATAATACCAATATTTCTTCACATTTTTAACATGTCTTAAACTAGGAAGCATCCTACGATGGATTGTAAAAGAAACTTGCCAGCCATTTCTGTTTCTCCCCAGGAAAGCTGATGCTAAATCTATGGTACCTTTTACAGATATTGACATTTTGGAATTGAAGAACAGAATATAAACTGTGGCTCTCATAACAGCTGATGCCAGCAATCGTGTAAAGCAAATTATTATCTCTACTTCCACTAATTATTTCATTTTTCTGGAATGCGTCCATTTTCAGGATATTTCAGACATATTCAATATAGGTCTCGAGTAATCCTTGTTCCATTAGAACATATATTTTAAAGGCTTACCGCTTTTCGGAGGAAAGGTTATCAAAATAATTACCATCCAAAGCAAATGTTATCTTAATGCAAAGTATCTAAATAAGAATTAACATTTTGTACAACAAACTGCTTTAAAAATGGGCAGCCAAAGAACCAATATATAATGTATTTGGAATTGTTTAAATTTAAAACTAGTAGTATTTCCTGCTTTTAATTTGGATTTAGTGTTAGAATATAAATAGTAGCTTATTGAATCGTCAACATTAATTATAATGTCAAATATATAACAATCATCTTCAAACCCATTACAGAAAGTAAAACAGTGAAATATTAACAGTGATGTGTCAAGAAGTCAGAATTAACTTGAAAAAATAAATGAAGGAAAGGGAATCTTAAGTGCAATAGAAATATACATGGGGAAATATATAGAGTTGAGTCAATACCAGATACCACCTCTCATTTTAAAAAGGTAAACCCAAGCTTCACTGAAAAAACTACAGTCTTATTCACCAAATATTTATCACTAAGTAGTTGTTCAATTAAAATGCTTGTACTATTGACCAGCATTCGGGACTGTAAAATACATCAGCATGGCTTCCCAATAGTTTGAACGGGCCAGCTGTGTCGGATCCCAATTACTGTGTAAGCTTACTATCCCCAAGGTGATCTTTTTCTCACTGTGCTTGTCTCTTTCTTATCTCTGCGTGGGCGTTGGAAGCAGGTGGACAGGAAGTCTGCCAGGACCCCAGCCTATAACTCCACTGTTCTGGCTGTGATTCCGCAGAAACACTGTAACAAAGCCCTGCTCCCCACTCAACCGGTGGGTCCCCTCATTGCTGCCTTCCAGACAGTCCTTGTGTGAGGTTACAGGTAACACCTTCAAATGCAGGGGACATTGCTGCCTCCCTTCCATGGAGAGAAACTGAACAGCGGTTTTTGATGTGAGTGTATTTCACCTGCCTCCTTACTCTAGCGGTGGAGACACAATATGTCAGAGAAGGAAGTAAGAACACGAGATTTTTCAGTTTCCATAGCGTTGGCTGAATTATGTTTTTCTCTCTCCATGAGTTCTGGTACTTTCTGGAAGACTTGAGAAGAAATATATACATTTTTAACCAAGGTGCGATTAAAATATGCATTTAATTATTTTAAAGTACCAAGATATCATACTTTCAAGAATTCATATAATCTATCCAAGGATTGTGCAGTTGGAAAAAAATGATATGAATCGTTCTGACTTGAATGCAGGTAAAATAGAAGCCAGAGTGAAGTTAGAAAAAAAATCATTTATTTCTTTCAGAATATAGTACCAGAAAAAGCACTATAAAAAGATCAAATAAAATAGCAAAGCTAGGCAGTGGTGGCAGGGAAGAAACTAGATATCATGAGGGCAAAAATAAATTATATGTGTAAAAAAATCATAACAAATAATGGGGTAAATCCCATGGAATCATAGTTTGTTTTTATAAGCAACACATGTTTATGGGAAGCACTATACTTAGACAATATTCCAGGTGAATAGTTGCTTACAATGGTATATAAGACATAACTCTGTTTTCTAGGTGTTTACTCTCTCAGGAAGGATAAAGAAAAGCAAAATATGTGTAAGTGTAACTCCAATATGAAACATTTTTTTAGAGTGTGGGTTAAAACTATCACATTTGTAGAATTGGGGAGCAAACGAACCTCAGCCATACAATTCTTCATAATGACACGAGATCTACACAATTCTTCTCTCACGTGTAACAAATTCTCCTCAACTGTGTCAGCCCTCTTTTGTTCTAATACTTCTGAAACCCTGCATCCTCTCCTGCCTGGCTGATAAACTAATGCTTTATGGTAGCTGACTTCGGTATGTTCTCTATCAATAGCTTAACCAAGCCTGTCCATAATGTGTACATGCTTTTGTGTTCTACAATGTGAAGTCCACAATGCATGCCTTTCTCTGGAGTCTTTATACATCGTCTTGCAAAACTAACCCTGGTATATGAGTTACTATTATTTGCAAGTATGTCATGTTATAAAATTCATTATACCCTACTTTTATTTTATTTGAATCCTATTTTTTAGTAAGTAACAAATGATAGGCAATTTCAACAGCAACTGAACAGTGACATCGACATTTTTACTCTTTAATTCTAGAATAGATCCAATATAACTTGGATCTTGTGGGATTGGAAATACGATATGAAGATGATATATGATCACTCCTGAGAGTTCAGGTATGAAACGTGGCACAAAACCAATCCTAATGTTCAGGTAAGGACACCCAGTTGCATGTTTGGGAACATGTAAAATGTGTTGGCAATGAAAATAATCCTGAACCTAACAATTTTGCTTATTAATTTTATTGCAGTTAGAGAGCTATTTATTCACATGGGTAGAATTCTTATTGTACTCTTTATAAATGAGCAGATCTTTTTTCTTTTTACTTTTTCATGCAATTACTTATCTGCTTCCTCCTAAAAAGGAAGTCATTCTAAATTTTGCAAGTAAAACAAACAAAAAATACTCCAAACATTTTATTTCCACGTAAAAGTAGATTTCTTGAAAAAGATCCTGAAATCTTCAAGTTTTTTTACTTAGTCTTGATAGCATATATGCTATCACTGGTATTCATGCATATACTACTTTTAATTATAAAAGTAATAGACCTAAATAATCATTTCCCCAACCCCTCTGGAGAGAGGGGTTGGGGAAATGATTATTTCATAAACCATTATGAATGTTTGGGTGTATTGCAACAAATGTGTCCCTAAGAACTGAAAAACCTGCACGAATATATTTACACATAGTTAGAGTTGGTGTTTTTACATAAAACTGGAATCATATTCTTCAATAGTATGATAACGGCACTGATTTCCTTTAACGATATCATCTGATCTTTTTGACTTTTCATTTTTTAAAAATATTTTTATTGATTTCAGAGAGGGAGATAGAAACATCAATGATGAGAGAGAATCATGGGTCGGCTGCCTCTTGCACGCCCCCTACTGGGGATCGAGCCTGCAACCAGGGCATGTGCCCTGACCAGGAATGGAACCATGACCTTGTGGTTCATAAGTCAATGCTCAACCAGTGAGCCATGCTGGCTGGGCTTCATTTTTCCATGTAACAGTTAGAAACTCCCTGATTATGAAATCCATGTAATTTTAAAATTAAAAAAAAAAATTCCACAAAACGGGAACCCCCACTGCCGGCAATCAGAGCCTCGCGTCTGAGGACCACACCCCTGCAAGCTGGAAGCTGGAAGCCAGACTCCGATCCTCTGCCCTCAATCCCAGAAGATTATCTTCAGCAACTTCTTCGCTGTCCCTGTCTGGGCCAGTAAGAAAGGATAGTGACTTTGCCTTTCATATTCAAGGTCATCTAATAATTTACACCCAGAATCATCTGCCATATTTTCAGGTGTTTGTAGAGTCTGCCGTGGACACACAGACAAGTCTTACTGACCTTGATCCTGACCTACATTCGGCCTGACTTTTCCAGCCTGGAGAGCAGACCTCACACCTGTGCCTGTCTCCTCTACACAGGGACCATGGGCCAGACACCTCGTGCATGCTCCCAGCATCACTATAATAATGACTGTCCAGCCGGAAAGATGATTCACCCTATTATTTAGCCAAATAATCCAAGCATTACTCAGGCAAGTTTATTCTCCTGACAGTGGCCTGAGAAATATGCCGTATTATTTTTTTCTAAAAGACACTAATTTTGTTTGAATTTCAACTAGGTGCACAAGATGTTTTCCTGAAAGCCTTAGATAGTCTATTATTCTTTCTTTCATAACAAAACCCTTAAGAAGGTCCTACCATTAAGTATGTTGACAACTTTCAGTACAGCAAAATAAAAATGCTTTCAAGAGTTTTTGCAGAATCTCAGGTGGCAAAGAGGCTCATGAAAAATCAGGCTTCAGAGCTGAGGTTCTTTTCTAATCAAATAACCAAAATCAGACATGATGTCAGACCAGTGGTGCTTACACTGCACAAGACAATCTGAGATTTCTCTTTCTATTGGTGTTTTCATCATTCTGAAACATTTCTATCTCTCTATAGAAAAGCTTAAGCGACCGTCTGACCGTTCAACCATCCAACCAGTAGCTATGACGCACAATGACCACCAGGGGGCAGACGCTCAATGCAGGAGCTGCTGAGCTGCAGTGACTTGGCAGCTGCAGCCGTTCTCAGGTGATGCACCCAGAACCAGAGAGGAGGGAGCCCGATTCCGGGGTGTGTCACCTGAGAGTGACCCTCTTGCAATCCGGGAGCCCTCAGGGGATGTGGAAGAGCTGGTTTCAGACCGATCCCTGCAGGCCAGGCCGAGGGACCCCACTGGTGCACGAATTTGTGCACCAGGCCTCTAGTTTTCTTATAAATATCAATGATCAAAATGGGCTCCTCCAAAATTATTCTTCATTGTTTGTGTCATGCTAGTAGTTCTTTCATATACTAGTACTTGGCAAAGGGGAAATGTGTAGCTTTAATTTCTCCTTGATATTAAAAATATTAGATGAGATGTTACTGATCTTGGGTAAATTTTATAATTTGAAAAAGGTTTTTTTCCATTTTTTTATCTGTCTCACTCCCAGGATTCAGGAAGCTGAGTTATTTCCAGGGCACCAAGAGACCAAAGTATTTCAAATTGCTTGTGATTTAAAATTTGTTAATGCAATAAGCAACTTTGTATGCTATGCAGTGATACATATTTTGTTTCGGAAAATCCACATATGAAAACAGTAAGATACTAGCTGTTTTGGATCAGGGTGTTTTTTCTTGTCGTTGTTGTTGTTGTTTTTTTCTAAGAAAGTACATGCCTTTAAATGTACTTTTTAATTAAACATCTTATGTTTTTGTTTTTTTACTTTGAGATCATTAAAAATTTACATAGAGTTACAAGAACAAATACAGAGTGATCCTGTGTACTTCTGCCCAGTGTCCCCCAATGCTAACAACTGGCAAAACTACAGAAACTCACAACCAGGATGTTAAAACAGTGATACAGTCAAGACAGAGAACATGGTAGTCACATGGGTCCCTATGTTGCCTTTCATTACCAGCCTCCATTCTGGCCTCACCCCTCGTTCCTAAGACCAAGCAACCACTAATTTCCTCTCTATTACTATAATTTTGCTCTGGCAAGAAGGTTCTCCAATGGATTCCCACAGGGGAACTTTTTGGAACTGGCTTTTTTGGGTCTAGCGCGATTCCCTGGACTTTCAGCCAAGTTGCTGTGCTCTCACAGTGTGTTCCTCTTTTATCGCTGAGTCATGTGCCAGGGAATGAACACACCGTAGTTTATTTAACCACTCACCTGCTGGAGCACATCTTGGTCATGCCAGTTTGCGCTCTTGCAAGTAAGTTACTGTGAATGTCTCTGTACACATTTTTTTAAAATATATATTTTATTTATTTTTTACAGAGAGAAAGGGAGTGGGATAGAGAGTTAGAAACATCAATGAGAGAGAAACATCGATCAGCTGCCTCCTGCACACTCCCTACTGGGGATGTGCCTGCAACCAAGGTACATGCCCTTGACCAGAATCAAACCTGGGACCCTTGAGTCCGCAGGCTGACGCTCTATCCACTGAGCCAAACCGGTTAGGGCTCTGTACACATTTTTGTGAAGTTTTCATTTGTCTGAGATAACACATTTTTAGGACGCCTGGGGTCTCCTTCAGCTTTGCTGAATTTCATAATTTTTATGTCACTTTTCCCATGAAAAGAACATGCAAGCTTCTGTGTCCATCTCATCCATGATTACAGTTAGACCACAGATATACCACTGAGAATTCTTAGTAACAAACAAGAGACATTGATGTTCCTCTGATTAGAACAGACAGGAAATACATTTATAGGCTTTGGAGTAGCTTTCGGAATCAGCAGGTTTCCCTGATAGGGCAAGAATAAGAAATGTCAGATGTACCCAGGATCACAGCCAAAATACAATAGAATAAACATGGTAAAGACACTCATGCCACCGCCTGAAGACAGGGGCCTCTGCACGGGACGCAGCTGCCCGGGGCTCTGCAGACCACTGGACGGGGGGGAGCCCGCTGCTGCCCCTGCATCTTAGATCTTGCCGTGAGCACAACAGCCGTCACAGTGAATCTCTCCTTTTCCCAAGCACACAGCCACACATATTCTAAATGTCCTAGCGAATGCCCCCCGATATCTGCAATCCCAAAGAACACGGTGTCCTGAATCTGTGGTCATTTTTCTGATCAACAATTAAATTGATGGCTTTGGCCTTAGGTTCAATTTCCTGAAGGGGTATCTGCAGATTAAAGAGCAACACTGAGCATACTCTATGACAATGTTGTTTACCTAATGAAAAAAGTCAAGTTCATTCTATTATTAAAAAATGAAATAGTAGCCTGTCCAGTGTTGCTCACTGGTTGAGCTGTATTCACATCATAGCATGAATCAGGAGGCCATGGTTCAATTCCAGGAGGAACTGATCCAGGGCATGGTTCGATTCCAGGTCAGGGCATATGCCAAGGTTGGGGGCTCGATCCCCAGTAGGGGGCCTGGAGGAGGCATCTGATTCTGATCGATGATTCTCTCTCATCATTGATGTTCCTATCTCTGTCTCCTTCTCCCTTCCTCTCTATGAAATCAATAAAAATAAATAAATAAAATGATAAGGGGTGGGGAATGAGGCTGCCGGAAGGAATGTACGGTGGGACAACTGCTTTGGAAAGTAGCCTGGCAGTTCCTCAAATGGTGAAACACGGAGTTACTGCATGACTCAGCAGTTCAACACCCAGCTATGGAGCCATGTAAATGAAAACATACATCTACACAAAGACAGGTACATGAACGCTCATAGCAGCACCATTCAAAAGAGCCCCAAAATAGAAATAACCCCGATGTCCATCAGCTGATGAATGTATATAAACAAATGTAGCTTATCCATGCAATGAAATATTATTTAGCCAATGAATGAATAAAGTACTGATTCATGCTATGATGTGAATACAGCTCAAAACATTATGCAATGTGGAATATGTTCATCACAAAACATACACACATATTGTGTGATTCTGTTTATATAACAGGCAAACCTATGGAAAATAAGGTAGGTTAGTGTTTGTCTAAGGCTGGGGTGAGGAGGGTGCAGCTGGGGAGAGAATTAGATGATGATCGTGGCCGGACATATCTTTAAATCTAGTAAATAATCATTAGTTATACATTTTAAAAAATGGGTAAATTTTATGGTATCTAAATTATCCTATATAATAAAAGCTTAGGTGGCGTCATGTGACATCATCACAAGATGACCACCATGATGTCATGACAAGATGGCCGCCACAAGATGGCAACCACAAGGTGACCGTTACAAGATGACCACCACAAGATTGTCACCACAAGATAGCTGGCAGTTGTGGGCTATCAGGCTGGCAGGGGAGGGCAGTTGGGGGCAACCAGCCTGGCAGGGGAGGGCAGTTGGGGGTGACCAGGCCTGCAGAGAAGGGCAGTTGAGGGCAACTAGGCTGGCAGGGGAAGGCTGTTGGAGGTGATCAGGCCAGTAGGCAGAAGCAGTTAGGGACAATGAGATAGGCAGGCAGGCGAGCGGTTAGGAGCCAGCAGTCCTGGATTGTGAGAGGGATGTCCTACTGCCAGTTTAGACATCCGGCAGTCAGACATCCCCCAAGGGGTCCCAGATTGTAGAGGGTGCAGGCCAGGCTGAGGGACACCCCCCTCCCATGCATGGATTTTGTGCACTGAGCCTCTACTATATCAATAAAGATGTGACAAATAAATAAAAATGAAACCCAGCATTTTCTGACTTTTGAACATACTGTATACTTCCTGTCTATATATTATAACACATGTCAGTAAAGGGATGTCTATTGATATTTGTATATTTAGTGTCATTTTAATTGACTGTATCATTAATCACAAAGATTGCAACAAGGCACTGCCCAGCCCATCATTACATTTTGAAAGTTTCAGAAAGGGATTCATGCACCTGCCCTTAGGTCCCCTTTCCTCTTAGCCCCTCCTGGTCCTTTCCCACCAAGTGTGCGCACTGTCCTTACATTTCTAAAGTGGTGATTAGTCTATTGTCACTGTCTCCTCCTCCAGACCTCCCAGTCATTTCTGAGCTGCTGCAATCTGGTTTCTGACCCTTTTCTGACCTTCCTATTCTATTGAAAACATTTCCTACCTCTAAATTGACAAATTACTCTCATTTTTTTGTTATACTTCTGCATTATTTGACACATGAATCACTTGCTCCTTAATCAACTCCAGTGGCATCTTAAGCAACGTTCACATCCTTGTCTTCATCAAGTCCTCAGACAGATGAACCCAAAGCATACTTGCTGTCTTCTCTTCTACTTCTTTCTTTAAATAGATTTTATTGATTTCAGAGATGACGGGAGAGGGAGAGATAGAAACATCAAAGATTAGAGAAAATCATTGATTGGCTGCCTCCTGCATGCCCCCCACTGGGGACTGGGCCTGCAACCCAGGCATGTGCCCTGACTGGGAATCAAACCATGGTCCATAGGTCGACACTCAACCATTGAGCTATGCTTGCTGGGCTTCCTTCTATTGCTGAAGTGCAGGTATTCCCAAGGGTTTCATTCTTAGTTTTCCTTTCTCCTGCTACTCAATCATTCTATTTGATCTCATTCGCCCCAGGTCTTTGTTACCTGCTAAGATATTTACACACTCATACATCTATGTACCTGACTATATCTCTTTTGCTGCACCAAACTAAATAACAAGTAATTATAAAATCTGTAGCCACAACCACAAATATACCTCCTAACTAATCTCTATTTATGCTTTTTATATATTACAATATCAGTTCTCATGGGGACATGATATGGTGTTGTAATTTTGTCTACTTGATAGATGAAGAAGCTAAAGTTTAGAGAACTGAGGATCTATTTCTCTCCATCTGAAATGATGCTTATTGTTTCAGGAGCCCCAGCACCTTTCTGCTGGAAGCACGAGAGGCTGCCTGAAGATTTCTGCTTCACTCCAACTGTTCTTATACTGTGGCCAACGGGTAATGTTGATGAAACATTTACCTAATGAGGTGGCTTCCCATAGGATTAAGTCAAATTCCTTTGCATGGCACACATCTCTGTCTTACTGCCATTTCTGTCCACTATTTTGAAGTATTTGCACTTTCCAGAAAGAATCCTTTTCCTCAGCCTCGGCCATGTTTTTGCACACACTGGTCCTTCCCGGGGTAAGTTAATGCCACACCCCTGGAAAGCTTTTCCTGAGCACAGGGTGCTCTGACTAACCACTCACCTCCCACTGTGCTACTTTCCATCTGAGAATTATTTTACCTTGAAAAGGCAGCACAAGCATTGAAGGTATATTTACCTGCCCTAGGAACCCATTTAGTCCATATCAGATCTCAAAGAAGTAACTTAAGCCAGAGGATTTCCAGCTTTCACATCTATAAAATGACTAATTCCTACATCAAATCTTATTGTGATGATACCATTAATATTAATGGCACCTAGGATAGAACAGGTGCTCCAAATATGCTGGAAATGATTGTGGTCTACCAACAGACTGCAGAGTTCACTTTAAATTCCCCCAGGACAACCAGTGGAACTTCTTATCACTCCTTTTCATTCTCCAGTCCTGGCATAGGAGGTGCTTAATCATTTTTTGATACACAAATGAAGCTTTGATTGAAATGGTTCCATAAATATAACCAGTTCTCCCAGTTAAAAGTATTCATAAATATATATTTATGTGTGAACAAATGTTAACATGTCCTTCCTATTATAATTAAAGATCTTTATTCTTGCTAATATATGGAATTTTTAGACATAATTGATACCCAGAAGCCAACAATATTTGTTTCCTACAGAAAGAAAAGGACAGACAGCAGAGGGTAGAACAACGGGGAGATCATGGACGTGAAGAAGGCCAGCATCGCAGGAGACTGAATCACAGAGCAGCGGGCGCTCTAGGAGGACCTGGGAGAGCACAGTCAATGAAGGCCTATTCTCTATGAGATGCTGTTTCAGGCACTTGAGACACAGCAGAAAACAAGACAAGAATACATCATCTTATGCAACATCATTCTAGTGGGGCTAGAGGGGGTGAGAGACAAACAGAAAACCAAATAAATGAGTGAAATAAATAATGCTTGAGAGTGACAAATTCTAGGAAGAAAGACAAAAAAGTCATGATGGGTGAAGCATTGGAGGTTAAATAGGCTGAACAGGGAAGTTCTCAATGAGAAGGTAACAGTAGAAACCAAGTCCCAACGATATTGTGAGAAAGAAGAAGCTGGATCTGGATCGGCAAATGCAAAGGCAAACACAGTGATCAAGCCTGGGTTTCCAGGGGTGGTTATGCAGGGTGTCCGGACAGCTCAGCGCAGTGAAACCGGGAAGCCCAGTTCTTCCTTCAAACACACCCAACTCATGCTCAGCCTCTTATGCCAACAATCAGGTTCTTTGCAAGATCCTTCATGTCTTTCTCTCTATGGCGCTGACTTTAAGAAGAAGTGATAAGTAACCTAAAGTCAGTAGTGCAACCATGAATCCCTTTAGACTCCTTTTGACATGCTACCCATCTTCAAAGGACTTGCGTAAATCAGCTCCCATACAAAAAAGCCTGGTGTGGGTTCCAAGTCTGGATCCTTAGAGACTAGGAAAGGGACCAGTTGGAGTGGACAGTGGAACCCCATCCTTGAAGGCAGACAAAAACCAGGAGAAAAGAACCCCCTGGAACACAGCCCGCCCGTGAACAAGTCCATTGTCTAATCATCTCTCCACCGTAAGTGAGAAAAGAACCCCCTGGAACACAGCCCGCCCGTGAACAAGTCCATTCTCTCATCATCTCTCCACCGTAAGTGCTCCCTATGTGAACTAATTCCTATAATAGATCTCTTCTTTCTCTATCTATCTATCATCTATCTATCTATCTATTGTCTATCTATCATCTATCTATCTATTGTCTATCTATCATCTATCTATCTATCTATCTATCTATCTATCTATCTATCTATCTATCTATCTATCTATCTATCTATTCATCCACCTATCCTATTGACTGTTTGTCTGGGGAACCCTGACTAAAACAAACCTGTTCTGTCCTGTTTCTAATATACTATTTTAGACACATCCCAAAGTGATGTTAGTTGGATACTAATATTTCACGAAGTTTATCGGAGTGTAATTTCAGTTGTTACTTACAATCCTCATCTTTTCTGTGAACCTCAGGTCTAATGGTGGCTTGTCAAGGAAATAACTGTCGGTCACCAGGCTGCATTCAGAATCCTCCCTCCCTCAGAAAACTAAGATCTCCTCCCGGAGCCAAGCTCTTCATGCCTAGGACGTAGTCCCTACAGGACAATTTATGCTAGGATAAATCAATCTGTCTTCATACAGTTTTTATGTTTGCCCAACCTACTATTTATGTAGTAGATACACTTCCAGATGTAGCACAATTTTATCTAAGCTGAAACTGAAGTCCCTGATGCAGATACATGGAGGAGAAACAATATAAACAGGCATTTGTTTTGTGTTCCAAATAAAATGCACATGTGCAATATTTATAATCCATAAAAAAGATGATTAGTAGATATTAGCAACGATGACTGAGCACCCACTGGCTTCTTCCATTTATTTTTATCTGCTCACTGCGGGATAAATGCTAAGGGCTCAGGACTAAGTAAATTGTGATACCGCTGTGTCTGACTGGTGTGCAGGCACATCGTTGTAGAGGCCTCTCCTCTCTCCACCTCATGCTGACTTTCCAAAGCAATCTGATTCTACAGGTAAACTTCCTCTTTCACCTTCACTCCAATTTCCTACGCGTGCCATCTACTCTACACCCCCACTCCTTCCGTTGTCGCACCTCAGTACTTGCAGAAGAATATACACTCAGTACACGGTCACTGGGCGAATAGCATGTTGATTACACTAACTACTAGATAATTCAATTATAAAGGGAACCCTCACTCATGAATTTGTGATCTATTCTTGACTACAGCTGCCGGCCCTCCAGCCTCCGCCACGGTGCGCGGATTTTATTTGATCCACCGCTGTATGTTATCATGTCCTCCAGATATTGTGAAATGCCAGTGTGATTTTTATTTTATGATGTTAAGGGAAAAAAATGAAAGAAAATGTCACTAATTTCTACTTCGTTAAATTTGGGATTTGTGATCATTTAACATGTTCCAGCCTAAAGGCTACCTTTAATAATATGATAAACAAATGAGTAGCTTAAAGTCTAACCCAGGAGGAGTGGTAAAAGCCCTTGGAGAAAGCACATTAATTGTTATGTGCCGGCTGATGACACTAATTATAAATAAAATGAGGTTGAGTACATCTACTCGGAAGCATGTTCTGCTCAACAATGGAAAGAAACAAGCAAACAAAAAACCCATGGGCTTCGGCTTAAATTAGACTTGTCAATTAATCACAGCAGATATTTCATTTATTCCTAATAGTCTTTTATAAAATCATAAAAATTATAAGCTGGATGGGACATGCAATGGAATGCAAACTCTCCTTCGGCAGATGTGGAAACGGAGGGACACATCTATTGATGCCTCAGCCTGGTCAACTCAGAGTTACTACTGCCCCATGATACTTCTGTCGTCTATCTAATTAAAACAAATAAGGGAAGCTTTAATCTAGTCACACCCCTTTCATAAAAAAAATAAATAAAAAAGAACTTCTCAGCCCATTTAGTAACCTTTAAAATAACGGGAGATTAGCTGGTCAGAAAATCGCAGTGGACTTTAACACTAAATAATCTCCCTTCTCTGGAATCCCAGAGCTATTATTCCAATTTCCTTGCAGGATTGTCACTTTCTAGCATATATAGGGAAGGTGTATCGTGTATAAGACTGTAATTACTCCAAAGGCAAGTGGTTCCCTTAGACACATGAATTGTTTGTAGAAAATGATACAAAAATTATCCATCCACAGTTTGTTTTTTGAGTACATGAAACTGGTTAAGAAAAACACTATGATTTCAAATCTAAAATATTTTACTGGATGTAGGAAAACTAGATAGTGTTTCCCTTGTTGTACACTGTTCATATTATCATATATTGAGCTATCGGATTAAAAAATGTGAATAATCTACTAATAGAAAATTAACGTTTTGCTTTAGTTTTTTTTTTAATAGTTCTATATGGTATGATATTCTTCATGTATCTCTATATCCCAATTATCCCTCTAATGGAAATATTCATTAAGTTTCACTCGTAGAGTTAAGCACTGATTGATTTAAACTTATTTACTTATATTAAAACCCAAACATAGCAATATATATCACAGAGAGTTTTTTGAAGTACTTTTGTCCTTAATTGTGGCTAGTTTTGGCCGAAACCGGTTTGGCTCAGTGGATAGAGCGTCGGCCTGCAGACTGAAAGGTCCCGGGTTCGATTCCGGTCAAGGGCATGTACCTGGGTTGCGGGCACATCCCCAGTGGGAGATGTGCAGGAGGCAGCTGATTGATGTTTCTCTCTCATCGATGTTTCTAACTCTCTATCTCTCTCTCCCTTCCTCTCTGTAAAAAATCAATAAAATATATTAAAAAAAAATTGTGGCTAGTTTTGGAGATTATATTATTTAAAGTTGAGAGGAAAGAAGGATTGCTTAAAATCATGGTCAGATAAAAATGTGTTTTAAAAGCTTAAACATTATATTCAGTAAAAGTCATAGAACGAATTCAACTTTGAGATGTGTGATACAACACAATTAGAATTTCTGTTCAATTAGCAAGTTAGCTACAGTGAGAATGAAGTATTTACTCACAGACATGCCTTACTGTATTTTGAAAAGATTGTCAAAAGTTAACATTTGATTTGTGGTTATAGTTTTTATCAAATAAATCCCCAAATTACTAATTTTAGAAATAACATTTTGGTGTGTGACGGGAAAACCTTTTACAACTGGGAAACCCTTCTGTGCCTTTGAATTTAAACATTCCCCGGATACAAGCTTGGGTTGGCACAAAAGATACCGTCTTGAGAAGAGAAAGTTCAACAGATCAAGTAGCTAGGAAATTATATCTATTGACGGAAGCGTTCCCTGGTAAAGCGAAGCTTCCTCGGTTGCCTGCTTAGTTAGAAGCTCTTAGCTAGAGGCACCGAGAGAGCGTGCCCGAGCTCCCTGTCCCCTCTGCGGTACAGCCACGATGGCCATGGCATCGGGGTCAGGCCTGTGGCTGGGAGGCAGGCGGGGGCTGCACAGCTCTCCTCTAATCTCAGTGGAGTGGGTGTTGCTGGAAAGGGAAGGACTGCTTTATGGAGCTGTCACCAGACATGAGTCCAAGTGCTGTGGAAGCTGCCAGCTGTTTGCTGGGAGCTCCCTCCTGCTGGTCCTGGAGGGGGAAGAACCTCCCGCTCCCCCCGCCTGGCTGTCCTTTCCTGGCGTTCAGCTTAAAGCAGCTCACTGCACTGCACTTTCTAGACACCTACATCTTTCTGACATTCCATTTCTTTCCTTTCTTTTCTCTGACCTACCATTTGTCCTGTGTTGGTGCAGTGGTCCACCTTCCATCACCTTCACTTTCTTAAAACATAAGAAAAGGCATCACACAGTTCCTGTAAGCAATGTTTCTCATTGTCGCCACCAAAACTTTCTGCCATCAACCAGGAGAAAGGTTGAATAATTAAGAGACCCCGGAGAAAGAAGAGAAGCGTAAACCTATGTAACCAACTGACTTGCAAAGATCTCTTTTATTTATCTTTTTTCCTTTTTGTTTAATAGAAAGTAGCAGAGGATAAATGTTGCTAAGGAGGAGATGAAAAGATCTGCTTAGAGTCCATGGGCCCATCTAGGAAATAAGGGCCAAATTCTCATTCTTCTCCCTAGATTCAGTGTCAGAGGAACTTGTTAGGGCTGCGTGTTTGTTAAGAACAATATGTAAGAACAAGTAAGAACAGTATAGCCACTAAGACAGAACAAATAATTAGCATCTAGAGGAGCCTGGGACCAATGACTGGGCATGATCTACAGTTTGGTTCTGGAGTTGAGGCAACTTTGAATTTAAGAGACAAACTAAGAGATATGTGGCCCGGCTGAGCTAAGGAGATCATGCCTACAGGACCAGGAACCCAATGACTAAAGGCAGGTTTATTCCCACTATAGCAATAGAGTTGATCAGACAAAAAAACTTTCAAGAAAAAGAGGATAATAGGTATACAGACACGGCTAAACCATGGAAGACAGGAAGTGGGCGAGTATAATGTATCTCGGTTTAGAGCTTGGATGGCTTTTGAGCCATGAAGTGTGGGATCCAGGGGAGCCCTTCCGTGTCTCAGAAACCAGTCCAGAGATGACTTCAGAAAGTAAGGCTGGAAATGCCCAGGCATCCTCCTGGGTCGGAAGGGAGGCCTGGCAGAGCTCGTGGGATGGATGCTGGGCTAGTGTGAAGGCCGGGCTGGGAGCAGAACAAGAGCAGGGTCCATAAGTTCACACCGCAGCTGCATTTGCAGCCTCAGGACAACCCCCTGACATACATGCAGGTGTGGGAACGCAAACGTGGGAGCTGGAGGAAGTTCAGCTAGAGAAGAACAGTGCATTGTGTTTGGGCATGTTTTCATCAGTGTGTGGCCAAATGCACAAATCTCAAGGTCCGAGGAAGGATAAAAACGAAATGGCGAAAGTTGAGATCTTATAAACCATGGTCTCCAAGTAAAAGTGTATAAAGAAATACATGTTGTCTCCCTGCTGATCCTTCAATCCTGGGGACAAAAATGGTGGGATTAGGAGATATGATGATGGCAAATGTAATTTCTCTCAAAGTAACCAAGTTGTTACAGAAATTTCACACTTTCTAGATAATAGATCCAAACACGATTTCAACAAAATTTTGCAGAATAGAACCTAATAATTCTCAAATTCATTTTATAGTAATACCTTGATTCACTATTTTTCTTTTACCTTGTTGTGTTTGATCATTTTTTATGCTTATTAATCACCCAAAACTGAAGAAGATAGCAAAGAGGAAAAAATAAAGATACAAAATGCATCACATCTTTCAGATCTCATAAAATTTTTGTTAGAAATAAAATTTAGTGAATCTCCCACTGACTAGTGGAGCTTATATTGAAGCAGAAAAAATAAGGAATATTTAAAATAAATATGTCAGGGGTCCTCAAACTACGGCCCGCGGGCCACATGCAAATACAAATATTGTATTTGTTCCCATTTTGTTTTTTTACTTCAAAATAAGATATGTGCAGTGTGCATAGGAATTTGTTCATAGTTTTTTTTTAAACTATAGTCCGGCCTTCCAACGGTCTGAGGGACAGTGAACTGGCCCCCTGTTTAAAAAGTTTGAGGACCCCTGAAATATGTCATACTTAGTATGATATGTTATTAAGTATTATATGCTGCTGAGTAAAGAGTGGAGGATTTTTAATTATTAAAATTTAATTAACATATTTTTGTCTACAAATTGCTGCTTGAAATGTGATATAAAAAACACATTTTCTAAAATATGTTTTATATTTTTAATGTACTCATGTTTACAAAACTCTTTTCCTTCTATGTGTGAACTTCAGTTTAATACCAACAAATTATTACAAATATTAAATTAATATAATATTAATTAATGAAATATTACTGTAAATGCTTAAATAAATTTTGCCACCACATTTTAAATATGTTTTCCCTGTTTCTCAACAGTACTTGTAATCAGAAAATTGCTATTTTGGGAAATATAATCACATGAAAGGTTATATACTATATATATATATATATACACACAATTGTTATATATATACCATAACAATTTTTTCTATTAAGGCTCAATGAAGTAAAAAGGTGTTCAGCAAAATGTCTGATGGTTCCCTACTTGTATTTAAACTGAAAAGTTAACAGTTACAGAAAAGTAGAAATTATTTCTCTATGCATGTTGAGCCATATCTACCATAAACAAGCCTCCAACTGTTACATAGAAATTGATAAATAATATAGAGGTAGATGGCATTTGATAGACAGGCATTCTTTAATTTTTTAAATTAGATTCCCTTTGAAAGACTCTGAGTGCCTTCAGAACAGGGACTGTGATGAGACTAAAAACTCTATTAACCTCTGTTTAACCAGAGAATTAAGATTGAGAGCATCACTTTTCCCATCTCAAATGAACCTGCTTCGATATAACCTGCATCATTTGCACAACGCCTGCCAAGCCTCCAAGGGCACTTTCTACTGATTTGATTTTTTTTCTGGGAAAATTATATTATTTTGGAAGCAGCAACACATTTTCTGGAAATAACAACACCAGTCAAAACAATTTAAACTACTTTCTCAAAACAATTTAAACTACTTTCTCCAACATATTTCTTTACTCATAAGCTACATCAAAAACAAACAAAAATTCTGAAAAGCTTGATTATAATAATGAATAAATTATATATATATATATATATATATATATATATATATATCTTAATATAAATCCAATCATTTTGACTTTATCAACCTTAACTTTTCCCGCCCTCAATTTTAGCAGTTGCATGTTATAAAAATATTTCTCAAAGAAATCAACAAACTCAGGAAATCAAGACAGCAAAACTGATTGTAAAATATTTGATTAAATAAGTGATAAGAAATATCAATGAAAATCCTAACAAAACTAAAATGCAGGATGAAATTTCAAGATTTAATTAATTTGACAATAACATTTTCATATGACAATCTTTATTTTCAAATAAAAATATGTGAGACTTTTAAAGGGTGATGATTTTCTGTACTTTTAAACATTTCTGCTTCCCACTCTTTGCTTATAACCATTTTTTGACCCAAACTCCTTGTCATTATCACACAAAAATTGTTTTAACCATCCGTTTTGCTTAACATGAAAGAGTAATCCTTAATTATTATATTAAAAGGTGATATGAACAAGATGACATTGTGGCTTTATCATCATTCAGCTCAGGCATTCACAGCAAATGGCCCGCGTGCAGATCCCAGAGGATGGCTTGTGAATACATCGCTGTTGATGCAAACCCCCTCATTTAGTCTCTAATGTAGGTGTATAATTGGGCAGGTGTACAGAAGAGTGGCAATTGGTCCTAAGTGGGTAACAAGAACTGAAGCTACTTAGAAAAAAAACAAGACTAATTCTTGGACAGACAGCCCAGCTGCGTGGCCTAGTGGTTGAGCATCGACCTATGAACCAGGAGATCACAGTTCGTTTCCCCATCAGGGCACATGCCCAGGTTGCAGGCTCAATCCCCAGTGTGGGGCATTGGAAGAGGCAGCCAATCACTGATTCTCTCTCATCACTGATGTTTCTATCTCTCTCTCCCTCTTCCATCCTCTCTGAAATCAATAAAAATATTTAAACAGAATAGGCAGATAATTTATTATGATTTGAGAGATCAGCATGTGCCTGGAGGTTGGGTGATGTTGCTAATTTTATTGCCACGTTTCAAAGAAGCATTTTTCATACCCTTCAATGATAAGGTTTTGGTTAATTGGGTTTTTAAAATTTTAAAGGTCTTTAATAATAAATTATCCACAGCATGTCTATTGCCAGCCACAGATGCCATCTCATTCAGGGCTGTTTTTAAAGTACTTTATAATTAATCACAAAATTAATTGATATTTAGGAAACAGTTTTGTTTCCATGCCCAGCCCATTCCTTCACCTTCTAAGTATGCATGGCTCATAAAAACATGTAGACCACACAGTGGAAAAATCAGAGTATTATAAATGCACAGGCTCCGTGAATCAAATTAATCTCAGTGACGGTCAAGCAAATGGCCCAATATGCTTCCTTTCCTTCATTCCACACTTTCTTAACTGATTATTCAAGATCCATGTCAAAGTCCATGTCCTCTGGGAAGTAATACTCTTCCCTGAAGAGAAATCAAGTAACAACTAAGGAAACAATGTGTTGTAGGGCGAGGCAACAGACTAGGACACAGATGTAGTCCTTAATTTCAAGGAGCTGGGGCTGGATAGAAGTAGATAATTATAAAACAAAATGCTATGTTCATAGCGATACATACAAGTCGGCAGGGGAATAAAGAGAACGGTCCCTTATTTTGTTGTGGTTTCAGGCCGGCTTTCTGGAAGCAGGGAGGCGCCATTAGAAAGAGCAGATAGTGGACAGGTGATTGACTGGCAGGGGACAATGGCTGTTGAGTTCAGAGGGAAGAGGCTGGGAGTAGGTCTTTCAGGAGAAGATGGCAGCTATTGTCAGTATGTGAAATCTCATGAACAAAAACTGACAAACAAAATAGATCCAGAGTCATGGAATCATGCAACAGACTGAGGATTCTCAGAGGGTAGGGGGGAAGCGATTAATCAAAGAACTTATATGCATATGTACATAACCCACCAACACAGACATATTGTGCTGAAGGCCTGGGGAGGGGGCGGGAGTGGGGGGAAGGAGGTCAATGGGAGCAAAAATGGGAGCATCTATAAGACTTTCAACAGTGAAGACAGATTTTAAATAAATAAA
>NW_005871202.1:896652-913797 GCF_000147115.1 Myotis lucifugus | reverse complement strand
AGTGGAGATGAGCTGGAGCTGTGTGTCCAGTCACTTGATCTACACAAATCTGCAAATTACATTAGGAGCTTGGAATCTGTCTCAGAAGCAGCAGAAACCATCGAAATGCTTTGAGCAGAGAACATCCTCAGGTGTGTGTGTGTGTGTGTGTGTGTGTGTGTGTGTGTGTGTGTGTGGTTAATTTGTGGGTTTTTTTAACTCCCTGGAGGCTGCTGGGATAATGTATTCATGAAGTACAATTCTGAGGAAAGTAAGGACATGAATGCACTGTTTCAGTGTAGTAGTAATGAGCACACCAATAAAGGCATTTTGATGGGATGCAGATATTTGGGAGGACAACAATTGGGATGACAGTAACAAGACACAGTGCTGTTTGGAACAGAGGGATCGAGAAATCAGTGGCAGGACCTCACGGTTCTACGTGTGTCCTCAGTGAGCACCCCGATGCCACATTTCCTCAGTGACTTTTGGCAAATTTCTTAACATTTTTAAGCTTAGTTTCCACCCATCAGCTGTACAGGGCTGGGAATATTCATTGAAATCATTCACATAAAGTACCTTTCACAATGTGAGGCACATACTATGAACTCAATGAAGGTTAGCTAGGTATTATGATTAACACTATTAGGAAGTACATTAGATATGGCTACCACTGACTGAAACGAGAAAAATATGAGAAGCAATCAACTGGGTTCAGGTTTTGAAATTCCAGATAATTATGGAGGAAGACATCCAGGTGAAAATGCCCAAGATATTAGAGTAACAATCTGTTCCCAGGGAGCGTCTGATGGTTGAGAACATCAATATGGCAGTAGCAGGATCACACAAATGGGAAACAGGAAAATTTAGGAGCAGTAAATGGCGAGTCCTAAGGAGGCAATAGAAAGGGCAGAGGGAGCAGTCTGACTTGGGCAGTGTGGCCTCACAGAAGCTACTGGCAGCAGGAGTCTAAAGGAGGAGGGCACGCCTAGCAGAGACAGAAGTCAAAAGAAAGTCTAGTACGATGACTGAAAATGCCCAGTGGGCTCAGCAAGTGGGGGTTGTCTGAAGCCTGTTCATTAAACAGGAGCATCGGTGTCCTTCCTGGGACTTTTCTAACTGAAGCTGGGGAAACAGTTTCCCTTGGTGAGATTCTGAGAATGCATATTCCATCTATGAGAGAATAAATGTAATAATATAAGAGAAGCAGTTAAGGGAGAGGGAGAAGGGAAGACGGAAGGTGGGAGGCAGAGAAACAGGAGGGAAAGAGAATTGAGAGAGGAGAGAGAGGAACTACAGGAGAAAGTTGAGAGAAGAGGAGATAGAATGGTGATGATGGTCTAATTGCTGTTAGGATGTCATATGATCATTCCGAAAAACACCCCCCCACCCTCCCCCACACACACAAGGAGGGTAATCCTATGATTCAGTCTTCACTCACAGGTTTGTGAGTAGGTGGATTTTCAGACACATGCACTTAATGAAAGAGCTAAGTCTTTATTTGTAGTTTAATAAAGCTAACTAAAGTTATCCTATATATTCAACACTTTGGTAAAGCATCCTAAAGGAGGGAGTGATAAGGAGCAGTATTTTCTACCAAATAAAAATAAGGAGTCTTTTTCCCAGTTAATTGACTCTTTTCATTGCATTTTTCACATTATCCGGAGGTTGTATAAAGTCATATTAAATTAAATTCAAAGTGATCAAGTTTTAAAGATTGTCTATCTGGGCTAATTAAGCCATGAATTAGTGTTTAGTAGAGCTTAAAATTTAGAGTAGGCGAAATGAATAATAAGAGAATTCTTGCATTTGGCTATAGTAGAAATTGCCAATGCTTTTTTAGGTTAATCTTATAGAGAGCATTGCGTAAACATTCACTTTAGAACGTATAAGAATGAGTGGAGACCAAATAAGCCATTTCATCAAATAATCATCATATAACAACTACTCAAATATTTATGGACTGTTTATTATGCATTAGTCAATCTGTTTACCCCAACATGGCAACAGATACATCTCTCTCTTTCTGTGTACACACACACACGCACACACACACACACACACACATATGGAAATTTGGCTCTACCAAATTTATGGGCTTAGAAACCATATTAAGATTTACTAGAAAAATTTAAAACTGAGCCCAGGGAGCTGTAAGTTAGTAGCTCTCCCTTACACTGACCCTTCTTCAATAGCTCAGGCTCATTTCCATTCCAAGGCTGAAGTATGAGGTTGATTCTCCAGGTCACTCTCTTGCTAAATTTCTCAACTTCTGAACAACTTCTGTACACGCTGTTTCTTGGCAAAACCTCCCTTTAGGATGAAGCCTCTGTTCCTGCAAGAATGCTGCTGCTTCCGGTCTTGGCTGGACCCAGCTCAATCATTTCTCCTGAATCGCTTAGATATTTCTTTCATGACCCTAGAGAGGTTCCCAGTGCAATGAGTGAAGACGCAGGAAAGGCCCGAGGACAGTGGAGAGGTTCCCAGTGCAATGAGTGAAGATGCAGGAAAGGCCCGAGGACGGAGCCCGAGGCACTCCGTCATGCAGATGTCAGGGTGTCAGGAGAGGAGAAAGATCAAATTCGAAAACCCAGGCATGACCAGTGAGAGGGAAGAAAACAATGGGGTCAAATGCTGCTGATGGGCCAGTTTAGATGAGGACGACCTGACATGTAGACGCAGCAATAGGGTAGTTGTTGATGGCTTTACCCTGGGCGGTGTGAACGGAGAGATGGGGAAATATCTGATTGAGGTGGGAAAAATAGGACATGAGAGCAGAGTAATTGATGATCAGGTCTAAAGAGAACTCACTGGATGGGTTTTGCTGCAAAGAGGAACAAAGAAATGGGGTGAGTAGCTGGTGCAGGAAATGGTCTAAGGAAATGTTAGTTTTAATGGAGGAAAGAGAAGCTGTAGGAATGATAGAGCAGAGAAGAAAATGTGATAATGAGGTAGACAGAGCAGAGAATTGCTAACTGATGGCCTTGAGCATGGAACAGAAGATGGCATTGGCACAGTAGTACTTGTGAAATGAATGGAAGAATACGTGAAAGAATGAGGCATGTGGAGGCTTTTATTTTAACATTGTCACTAACTGCATTGATGTTAAATATCTGTAAATAAGCAAAGGAAAGTGATATTTCATTCTTAATTTGTTAGAAAATAGTAAAAGAAAAATAGACTATTTTTATTAAAAATAGACAAATATTAAATCAACTAGTAAGCACTTAATTATCCCCAACTATAGAATGATTAACCTGTCTGACATAAAAATGAAAAAGAAGACGGGTTTGCTACCCTTAAGGTATGTAATGAATAGTTAAGAAAAATATAGTATGTGCAATCAACGAAGTTACTTGTGCTATTTAGTATTGAAAAGGTCATTTGTTATATTTATTATTGATACTATTTAACCTATGGCTGTTATTGTTTTTTAACTCTGTGGCCAATTATGTCACTTGACACCCAGTACAAGGAGGCAAATAGTGGGAACTGCTGGAGTACTCAGCAAAAAACAAATGGTCTTTCCTTAGGCGGCATCATTTATATCCAGGTTTCAAACTGCTCTTAAAGTTGTGCTAATTTTTCTCTTTCCCCTCATGTTCTCCCTGGGAGGCAGGCTCACTCCCCTCAGGACCATATCATTAAGAGCGTTCTTTTATTCTGCCAAGGCAACATTCTGCCCAGGACACCAATTTTTCTTTAATTGTCGGTTTCCTTTGCCATTTTCCCAGCACAAACAGTCTACCTCCATTTTTTATCATCTTAGAGTCTCTAACGGTTCAGAGCTCGGGCTCGGTGTCAGGTTGAGGGGTCTCATGACACAAGCCGTAAAGTCTCTGGCGCGGCCGTTCACCTCCCTGTGCTTTTGTGAGCACATCTGTAAAACGAGGCTGATGAAAGCACATAACTCACGGAGCTTTTGCAAAGATTAAACGGGCCGATCCAGGAATGGAGGAGTGTATGGCGCCTGGTAAGTACCCACTGCATCTCAATCACCTGCACTTGACAGAAAACTCCATGTGAACTGTGCTCAGATCCTGGGACAGACACCTTCTGTGCAATGCTTCATTGAAACGTCAGTCCCAAATGGGGAAACGCGGTACCATATACAAACTACACAGCAAGTGTCAAAACTGGGATTCAAATCCAAGAGTGTGTGTAACTGCCTCTGAAGATATTCACAGATACATCATATTTTTCATATCAACGTTCTAGACGTCATAGGCGCTCTCTCACAGTTTATAGAGGGCAGGTGCATAGGTAATTCCTAAATCACACTGTGTCCCGGGCACTCTCTTTTAGATGGAGGTTTATTCCCAAATAGCCTCTTAATGTTTCCACCGTGAGGCCTTGCTAGAATATCCAGGAAAATATGTCTGGAACCAACTTCATATTCTGGCTATTCCCAGCAAAAGAATCCTACTGCAAACCCATCGCGTCACCACTGACCCATCCCTGAGCTTTAAATTAAAGTCAACATCCAATTCGCTTCAATGCCCACCCTCACAATACCTGACACATTGATGTGTCTTGGGAATCAACTTGAAAAGTGGAGATTTTTACTCAAAAGGAGAGGGATGGGCGGGGAGGGGGGTGTGATTTGAAAATGCTAGTTTGGGTTACATGAACAAATGGCTCTAACATCTTGTAGTCATACCCCAGGAAAATGTCCTTCAATAAGAGTCTACGAGGAAGACCTGGCCTATTTCCATGTACTCCGCAGCCCAGCAATTGGAGACTTAGGCATATAATAAAAACTCCTGGTAATGTAGAGTGATGTCCTATGACATCCCAGAAACTGAGCTAGAATCTTTTTCACACGTCATCTCATTCAGTTCTTAAGGCAGCCTTGTGAACTGTTGTTAGCCTGATTTTGCTAACATTAGAAAAATGAAATTCAGAAAGCCTCACCCATACCACAGAGCACCACAAGCCTTAGAAGATTGCAGGGAGGTTCATTATCTTGGCAAAATCCTCAACATCTGGGAAGTGAAGAGGAACAACCCCATTTTGTAATTTTAAGAATTGCCTATGTCTGTGTATTTTAAAGGCTGGAAGACACTACATGCCACTCTTAACAGTGATATTCTCCAGTGAGGAGAACATGTTTGAAATTTTATTTTGGGCATCCATACCTCTCATCCTGCATTCAATAAGAAAAAGTGAAGGCAGACCGGTAGGTGGGCGAAGCACTGTGCAGGAGGTAATGAGAAATGTAGGGAGGTGGGTGGGGGAAAGTAGAGAGTGGGACGCTGATTGCAGGAACACGCAGAGAACTAGAGACTCAAGGCCAGGATCAAGGCCATAGAAGTGGGAAGAAAATGAATGCCCTGGTATTTGAAGAATGACTAACAGGGGAAATGAGCTCATCTCTCCATGGTGGCAAGAGACTCTGGTGCCTAACTAGGGGAATATTCTCCAGGCTCTTTTCTCAAACATCACTACACAGTCTTTTGTTCATAAGCAACTGCCTACACTGGAACGCCCTTCCTACCAGGGAAAACTTCACCGTCAACACGTGACTCAGGCTCCCTGCTTTCTCTGGCTGGTGCAGCTAAAGAAATGTTCACTTCTGAATGGCTATCACTGTTATCTGGTCAACTTTGTTGACGGTAATTGCATGATTCTACTGACATAAATACCGCTGTGCATGTTACCCCTACAACTAGATGGTGAGTTTCTGAAATGTTCATACTTTTCCTTATGTTCTTTGTTATTGCATAAAGCTTTTCATGCAGTGCCTTATGTGTAGTTATTCAAAAAGATGTTTGCTAATGAATATACTGAATTTTAGATGCCCAAGCATTATTCACAAGTTCAAATATTAGCAGAAGTAAAGACTAGATAATGATCTCTACAAATCATTTCAATATCATTAATGCATTGATATTTAAAATAAAACTTTACATTAAAAAATGTGTTAGAGGCTAGATTTCCAAATAATGAATGAAGGACATTTAAACTAATGTTTCCCTTAGTAATCATGATTCATTCACTCAGACACTTATAATACCCCATTGCTATTAAATTACAGTTAAGTTTTACATATAAATATATAATGAATTACCCTGACAATAAAAGACCATGCAGGCTATTATAAGAATACATGAAATTACAGTATGTGGGGAAGCTTTCTACCTCTACCTGTAAATTAGAAATTTTATTCTAGAATTCCCCCAGGGTGGCTCTCTAGAGTTACACCTTCATGTATGGTATATGACCAGCTGTGTTTGCCACTTCTCTCTCCTTGTTCAAGTCTTTCCTTGCAATAATGTTCCCACATATTCTGCTATGATTACCTTAGCCTTTCAATATATTTTAGCTGTTACCTCTTAAAACTCTTAGTAATCATACTTATCATATATTTAATAAACTATATGTAACATATTTTAATATAAAAATTTACAGATATTTCTCAATCTCAGCTAGCTATTTGCAAGAGGAAAGTGTTTTCATACTAATTTTAATGAGGACAATGTACCCTTGGCGCAAATGCTAAACTGAATATCCAAGAACTGCTAAAGACGTACAGTGAGTAACCACATTCGTGTTTTCCAATCCCCAGCTTAATGTTCTTTGCATTTACCGATAAGGTCTGGAAAGTCCTAGAATGTATCATTTCATAAGCTTACAGTCTCAACAAATTCATCTGAGTGCTTTCATTTCCTAACCAGATCAAGCACTTCTAGAAGTCAGAGACTTTATTTTAAGCTTTTGGTTTCCATACGGCAGCCAAGTACCAAATAAAAAGCAGTCACTTGGGAAATAAGTGTTGTTCTCAAAAATATTGATAATCATTTTCAAATATTTATGATGGAAAAATAAGAGCAACAGTAATACAGTGCACTTTGTATCACTGATAGAGGTCAATGTCTACAGTAAATGCCATCTCAATACTTAAAACATCTAACATCTATTTAATTTTTAAAATAAAAAACTCACCTATTTTGGAAACAATATTCACATATTTGTGTGTCTCAAAGTGTTCTCTACATTATATGATTTAAATAGTAGATTGTTGGACCTTTTCTATACTCCTGAATCAGAATCTGGTGGAAACATGAAGATTCACAGTGTTTGAAGTTACACCATGTCATTTTGATGTGCACTGAATTTCAAGAACACATTTCTTATTGCATGGAGATGAATAGCAAAGCTCACAACACCTCTCAATTAGCTTCCTGAAACAACCAAATGATGCTCACAGGTAGTCATTTAATTGCTTACTCTTGTCCCCTTCAGCTGTTTAGCAAGTTTATAGGCACTAACATACGATGGTTCTGTAAGTACTTCATCATACAGCTCTAACTTTGCCATGGTTACAAATAATACTTGTCTCCATTTACATGTTATATGCATAAAATTACATCTTTTCAGTGAAAAAGCTATACTGAATTAAAAATAATATAGAGAGGCATATTTTTTTGGAGAAATAATGCAAACATTAGGGAGATTTCCTCTTTTATTCTGGGAAGATGTTGGCATTTGAAGACATTAGATAAATGATTACTCACTTCTGTCACAAACACATAGTCGAAGAATTTCTCCTACATTCCTCATGCAACTGGCAGAACAAAATATTAATGCCTGCAGCTGGTGTTTTATGCTGGGTGCTGAGGCAGTTAAAAAGCATAAATAATTAAAAGGCTAATCGATACAATCTGCATAATCAATAGGACCTGAGACACTGGACACTTGCACTTTTCAGCGCCGATGTGTAGAGAGGAAAACGGAGAGAAGGAAAGGTCACAGAAGCCCTGACCCTCGTTGTGCACATTTCAAAGCATCCGTCCTACCAAGTAATTCCATGTGGTCCTGATCCAATACTTCATGAATGCACTAAGTTCTAAAGTCGGATAAGAAACATATAATGCTGCACAGACATGTAGTTTTGCAAAGGTCAAGTAATAGAACCTTTAAGATAGATAGTCTGGAATAATTAATCAATGTCAGTGAATATAAGAATAACATGGGTTGTTTTAAACCACTAAGTTTACAGTTCTTTGTTGCAGCAGCAATAGGAAACTGATACAGTGTGGGGCTGTCATGAGCACTGAAATGACTGGCCTCCTCACCCCCGTGACAGCTAATATCAGGAGCACTCCCTGGTTCTTGCCATCCCTGCAAAGTCCCCCTACATTTCCATGGGTGAACTAGTGCAGAGCTGGCCCCCGCCGAGAGCCAGTGCGCTAGTCAACAGTTCAATATGATATGAATTAGCAATGACGTCATCAGATCCTCATGTAGAAATTCAGATGCTCTGATAAACTTAACAAATAACTTTCAATGCATTTGCAGGCCTTATGTCCAATCAGACATAAAATTGCTGAATCAAACCCCTATCACAGTATGTTGTTTATACCTTTCAGTGAACCCTGGGTGGTAAGCAATTTGATTTCTAACTTTCTGAACAATACCTGTTCATTGATCAGGGCAGCCATGGGAGGAGCACCTCCAGTGGAGGCCCAAATGGAATTAAATTCTAATGCTAAGAAATGTGAACACAACTTAAAAATAAACATGGCATCACAAGCTTGATCTTTAGACAACTTTGAAATAGTGTTGATTCTTAGTTCATATATGAAATAAATAAAAATTTAGTCTATTTGCCTAAGTAGTTAAGCAAGGTATTTGCTATTTTAAAATGTTGTAACTATTTTAAGAAATGTAAACTCTGTATAATATACATATATTTCAACTTTAAACAAAACTCATTTTATTATTTGCACAAATTATTCAAATTTAGGTAAACTCTAATAAGCAACTATCAGTTTCAAAATAACTTAGTGTTAACCACTCACTTAAAAAACTGAAGCAAGAATGCTGTAGTGAAAATAATTTTTTTAAATGTTCTTTTTAAAATCATCTATACTAATAAAAGGGTAATATGCTAATTAGAGCGGACATCTTCTGGACAAAGCCGCAGCAGCTGCGAAAGGCTCAGGCTCAGGCCTGCAGTGGCAGCAGCAGCGGCGGGATAATGGGGGTGGCGCCTTCCCCTGATCCACCAGGTCGCCTCCGGCAGAGGGAGGCCAGACTGCACTTTAGGCTGGGAGCCTAGGCAGAGGCAGTTAGGGGCGATCAGTCTGGTAGGGGAGCAAGTTAGGGGCAATCAGGATGGCAGGGGGGCAAGGGAGGGGTGATCAGGCAGGCAGTTAGGCAGGCAGGCAGAGGGGTTAGGGGCAATCAGGCAGGCAGGCAGGCAGGCACAAGGGTTAGGGGCACACAGGCAGGCAGGCACGTGAGCAGTTAGGAGCCAGCGGTCCCGGATTGCGAGAGGGATGTCCCAGATTGGAGAGAGTGCAGGCCAGGCTGAGGGACCACCCCCCCTCCGCCGTGCACGAATTTCATGCACCAGGCCTGTAGTATTATATAAACAGTCTAACTGTGATAGTTTAAAAATTACTCATTGTATTTCACTGAAATGACATACCACGTAAAAAATTTAAGTCTATATTTAGAGACTCAAATTTTCAAAATGTAACTTTTAATTAGTTTAATATATTTCTTGGCACAACTGTTTAATACTAGTTTCAAGATTTCTGGATATCCTTAACTGAAAAGTGAAAATAACAGAACTAAGCAGAAAGAATAAAACAATACTATATGCTTTCTTTGAAACCTGATTATAAACAAAATGTTTTATGTCATATTCTACTTAAATATTTATTATTTTAACTATAAATAATAAACCTATCATCTCAACAAAATACATATGCTCTTCCCTCTTCACAGGAATAGGCAACACTCTTCTATTTTCTAAATAATGTATTCTCTATTAATCAGATAGAAATAACGATCACCTCCTACCAACTTTGTACTAAAAATAAATAGCACTTGATCTATACTTTGAAATAATCTTCATCAGCTTCAAACAATAAATAGCTCAGGAAAAAACACTATAATCTTATTTATTGCAATGCTTATTATGCAGTCCAATGGTGTTCATCATGATGGACTAATATCTTCACAAAATAATATATATATGTGTGTGTGTGTACATATATATATATATATATATATATATATATATATATTCCTTTGAAATCAAACAGACCTTTCAAATACACACCAGTCCATTGTGAAAATATTACAGCTCTGTCACTTTCTTCCCTTCCTAATGCCGCGACCCTTTAATACAGTTCCTCATGTTGTGGTGACCCCCAATTTCACTGTTACAAATTGAACATAATTAAAGCATAGTGATTAATCACAAAAACAATATGTAATTATGTATGTGTTTTCCGATGGTCTTAGGCGATCCCTGTGAAAGGGTCGTTCTACCCCCAAAGGGGTCGCGGCCCACAGGTTGAGAACTGCTGTCCTAGAGAGTTCAGCCTCCGGCCTGGGGCCACTATAGAATTCCAGCCAGCATGTCCATGCCTGCTGGGCCTTTGGGACACAAAGCATTGCTGGTTGAACTTTGTGATTTAGTCCCAAAGGCAGAAGAACAAAGGTTCTGAAAGCAGGAAGGACACATTCTTCTTCAAAATTTCTGAAGAGACAAGATAGACCCCATTTGTCACTGCCTGATGTATTTTAGGTTAAATGGAATACTATTAAGCAAATTTCTCCGGCCCGTAATTAGTACTAGCTGTCTCTTTGTGTTTGCTTCAACATATTACTTGTTTTCGAAATTTCAATAGCACCTGTTCATTTTTAATGGGCTTCCTTTTGCCTTATTGAGCAACGGCCAGTTTAACAATGATTGGCTTGTAAAGATGCAGGTAGAAAGAATAAAGCTTTTCTCTTCTTATTCTTAAAGGATAGCCCCAGGGAGCATTTCTTAAGCTAACTGGGAGATTTCAAATTTTATGATGAATTTATTAAAGAAAAACATAAAACTTAATTTGTTTTCAATATCTTTTTACTATCATTTTATTAGTACAGTTTCAAAGATAATGAAAAGCTAGGCTCAGAAACAGAGTTACTTGGGTGAGTCTGATGTACTTAAAAAAATAGATATATGCACTACCATTTCCAGGAGACATATTTTTGCACGGATCATAACACTTTTATTTTCTTCTGGATGTTGTTGGATATTATATAACTTATTTTTTTTATTTTCCTATTTTATTTCTTCCTAGACTTAGCTCAGTTACTTAGAAAATTCTCCCACACTGCATATGGACTTGATACCTCCAAACATAGCACTAGAAAATCAATATATGGTCACCATATATAATTTGCTAGGTTGAATGAAATGGGATTGTTTTCTAGTAGCTATTTAATCTAATATGAAAAAATAGACCAGTTAGCACATGGATATATTGTTTCTACTTTACTGAGATGCACCCTGATACTTTCCTTTTATTAGTAATTTATAAAACATATACCAAAATTATTTCAAAAATATTCCTGGACAGTGTAGCTCAGTGGATTGAGCGTAGTCCCATGCATCAAAAAGTTGCTGATTGGATTCCTGTTCCAGGCACATGACCAGGTTGTGGGCTCAATCCCCAATAGGTGATGTGCAGGAGGCAGCTGATATTTCTCTATCATAGATGTTTCTATGTCCCTCTCTCTCAAAAATCAATAAAAACATATTTTAAAATTATTTAAAATTATATATCACTAACATAAAGCATCGAAAAATAAACTGTTTGGAAATAGAAATTAAATCCATGTATACATAAACCTTTTTCCTTTGAACTTACCACAGACTGAAGAGTTCTGTTAAATTTATTATTTTTCTTGCTTCATTCAAATACTCAGTAAAGCCAAAAGATAGACATTCTTTTCTTATTTTATATTTAACTGTAACTAGTCCTGATACGATTTTGGGACTCAGAAGTTAAAAGTTCCTGAAGAGATTAAGGTTTTGCCAATTTAGCAAAAATATATTCAGAGAGTGTGATGAGAGGCTTCAAAGATGCAATCAAATGCTCCATTTTCAGAGAATAGCCAGGTTTGCCAGTCTTTGAAATTTCAAAAGGGAATTGATTTTTCGGTCTTTTGAGAATTACACACTGAGCTGAGTGAGATCTCTGAGGTTTGCTTGGGTTGGTTTTCTCTATCTATAGATCTGAGTGATGTATTGATTTGCAACTAACAAATATTGCGGCATGTATTTGTGTGTCTGTGGGCATGTGTGTGCCTGCATGTGCGTCTTGCATTAGCACAGTAACAGAACCATAAGAACAGGTATGATTTTGTGCAGTGGCATAAAGCCGTCTGAAAAAGACACATTTCTAAGTAAGGCAAAGTTCCTACCATTGCAGAAATAAGTTTTTTGGGGAGTAAACCAATTCAAAAACAACTTTAAATCACTCATAGTTTAAGGTGTTCCTGTAGCACTTTAGCAAAGATCAAGACCAAAATACAAGGTTAATAGTCTACACTGCACTCTCCAATAGGTAGCCATCCATGGTCAGCTGTGGCTGTTGAGCACTTGAAAAGCAGCAAGCACTGAACATTTTAAATATGCAGCACATTGTGAAGACAGTAATTTTTTAAGTCTGTAAATATCTCATTTATTATATATAAAATTATAACATGTGGGATGCATTAGTAAAACATTAATTTAATATAATATTTTTCTTACCATTTTTTAAATATACTTTAATTGATTTCAGAGAGGAACGGAGAGGGAGAGAGACATAGAAACATCACTGGTGAAAGAGGATCATTGATCGACTGCCTTGGATCGAGCCCCCAATCCAGTCATGTGCCCTTAACCGGAATCGAACCTGGGACCTTTCAGTCCCTAGGCTGACGCTCTGTCCACTGAGCCAAACTGGATAGGGCTTTCTTACCATTTTTAATGTGGTTACTAGAAAGTCTAAGATGTCATATGCAGCTCACATTATATTTCTACAGCAAAGTGTGGATCTGTATATGCATTTGAAATGCTGATAAGTGTTGAGAGAGGAAAGGACATGGACAGGACATGTAGTCAGACTACTATCATAGGAACAAAACCAATCACTTTCAGATGGTCATTCTATAGCTTCTGAAGGTTTTTGCTCCGGTTTCTGTTTTTGTTATGAATAATTTACTAATTGAAAGAGCCCGTGGCAGAGGAATGGGGCGCCGGATCTCCTCCTGGTCCCAGGTCTGGGAAACTTGGAATATCCACTGCCGAGCCCGCACCCAGACATTCTGATTAACCTTGTCCTGCTGGGACCCAGAGGCTTGAAAACTAACTCCCCGGACTGTGAACCACTGCAAAGCAAGGACTGTGGACCACTGCTCACTGAAAGGTCAGAGCATTAATAAAGTTATATCCCAGAGGCTCACAGAGAGTGTGGACATTGAGATTATAGAAAAGAGGTCTGAGCCACAGTTTCGTCCAGGGTATGAGAAGGAGAATGAGGCGTTTGTGTCTCCTCACCCTGTTCTCCTTCTTTGGATACCATATCAGAGAGACGTATTCAGAAGATACATCAGAACCTGCAAGAAAATAGTTCTATGATTGATTAGCCCCGTCTCCCATGGGGAAATGGAGTGGAAAACAGTTTTAACTGCTTCAATAATTATCCATTGAGGTCTACATAGTCACTTATCTGACTTCTTTTTTTTTAAATATACTTTATTGATTTTTTACAGACAGGAAGGGAGAGAGATAGAGAGTTAGAAACATCTATGAGAGAGAAACATCGATCAGCTGCCTCCTGCACATCTCCTACTGGGGATGTGCCCGCAACCCAGGTACATGCCCTTGACCGGAATCGAACCTGGGACCTTTCAGTCGGCAGGCCGACGCTCTATCCACTGAGCCAAACCGGTTTTGGCACTTATCTGACTTCTGACCCTTTTTATCATTAGGGCCAGGTAGCAACATAAAGGACTTTATAACCCATCCCTGCCCCTGCCACCACTGCTGGGCCTGCCCAGGCTCCTCCTGGGTTGTTCACTTGCATCCCTGCAACTTCTCTTCCCTGTGGCTGCAGAGTCTCATCCCCTAGCAAGGGCTTTCCTGATGGACCAATGGAAAGCAGCCATCCAGTCACATGATGACTCTGCCCTAATTCAAGTCTCTTCAGACCTGTTTCTAACATTATCTTCCTTCTTAAGTTATTTATTCACGGAGAGGTCTTCATAACCAGAGGAAACAATGAGACACTCATGCTGAGTACCCAGAAATGTGCTGTCCCAGGGAAAACACTAGAGAAATATTTGTTTCACTGAATTCAAGAACGAATGAATGATATTTTTTAGGTAATATTGACTTTGTTGATGAATGCTTTATTTGAAAGAATGGTAACAAAACAAAACACACTAAAGACTATAATTTATTTGGATTGTTTTAAAGTAAATTACACTTTCTGATAAAAGAAAATCTTTAAAGATCTTTAAAAGGGTTTCCTAATGTTGATCTCTATTAAGTTCTCATGTGAGTATATTTATAGACAAAATGTAATGATTTGAAAGGCTGATTTTTATGTCTGGGAGCACAGGCCTTTGAATATTTCTAAATGTTTGACTTTGAGCTACATTACTTATGATTTAAAAGTTATCAGGGTGTGGGAAAAAAGTTATAAAACTTGTCATGTTTGAAGTGCAAATTAAAATGGAAAGAGAGGTACTCATGGAACTGGATAAAATAGAAAATTTTATATCATTTTAATCCTCTGTACCATGATTTTTACAGTAGTTATTTCAATTAACTCCTAATTTTTTCTATATTCCTGGTAGTCTTTAGAATATAACAAGTTATAAGTCATATGTAAAATATTATTTTTTGGTAAGAAATAACTAAAATTTACTGTACTGTGACTTTGATTTAAAACAGTCCATTTCTAAATGTTTTGTTTATATTTGAAAATATCTAGTTTGATTAAAATATATAAAAATCTCCATGTACAGAACTTTTATCTTAGAAAGACCAAATATTATCACATTAATAGAGTTATGAATTATTCCCTTTAAGACTTTACTGTCCTCTGTCTTCATTGGAACCACTACATTGAAAAGGGTAAATATTAGAAGACATTGAGAAGAGGTGAATAGAAGACCAGTGAATGACCAGATAATTATTTACCCTGTGTCAGCATCACAAGGAAGCAATTGCAGTGACAAAATGCTTTTGACTGTTGAAAAATATTTGGCCCCTGCCAGTGTGGCTCAGTGGTTGAGCATCGACCTATGAACTTGGAGGTCATGATTCTATTCAGTCAAGGCACATGACTGGGTTGCTGGTTTCATCCCCAGAATGGGGAGTGCAGGAGGCAGCCAATCAATGATTCCTTCTCATCATTGTTTCTCTCTCTCTCTCTCCCTCTCCCTTTCTCTCTGAAATCAATAAAAATATATTTTAAAAAAGAAAGAAAAAATATTTGGAAACTACAGAAAACATATTTACTGGGTGAAATATTAAATGTGGTTATTCACTTTGCCAGGCAATTCATGGGAATATTTTTTCAGGGGAAGCGCTGCCAATCCAAAGGCCGTGGTTAAACTATAAACTTCTACCTGGATGTTTACATTGATGTGAGCTTCCACATTTGGTGGTTAGTTTAACCACCACACTTCAAGCTTTATTCCTTTAGAATGGGCCAAAGTTCTTTTTTTAAAAAACATATTTTTATTAATTTCAGAGAGAAAGGGAGAGAGAGGGAGAGAGAGATAGAAACATCAATGAAGAGAGAGAATCATTCATTGATCAGCTGCCTCCTGCAAGCTCCCTACTGGGGACTGAGCCTGCAACCTGGGCATATGCCCTGACCGGGAATTGAACTGTGATCTCTTGGTTCATAGGTCAATGCTCAACCACTGAGCCATACCAGCCAGGCCAAAGTTCTTAATAGAATACCTTAGTACATGGTCTTTCAGCTCCACTTGATGCCATCAGGCTGTTTCACTACCCCAAGAAAAGGTATTTTAATGTCAGGGAATATTCGTTATTGCTAAAAAATAATATTTTCTAGAAAAAACCAAAGTAGTATTATCTCGCAGATCAATAATCCTTAACAGAAATAAACCATAATAAGGTTACCCTGTATACTTTGCTGAAAATAAGTGCAAAAGAAGAAAGGGTGAGAGGAGAAAGGGAATAAAAAATCCAAAGAACTCTCCATTTAAAAGCAATCACTTAGAAATAAGTAATAAAAACCATTGACATATGCCATATTTTCCACTCCTAGCACCTCTATGGATAATTAAAAATTAAACAGATGCCCTCCAGTTATTGAAAAAGCTAGAGTCCTTCCATCTAAACACTTCCAAGGGGTGAAGCAGAATCAATACTGAGGTATCCATCACATGTTTTACTTTTCTGAGCAACATATTTTTTAAAAGGAGAAATGTAGAATGAGGGGTAATATAATTTGTAAAAAAGAAATAAAAAAACCTAATAGCAGACATCAATGTTGACATCAATCCTGATTCTCTAAGTGAAGGAATACCACTGCCCGGCTCTAAGGTCACCTGCCTCATCCGCCTTGGGCCTGGCGGAGGGAAGCGAGGAAGGAGCAGGTGATGCATGGCCTTGCTGGATTTCAACCAGAGAGAGAGTATCAGCAAGAACGGGCCACCATAAAGCACCTTAATGTGATCACTGAGCTGCTAGATAAGATAGATGAAGTGATTATTGAGTATGAGAAGCTTTCAATTCGGTGGAAACCACTTCGAATAAGAGCCGTCCAGAGTTACAGAGAGAGGTCATGTTTTGGTTCTTTAAATAATACTGAGAGGAAAGGCCACTGAGAGCAAATAGGCGTGGGCAAAAGTAGGCTTACAGTTTTTTGTATAAAGAATAATACAATAATATATATAAAAAGAGGAAATATGCAAATGAGGATGGGACACCGTAAGGGGTCAGGACCGGAAAGGAGGAGGTTGCGCGTGCAGGTGAGGCCCGGAGCGGAGATGGAGACAGAGACAGGGGGGCGGCCCACCGCCTCCACGGCCGAGCGCAGGCCCGGACAGGAGACGGCGGGCCCGCCTCCCGGGGAATCGGCATGGGTCCCTCTGGCTCCCGCGGAATTGGCACGGCTCCCTCCCAGCTCCCGTGGGTGCCGGCGGCTTGCTTCCGCCTCCCGCAGAAGCTGCACGGATCCGTAGAAGCAGTGCAGTCCCAGCAACGCGCTGCGGTTCCCGCCGGTTCCCACTGAAGGGGCGGGCGGCCTACTGACTGCGATATCGCATGATGGGCGACTAGTTAACAAATAATAATAAACTCTATTTCTTGTCCTCAGAACTCAGAGGCTCTGAGGATAGAGC
>NW_005871202.1:893207-896387 GCF_000147115.1 Myotis lucifugus | reverse complement strand
CACCACCACAGCTGTGCTCGCCAGCTGTGAGCCTGGCTTCTGGCTGAGCAGCGCTCCCCTGTGGGAGCACACGGACCACCTGGCGGCAACTCCTGCAATGAACGTCTGCCTTCTGGTGGTCAGTGTGTGTCATAACGACCAGTCGACCGGTCGTTCAGGTCATTCAGTCATAAAGGTCGCTTCGGCTTTTATACATGGAGATGATACTTACAGCATCAGTGAGCAGACACAGCTGCTCTCTTTTTCCAAAACAAATTTGAAATGCTTTTCTTTAAAATTAATTAAAGGTGAAAGAGGTGATATAAAAAACATACTTATACACACAGCCATTTCTATCAAAGAGAATCATGAGATACCAACCAAATTTTTTATAATAACTCCTTTGAAACTATCAAAATTTTCAGGTTAAAGGGGTTCCCCCACAAAATGCTGAAATGTATTCTTAAGTAAAAATGTTATCAATGAAAAAGTTCCATTTTTACACTTTATAAAAGTTTTAAAGATGTTTCATAATATATTTTTAAACTGCATGTAGAAATAATAGCTAGTATAGACTACATACTTTTATATATAAAAGCCTAATATGCAAAGTGTCCCCTCTGGAGTTCAACCCACCCCAACTGGAGTTTGATCGCTGGCTATGATGTGCGTTGACCACCAGGGGGCAGCGCGGAGGAAAGCCCCAGCTGGCAGCCGCTAAGGACCCTACCCATGCACTGGGCCTTTAGTATTCCTATAAGGCAATAAAACTGATTAGTTCAAGATTTCTCTTTCCCACAGAAACCTAGCTGAAATAAAATCCTATATAATAAAAGGCTAATATGCAAATCGACGGAACAGCAGAATGACCAGTTGCTATGACATGCACTGACCACCAGGGGGCAGACGCTTAATGCAGGATCTGCCCCCTGGTAGTCAGTGCGCTCCCACAGGGGGAGCACTGCTCAGCCAGAAATCGGGCTCATAGCTGGCGAGCACAGCGGTGGTGGCAAGAGCCTCTCCTACCTCACCAGCAGCGCTAAGGATGCCTGACTAAGCCATCAGTCAGACATCCCCCAAGGGCTCCCAGACTGCAAGAGGGCACAGGCAGGGCTGAGGGACCCCCCCCCAAGTGCACGAATTTCGTGCATCAGGCCTCTAGTTATACTATAATTTTAAGAGTAGTCATAATTTGCAGACTCTCTCTTACATTTCCTTTACTAAAGGGTACTCAGACCATCCTGAAAAGGGTTTTCTCTGTAATAGTGTTTACAATCTAACTCCTATTCTCTCCCCCAGAGGCCTCACTTGCCACAGGGTTTGGGATTGGAGATTTGAGATATTCCTCCAACCTGCCTCTCCTCAGCCTCTGAGGATGGAAACCAGACATGACACTGCTGACCTTCTTCGACTCACCTTCCTCATTTGGACAATAAGGAAGGCTGGGCTGACCGGTCTCCCAGTTCCTTCCAGTTCTGAAACCTTCCCCAGAGTGGAGAGGATTTGAATGAGCACATAGTCTTGTGATTCATTTCCTTTCAGCTGCAGGTATTACCCAAACCATTGTCCACCATCCTCTTCTACTACTTTCCACCATTTCCACTGGTCTCGCAGCCTATTCACTTCTTTGAAATGATTAGCACCCCTGCTCCTAATATGCACGCATCATGGTACAGCAACATCCCAGGGTTCAGAATTAAAACATCTTAGTTTAGTTCATGGAGTGACTGCTGATTAACTGTGGCAGCTGGATCACTTCATATTCTCTGCCTTAAGTTTTGCCATCTAAAATGATGGTGATAGTGTAGGTTAAAGTAAAAAGACGGTGTGGTATGTTTAAAAGATGATAAAAGCTATATCTGGAAATCTCTGTAGTTGTCCCAATTGTAGGGATAAAAAATATATACAGAGTAGGACAAAAGTAGGCTTACCATGGTGAGTACACAAAACACAGAGTTCATTCCTGTATTATTATTTATTAATTATTGTATCATTTTCCGTATGAACAACTACATTTTTTTAACTGCATGAGCGCTGTCTGTCTCAAGGATATTTCCTTCTCACCAGAAACACCGCTTCAGAGTGAATCTCTTTCTAGAGGTGAAATTTTTAATAATAAATGCTGACATGTGTGAAAGCTATTTTTTCCACGAAGTCAGTTTCTTTGAATCTTTCATATTACATACTTTTCCTGCTCATAGAGATCAATGTGTTTGTCTCAAGCTCTCTGGGACTAGTCCAGTCCTGTTGCCTGGAGCTCCCACACCTAACAAATCCTTCCCATAATTAGGCATCTTCTGGATAACACATACCTCTTAAAAAGCACAGTCAAGGGGGGAAATGAGAATTAATTGAGAATGATGGCCATAACAGCAAAATTACTCCTAATGAAAGTGAGTTGCATCCATTAGGTCACAATGAACAGAAATTATTTCCCCAAGGCAGAGTTTTGAAGGGTCTCAGAGAAAGAAAGGAAAAAAGAAAGCATAGAAAATTGGAGGAGAAAAGGCCTTAACTGGAATATATTGATATGTATGTATGTCTAAAACTAGGTATCATGACTTAATTTCTTATAGACAAGGATATATCTTTCTGCACAATCATTGCCGATCAATAAAAGTTCATAGCAAACACTCTCAGGCGAAGAAAAAGCTGGGCAATTACAGTCCTGATATTTATCTTCTTCTTAAAAGAAACGCAATGCATGTGATTGTGGCTTAAATGAAGTGCAGTAAGTTGCTTCATAGCATCTCTTTGTATTGTGCTTAACGTACTTAAAAATAAAACACCAACAAAAAACAACACATAGGTCCATATAAGTCTTCTTCCAGGGGGAAAAGCATAGAATTTGAATCCTATACTAAATTTTCCACAGCCTTGGAGTTTGCATTACATTGAGGTCCCCTACAATTATATTTGTAAATTATCTTACAATGTGAGTTTTATTGTGTGTGTAATATTCCCATTGGTCCGTTCCACACTTACATTCTTTTTCTTATACCATGTATTACAAAAAACAGAACATAACACAGGCAATACGGAGGATGTCCTTTTTTCCTTAAGATGTGTCATTTCAATTTAATTTGAGTTCACAGGACAGAGAACGGCTCCCCATCTAATATCCTACCGCCTAAATGCTCATGATTGTGACTGTGCACTATGTATACCCCCCTGCACGGGCATCTCTGTGCCTGGAGCTCA
>NW_005871202.1:873680-892045 GCF_000147115.1 Myotis lucifugus | reverse complement strand
AAGTTAGGGTTTTTCAAAATGCTGACATGCCGAGCTCAAAAGGTTCGCCATCACTGTCCTAGGCCATCTGCACCACTGTCTCCCATGCCCATGGTGGGACTGCCATGTAAACGCCCGCCTTCCAGGCTGGCTCCCGTCTTTTCTCTGCCAACTCTAGTCTAACATTTACTAAACATTTGCTTTCTGACCAGATTTCCAGCACTGAGTTTCCAGGGTCTGTCCCTGAGCAGGACACACCAGGAATAATCAATCAATGCTGCATTGCTTATAAATATCCCTTTTTGCTTTTGTCACAGGCAAGGAGGGCAGAACCTTTGTGTGCTGCCACCACTTGAGCAGAAAAAATGGGGATAAAACCCAACTGGGGCTGGGAGTTAAGTTCAGACAGAATGAAAGGAGTTGGACCCACAGACATGCATTAAACACCTTCCAAAGGAACACTGACCTAGGGAACCAGGCATCAGCCATGGTGGGTATGAGAACAGCCGTCCATGAGACTCCTGTGACACAGACTGCTAGGAGAGAGCTTGGATGGACCGCACATTTTTGTTAGTGTCTTTTCCTGTCTCTTCTAGTCCCTCTCCCAGCTCCTGGGTCCTCTCACTTGGCTCAAGGGTCCAGCCTCCACAGGTTGTCCTAAGCCTTCCTCCCCCTGAGCATCTATCTGTTTTCTGACCGGACTTCCCGAAGGCCAGTTTGAAAAGGAACATCCATTCCTTTCTGTTGTCCTTAATGAAAATTTCTACTCACATCACAGTGATATGATTCTGAACATGATAACCGATGGACAGAATTGGTTACACCATTAAGCAAGATATCATTCATTTAAAAAATTACGGTGCATGCTCTTAAAGACTCTTCCCAAAGGAACATGTAAAAGAGAAATAATTAAATCACCCAAAATGTCCCAGGCAGTGGGAGTTTCACTGTTAACATTTTCCTGAAGGCCCTAAAGCCAGTTCTCTCTGAGAACATAACACTTCTACACACACAGATACCATATGTACATACATATTGTTCACAGTTTGCAATATGTCCTGCAGGTTTCCTTCTCAGTAAACACAAACCTACAGCACCCATGATGGCCGCCTAGCAGTTCACTGTTGAAAATTAGATGATTCAGATAAACTTTTACTCCTAGACATCGAGGCTATGTCCTTTTGTCCCCTCACTATTATAAACAGTGCTGAGAAGAACATATTTATCTCAAATATATATATATTCATTCTGCATAATTAGTTGATTACCTCACTGAAATACATTTTTGTAAAGAAAATTTCTGGAGCAAATTATCTCAGGTTTTGTTTTGATCTTTATTGCCAAAGTGCCCAATAGAAAGACTCCACACCTTCATACTCTGATCCAGAGTGCCTATAGGTCCCCTTCCCCACACCCTGGACCAAACTGCATTTTCATAATATTTGTGTTACTTAAGAATAGGCAAGAATTAGCCCAGCTGGGGGTGCCCAGTGGTTGAGTGTCTTCCCATGCACCAATAAGTCACCAGTTCAAGTCCCTGTCAGGGCACATGCCCGGGCTGTGGGCTCAATCCCCAGAAGGGAGCAAGCAGGAGGCAGTTGATCAATGATGTTTCTCAGTGATGTTTCTACCTCTCTATCCCTCTCCCTTCCTCTCTCTCTAAAAAATCAATGTAAAACATATTTTTTAAAAAGAATAGGCAATAATCAAAGCACAACCTTTGATCCTCCTGTGTCAAACTGTAAAATCAGTTTTCCCAAACATTTATTACAGCGATGACTGCAAAATAACCTCTCCTCTCACTATCTTTCCCTCCATCTCCATCTCCAACCTCCCACCTTCCCCCCATCCTTTCTCCATCTTTGTTCCTAACCCGAGGGTCAAGGAGGCTATGGAAGCACACACTCCCTAGTTTAGAAAGTACAGAGATGAGCGTGCTCTGTTTCTTTAAGGACCCATCAAAATAAAAATACAAGACATACGTGATTGGCCTTTCTTCAGTTACTAGTGAAGTTAAGTGTATTTTTATTGATCCTTCGCATTTCTTTTCTGAAGCCCAATATCTATTTATCTACAGAGATATTTACCTAGGGCTGTTAATAGTAACATTTCGTAGATACATAAATAAATGTATTTGTATTAGGCTTTCTATTTTTCCATTATCATACCAGTTTAAATTGTATAACTTTATAATGAATCTTAATCTCAACCAGGGCATAACCCCTCCTCCAATACTGCCCAGTAGTCCTTTACTTGTTTTATACATTTCTTTAAAAGGTACTTTTAAAAAGTAACTTGATTTTAGAGAGCAAGGAAGGGAGAGGGCGCGAGAGAGAAACATTGATGGGAGAGAAACATGGATTGGCTGCCTCCCGCACACCCCCTGGTGGGAATCAAACCTAAAACCCAGACATGTGGCCTGACCTGAATTGAACCAGTGACCTCTCGGTGCATGGGATGATGTTCAACCAACTGCGCCACACTGGCCAGGCTTAAAAAGTACTTTAGAAGCACTTGACGATTTTTTTAAAACCTTTGTACAATTTTGCTCGATTTTACCTTGACTGCATAGGTTAATTTTGAGAGAATTCATAACTTTAACCTTTAAACTTCCTTGTCGTAGCAATAGAGTGCTTAGTAGAGACAGCGGAAGGAATAGCCAATGGCAAGTGAGTGTTTGCTATGCGTCAGGTGATTTTCGAAGCACTGAACACCTGATGCCTTTTGCCATCACCACCACTTAGTGACGGAATGTTTGCATGATGGCCATTTCACAGGTGGGAAAGCTAAGGCACAGAATGCAGTAAGTACCAACCGTCAAGCAAGCAGTAGACCCTGCAGCCAGGATTCCCCAGGAGCACTTTGAAGAGGGAGCCCGTACACTGAGACTCTGCGGTTCAGGGATGCCTCCCCAGCCATCTCCCTGGTTTTCGTAGCTTTAAGTTTTTCTTCGCCTGAATAGTGAACCTATCTTGGTGAATTTATATCCATGGGGTTTGTTTTTAAGTTCAGTTTCAATTCCTACATTTCCTTGGTGCATTTCCTCTAACCCCCCACAAAAAAAAATTTTGGCACTACAAATAGTACTGATTTTTATTTTGTAAATGGCCAATTTATTGAATGTGTATTGTTTGTATTTATATCTTAGGTGCTTTGGGTTTTCAGTAATTTTTATCATCTCTAAATAGTAATAGATTCATTGTTTCCAGTTTTTATACTTCTGGAGTTTATTTTCTGACTCCTTTGCTTAACTATTCTATAACAATAACATATAACAATATATGACATTTTTATTAGAAATAAACATTGAAATTTACTAAATGACTTTTTCATGGCCATATGGCTTTTCTGATTTTACTGCAATTGATCAGATCAATTTACTAAAATTAAGAAAAGTTTACCCTTTTTTGTACTATCTAGCAGTTAAACTGCACAGGGTTCCTGACTACTAATGGAATCCAATAATACTTTCTTCCCAGCTATAGTGTCTTTTGTGGAGAAAGCTCAATAGCAGCCTTAATCCTGGTAAATTTATATTTTACACCACTTACTGAGACTATTCTTCTACTTCATAGCCCCTGAAATATCAATTTGATGCGGGTTTCCCTCTCTTATTCCCAATTTCATGCCTTTTATATTATTTTCTTATATTTTTGATAACTCAAATGTTCTGCATCTTATTTATTGATATAAAAATAAGTTTCTGAAATTATTTTTAAATTTTGCTATTAGTTCAAATTTGTTAATTTATCTTGTTGGGTTATTTCATCATTCCTTATACATTTTGCTTCATTGACACGTTTCAGATTTTTAACTAAATGATTAATATAAAGTTTGCTTCTCACCTATAGGGTGATCTTGTTATTCACATCAGTAAAACCATTCTTGCCACAACTTAATTCTTGTGTATTAATCGTTCGTAAACTAAAAAAAAGTATGCTAAGCTCAGCTACTCTGCGCTTTTCTCTTTTTTTACCTGTGCATTCAGCAGTCGCCTGTTTCTTATTTTAATTCTGCGTCATAAATTATAATGGACAATATTACAGGGAGGTGGACATGTTTGTTGTGGTCTAGGTGGAGGATTTCAGAGCAAAATCAAAAAGTCTTCTCCATCTCCACTTACATCCCAAGTAAGGCAATACATAACATTTTCTATCATGCAGCCACATACAATCCACACCAATATAAGTAACTAACATTAAAATGATTAAAATTGGCCATGAATACTTTAAACCATAAATCACATATTAAAAGATGCAGGATGAGTCCCGAATTAGTGTGCATATTTTCTACAATCATGTCTTTAAGAACTGTATCGCAGAGTGATAAACAAGCCAGAGTCTATCAGATTAAGTTCTCATACTTTGTAATTTAAGCCATAAAAGGAGCCATCTAAGCAATAATTTATTTTCTTTTTTTTTATAGTGCCATGGTTTTAAAGTTTGCATGACTGTTTTAAACACTGTTCTGCAAAGACGAAAAGGTATTGTGTTAATTAGAGGATATGTGAAATTCACTAAGATCAAAATATACATACCAGGCTTTGGGCCCAACATTTAAATAACTGCATCTATCTATCTATCTATCTATCTATCTATCTATCTATCTATCTATCATCTATCCATCCATCATCTACCCATCCATCCATCCATCCATCCATCCAGAGCAGGGAAAGAATGAGAATAGACAAAGAGAAACAGAGAACCTTTTTCACATGTTGGAGGTTGTGCAACCCTGCCTAACAGTATACGTAGATTTTATACCACCTGTTGAGGCCGTTTTCGTGCTGAGCCAATCTAAGTGGCCTGTCCAAACTTAAACCTTTAAGTTCTAACAAGGTTGCCCCTTTGCATTGTTGTGTATTGACTACTGTCTCCCCCAAAGGCATGTCTAATTCCTAATCCCAGTACCTATGAATGGGAGCTGACAGTGAAAATGTTTCTGCACATGCGGGTCAGGCTCTCCAGATGAGATGATCTGGGACCCAGGGTGAGCACCGAATCCAGTGACTGGTGTCCGAAGAAGAGTACAGTCAGGCATAGTGACACAGACACAAAGGAAACCCAGAGGGAAGGCCGCAGGAGGGCGGAGGATGGAGGGAGAGGAAGATGAATCCGCAAACCAAGGCCATCAAGGGTTTCTGGCCACACAAGAAGCTAGAGAGGGGCAAGGAGCTGATTCCCTCTCAGAGCCTCCAGAAAGATCCAACACTGCCAGCAGCCTGATTTCAGACCTCTGGCCTCCAGACTGTGAGGGAATAAAGTTCTCTTCTTTAAGAAAAAAATAATAATTGATTTTTTACAGAGGGGAAGGGAGAGAGATAGAGAGTTAGAAACATTGATCAGCTGCCTCCTGTACACCCTCCACTGGGGATGTTCCCACAACCAAGGTACATGCCCTTGAGCGGAATAGAACCTGGGACCCTTGAGTCCGCAGGCCGACGCTCTATCCACTGAGCCAAACCAGTTAGGGCTAAAGTTCTCTTCTTTTAAGCCACCAGTTTATGGCAGTCTGTTAAGGCAGCTGTAGGAAACTAATCAAGCCACCGTCCCTGCCAGTGTGTCCTCTCAGAGCTTTGATTTCTATCAAAGCAGTCACTGTCCCTCCCACACCTCCCAAAGATGCAATCGAGAATTTCTGGTGATTGACATCCCAGTGAACTGCAGCAAGGAAGCAAGAGCTGGGTGGACATCTGGAGAAAACTGTCAAAAATGCCTGCATGTTCGTTAGAGGAAAAGGTCTCCCCCTCTCTAAACTGGTTGAATCACTGGATCCGTGCAAAGGGCTTCCTTTTTTCAGTTTTAAATGGGCTTTGGAAATCCAAGGAAAGGTAACGAGAAGATGCCTGAAAGTGACCTGTTTATCAAACAATGCTTCTAGAGAAGAAATCAAAGAAGTTAATGTTTCTGACAAGGAAAAGAATGGCTCATTTAACATGTCATCCACTTAATGAAATGCAAACGAGTAACTGTGTCCCATGGTGATGAGGAAAAGGACACAGACTACAGAAATGGACATTGTCTCATAGATCTTAGTGATGATTTTATGTTATATCTCTCTAGCACAGCAGTTCTCAACCTGTGGGTCTCGACCCCTTTGGGGGTCGAACAACCCTTTCACAGAGGTTGCCTAAGACCATCGGAAAACACATATATAATTACATATTGTTTTTGTGATTAATCACTATGCTTTAATTATGTTCAACTTGTAACAATGAAATTGGGGGTCACCACAACATGAGGAACTGTATTAAAGGGTCGCGGCATTAGGAAGGTTGAGAACCACTGCTCTAGCATCGATACAAAAGTGATTTCATCACGTTTCATATCATTCATGACTCTTTTAATAGCCACTGCTTTCTTTATTTTTTTTAATCCTCACTCAAGGACATGTTGTTGTTTTTTAATTGATTTTTAGAGAGAGGGCAGAGAAATAAAGAGAGAAACATAGATCTGAGAGGGAAAGATCAATCAGTTGTTTCCCACATCTGCAGCAATCAAGGTCAAACCTGCAACCTCAGGACCAGTATGTGCCCTGACCAGGAAGGAACCCATTACCTTTTGGTATATGGTCCTACACTCTACTAACTCCGCCAACCGGCCAGGGCAGCCACTGAATTCATTAAACCATACAGAAAGACTCTCACAAACTCAAACACTACCTTCTCATTTGCCCCAAATCCCCAATTCTGCATTTGGTTACCTCCTAAGATTATTGCTGGAAGTATTTTTTTTTTTAGTCTCAAGATCATAGTCACCTAGATGCTTACTGAAAACGACAGGGTGGATGATCAGACTCTAGAGAGAATGCTGCGGGTGACTCCACAGTGGAAGTGCGATCTCAAACAAGGGAAGGGAGCACAGGGCTCCACATTAAAGAGTGAGGGCATGACAAGTGGCCGAGATCAGAGGACAGGAAGGGAGAGTAGGACCTGTCTTCCCGCAGAGGAGAAAGCCTGGTGTTGGGCTTTAGACACAAGGGAGCTAATGGCCCAGAAACAAGACTTCCCCTTAGGAAAAGGTCTAAAGGCTTGGGCAGGGCAAAGGACAGATTGTCTGAGGCTCCATACGTCTAAGTATAAATAATTCTAATAGACTCACAGGATTTTATTTTAGGGATTTACAGAATTACAAAAAAACCATTCCATTCCAGAAAGGAAGTAGAAGGGTCAAAGAAAATATAAATACAAGATTGTATTTTTCAAATATAATTTTATTTATTTCAGAGAGGAAGGGAGAGGAAGAGAGAGATAGAAACATCAATGATGAGAGACTCATCAACAGGCTGCCTCCTGCACACGCCCTACTAAGGATCAAGCCAGCCACCTTGGCAAGTGCCCTGACCAGGAATCAAACTTTTACCTCCTCCACTGAGCCGTGCTGGCCAGGCCATGATTGTAATGTTGAAGTACCAGATTTCTTCAGGTTTTGCTAAGAGAGACATACATGAAGTATCTGAGGCTGCTTATAGGAAAATGCTTAGAAGCTACTCAGGCCGCGACCATTTAATTTACAAAGTAACCTGTTATCAGTTGTGTTTTTTGTTTTTTGTTTTTAAATGAGGTGCTCCTTCAGAGGCAGTATATTCAGAGGGAAACACCCTTATGATCACTTTAGCCTAATTGGAATTTATGTGATCCCACAGCCTGTAGGGTTCTCTACCTAATGACCAGTACTCAGCTAACAAAGAAAAAACAAAAACGAGGAACCAAAAAACCAGTGTCAACACCCCCCACCACAGAAGAACAGCAACAGGACTGACTCCAATCTCCCCGTAAGCGCCACCTGAGCGGAGGGTTCTCCTTCGTCTCCCGTGGACTCTTACCTGAGACTCCCCCGCGCCCTGTGGGGCCTGGCACCGCTCGCTGCCTCTACAAGAAAAACCAGACAATCGGAGTTACCACAAACAGGAATGACAAGGCGTGTCTGCTGCTGGAGGCTTCTCTCTAACCTCGTATCTACTCCATCCAGGGTCTTTCCGTGACTAGTGCAAAGAATGCGCTTTGTGATGCGCTGTATAACTGCAGTTAATTGGGATACACCAACTTTTCTTTCCCGTTATATATCTTCCACCCAATGTGATCGAGCCACAGGCGGTATATCCTGGCAGCTCTGCCCTCAAGGATCACACTCATGATGACAGGGGTCACCGACCTTTGAAAGTGTTGAGATTATGATTCCTGTCTGTCTGGAGCACGTGGAGATAGATAGCGTGAGAGACTAGGAATGGGGACAGTAAAGACTGTTATCTGTGTAACCGCCCCTTCCTGAAAGGTCATGTGCACTTACACTCTCTCCCCCCCCCCCCACATACACACTTGGGTTTAGAACAGGGTCCTCAAACTTTTTAAACAGGGGCCAGTTCACTGTCCCTCAGACCGTTGGAGGGCCGGACTACAGTTTAAAAAAAAACTATGAACAAATTTCTATGCACACTGCACCTATCTTATTTTGAAGTAAAAAAACAAAACGGGAACAAATACAGTATTTGTATTTGCATGTGGCCCGCGGGCCGTAGTTTGCGGACTCCTGGTTTAGAGGACCAGAATGTAGAACAGAAGGGCCACGGGGGCACTGCATAACATCCTCCACAATCATAACAAGCCTTCTCACAGGCAGCCTCGAACAGATTTGGGAGTTAGATTGACTAAATATTTGTATGTATCTTTTAAAAGCATCAAACCTCTGGAGAGAGAGGTCTGTATATAATGTAGGTTACTAAAACCTGAGCAAGTTTGCCCAAGAATTAATAAACATTTGTATACGCATACACACACTCACATATTATTTTCACAGCAAAATAAGATGCAATTACTTCATTGAACTTATAGGCACCACTATCTATGTGCCTAGATCCCGAAATATTATGCAGTCAGCTATGAAATCGTTCACCCAAGAAAAGCTAAAAGAATGTTAACTTGCAGAGGAAATTGAGCTTCCATCCAAATAATTGGCTCTATGACTAAACATTCCTGCAAGATAACTGACAAAAAAAATATTGCAGCCTTGCACCGGGCATGAGTGAATGCTGATAATTCATGGAATACACCCACTTCTCTTGATTCCTTCACACTACTTCTTTCAAGAAACCAAAGTAGAATTAGAATAGCAGAAGGCAGTGTGGAGAAGGTTCTCTCAAGCATTGCTGCAAAGGCAATATCTTAACCTACCCAACAACACACAGATTTGAGTGAAAAACAAATCTCGAATTCTGGCAGCATTTAGCGTTATGTCTTTAATAATAACATCTTACAATTATTTTGTTCACACAGTGATTTACATAAGAGTCCACCACAACAATACGGCGGTTCCACTTATTTAAGGACGTGCTTTATAAAGGCTACTGCATTATATTTATTAATTTAAAAATCTTCAACGCCTGGGCATACCTTCTGATGTGATCATTTCGCTTTTGAGCATTTATCATAAATAAATGCTTTTAGATGTCAACATTGTAAACAAACAACAATTAAACTGTTTGTTTAACTTTTTCCCCTATTATAAAAGTGTCTTAAAAATCCAAGTATCCAACTATAAGAGATTGTTAAATAATTTCTGTTAAATCAATAAAATAATATGCAGCCACTAAACAATGCTATGGTAGAAAGATATTTTATGGCATAGATTATTTTTATTTTTAAAAAAGTGTATGTTAAGATGCTACAATAAATGTATCACAATAAGCAAGATAAAAGGTGTGATACATACACACATCATAATATCACCTACATTTATATGATCATACAACTGTTTTGCTTTGTATTTTTCATTTTAGTGCCGTAATATGCTTAAAACCGCGTCAGATATCAGAAAAAGAATACTGAAAGTGTGGCTTAGGTGAATCATAATCATATAAAGGTATACTAAAGAGAGGTTATAGTGAACTAGGTCAACATACATAAAGAAAAATCTTAAAAACATAAAAGTGAGTTAAAAGGTAAGTGTTGAAAATATGCATCGCGTAAGCAGTGAATTTTACCAGGTGACGTCTCTCATAAATTACTCTCCGAAATGTGTGTTAACGATGAAACGTGTTGAGGTCACACTCTAAGTCTTGACATTTGGTTCTGTGAGCGCAACTAACTAAAAGCCCCGGGAAATGCCACGATAGGAAGACTTCTGTGAAAACCTTTTCAGGCCACAATGCTGGTAGTTCTCTCGACTTTTCCTTGTCCTTCATTTGTTCCCTAATTTGTTTTCCTTATAGTCATGCTCATGACATAAGGGGCGGGCGGGGGGACTCTTGCACTCCATGTTTTTCTTTCCAGTCTTTGAACGAAAAGCTCCCACTGATGGGCCTGCCTTGGGTGGCGTTACCTCCGTGAACTTGGTGTTGCAGGTTTGGTATGCGTCCGAGTCGCACAGCTAATTAGATCTGAAGACGGTGCCCTGAGAACACTCATGAGAAAGAAATAACCCGGTACCCCGATCCATCAACTTATAAAGAAATGCAACCGTTACTGGCCTTGACTGTGCAAGAGCCTCCCCAGTCCCTTCCTTCCCCGAAGAAAATGCACAGGAATAAAGCGATTTCGGAAGGTGGCTGGTGAGTGTGAATTGAAATGTGTGGTTTTATTTATATGACGTGCTGCGCGTGCCCTCAGCCCCAGCAAGCCTGCTGCCTCCCCCCTTCTCCCTCCGAGCTGGGCACCCCCTTCTCCCTGGGAGGGCACCCATGTGAGCATTGCCAACTCTGCCCTTTGCATCCGGCTTTGTTTGACTGTATGCTTGCCACACACATCAGAAGTATTGGTCTCTCAGACATTGTTAACACTGTTGATGCAGATGGAGCTGCTGCCTTGAGAAGGATACTGTTATTTGGGGAGAGATTCTATGTGTAGATTGGTATATTGTGAAGTGTCTCCTGATCCATTATTTCATGACGATGTATTTGAAATCTTAGAGATTTTTGAGGGGTTTTTTTGTCTTCTGTCTACAAGGATGCATTTGTTTAATTTTATATCACCAACATCATTGACTCAAAATTTTTAGTGTTATTCACAGTTTAAACAAGAGTAAAATGTTTTTTAAATAAGATTTTCAATGTATGATCGGCTAGAACATCAGAAATGACTTTTAAATGATAGATCATTTGTCATTTTAAGTGCTAGTTTGTAACTAGAAAAACCATTATCCCTTAATATTTGTGTTTGTCACACAATTTAAAGATTACCTTTCCATAATTTTACTGGAGTTGTGAAAGGATGAACTAGGGAAGTAGAAGCTGCAAATACTTAACAATTGAAATAGATAGCTGCTAATCATCAGATGATTCCGAATGAGACTAACAAAAATTAAACTAACAAGCTCCAGAAACAGGAAAAAGCAGAGAATTTTATCATCATGGAATTACATTTTTAATCTACATTTTTCATGTAATTTTGTCCAACATTTAACTGTTAAATGTAGCATTACACAGATAACCTCATTTAAATACCATTAATAGCAATGCTATTTGAATTAGGTTGTAACACAAACTTTTTCTTAAACCGGAATTTATTTTTAAATATATATGCCAAATGTTCACATTTTTATTTCACTTTTGTGCAAAGTAATTATTTTTCACTGTTTTCGATCTTTAAATGAGTACTGTGCTCCACAAACTTACTGATAAGCACTATCATTTAATTAAAATGTTATTACTTGCCCTGGTAGGAGCCTCGTCCTGTGCACCAAAAGGCTGCAGGTGATTCCCGATCAGGGTACATACCTGGGTTGCGGGTCTCATCCTGGGTCAGGGCACATGCAGGAGGCAACCAATGGATGTCTGTCTGTCTGTCTCTCTCCCCCTTCCTCTCTCTCTAAAAATCAATTTTAAAAAACCCACATAAAAAACAATATATCCTTGGGTGAATATTATAAAATTGTTATTACTAGATTTCTAAAAGATGTGGGTGATAAACAGAAAAGAAACATCACTGGCCCATAATTACATTAAAACTATCAAACTTTCAATTAGTTTTGATCCAATAGTTACCAATAAACTTTTAAAGAAATGTAGCCAATTTTATTTACACAAATAAGTTTAGAAAAATATATTTTAAGGCTGTTAACACTTTATAGAACTTTAATGTATTTTTGAATAAAAAGAAAATGAAGCTGGCAATAATTAAAATATGGTCCACTGTACTTTGAATATAAGCATAATATTAAGCTGTATGTAAAAGTGTTGTGAAAAGTGCAAGTAAGGAACTCACAATGATAAAACGATTGTCAGACATGTTTTAGTAAAAACCTACAATATAAATAATGATATATATAAAACATAAGCTTCATACTTTTGAAAGTCAGTATCTACCCATATTGCATATATGAATACAAGGTATTTTATTGTATTTAATTTGATCATAACACAAACTTATTTTACATAAGGAAGCTCTACATACTGCATAAAATTAAAATAAAATAACTTTAAAAGACAATGAGAAAAAGAAATTAGAATACATCCCCTAACAGAACAAATAGTCTCAGTTGTTAAGCTCTTAGATTATCTTGCGCCTACTTAAATTTAAATATATGTGTGTGTGAGTGTGTGTGTGTATTTACTGTGTTTTAAAATTTAAATTTGATGATGAGAATAAATCAAAGGTAGAGTAATATTAACAGAGCACTTAATATTTATCTTTTAAATAATTTTTATCCACCTTATGGGTGTTCTCTAATTTAGGCACACCATATTCTTCAAGAAAAATGCTTAGAAATGGTAGATAAATCAACATACTTATTTTTCATTAATATAACCCATTAACTTTAAAATTAATGTTCAACAGGATATAATTATCCTTGCAGGACAGTCTATTCAACCCATAGCATATACTGTTTAACACAGAAAACTAAAATACACATGCACACATACAATTAAGTCCACTAATAATTTCTAGTTGTCAAATTTGTTGGAACATGGGTTGGTTTATTTATGCTGCTATTAATTTCATACATAATGACAACATAAACCTAAAAATCTTTGTCTTCCAAATAATAGAATACCTAAAACTGCATGAATTTTTTTTAATTTTATTGAATGTATTGGTGTGGAATGGGTTAATAAAATTATATAGGTTTCAGGTGTACACTTCTATAATACATCATCTGTATTCTGTATTGTGTGTTCACCACAGCAAGTAATTCTTCTTAGTTTTAGTATGTAACTATTCAAAAGCAGTCCATGAGTGCCAAAAATACTTTTTATTTTTAAAAAAAGTTAAATCAAATAACTCTATCTGCTTTAATTAACGACGAATAACTGATTGACCTGTAAGGGAGAAATATTAAGTAGTGATGCAGTCCAATAAGGAACTGATATTTATAACAATAACTAGTTGTCATGAAATATGTCTAGCTTTAACAGAGGTTAAAATCAAGTTCATGTCACAAACTTGTAAAACTGGCGGGCAGACAGCCACGGTGTAAGCAGGTGTCCTCAGTCACCTGGCTCCCACCTCATGTCAGGAACAGGCTGTGAGTGGCTGTTTTCCATTCTTACTTGCCTGAGGCACTTGTTCTGTGTTTTCTACAGACTCAGAGCATTTTTTTATTGTCTTTTTTACAAGATAATATTCTAAATCTTACATGAGATCGAAGATCCCTGTTAGATAGCGGTGATCAATATTTATTACAAAAGTCCAGTAAAAGACCAGCATAGTCCTAAGCATACTGTACCTGACTGAATATGGAGAGTTGAATGAATGGGGCACTAATATGATTTATATTTTTAATAAGATTACTAGCAAAGTGGTCATAAGGCAGATTTTTGAGGTATATATGCTGTAACATCAATATGATTTTTTTAAAACACAGTTATGTCCGCTTTCAATTTGCCAACATATTATTGTTGCCTTCAGGTTAGCAACAAAGTTCTGAGAATTGGTCAAACCTTTCAAAACCTTTACAATATTCATATTAGAAAACAGAAAACAATTATTTTGGGCATGTTGTGCTGCAAGACAACCAAGATCATAGAATGTATTCCTATCATAAATTAAATACTGGTTAGATACTTGTCTTCTAATACTAGGTAGCGAATTCTTTCTATCTTTAAATTGCACCTCTCTCCATCCCTTTCAAATCTCCTATGTCTTGAAAAAATGACTAGAAAGATTGGCTTTGTAGTCATTAATAAATGATTCTGACCAATCCTTAATTTTTCACTAATCTGATGCCAATTTTTGATTCATCCACCTTGTCCAGTAATAAGTTCTAAAAACAGTCATATAGAACAGGGAAGTTGGATTCCACCATTACAAAGAAATATCTGTGTTAGTCTTATCCAATGGTTTTAGTATTTAAATAACCTTATAAATAATCCGAAAAATATGCTTTGCTAAGGGATTAATCACAAGTTTTATGGTAGTTGGGTAAACAGTAGGGTGGCTTACCCAATCATATTTCTATGACCAAATATCTCTCTAGCCATATGCAAAACTAAGCATGCCCTACACAATCATTTAGAAGAAATCATCTAAGGTCCTGAAATTTCAAAAAGAATTTTGAATAATCAATGAACTAAAATATTTTCATAGCAGCAAAACTGTACTCATGTTAGAAATGTGAACATATATATTTTATAGTTAATCTATATTTATTCTTCATGGAGTTGTATAAAAAGAAGTGCTGATTGAAATGAAAAGAGTTATTAGATATAAAGGTGTTTGCACCCAATATATCATTAACACAATAAAGTTTAAATTAGAGTAATAGTCAATATTGGAAATATCATTTGAAATAAATCTGAGGTTCTCATCATTTCTGCTAATACTTTTATTCCAAGATGCATTTTTATCTGCTGTGCTCATCCAGAATAATTCTTATTTTCCTATAACTAAGGATTATTTCCTATAGATAAGTTTTCTTAAAAAACTCTCTCTTCTAATTTCGAACTAATGGTTCCCCAAGCCCCCAATAAAATTATATGCATTTTCTAGAAATTATAATTGAAAATCATATTTATATTTAATTATACTTTATATAAGGCAAAGTTAAATAAGGTGGTAATAAGATAGAAATTAAAAGATAAAAGGGTTTCATCTATTATTTGATCTTCACTGACTGATAAACAAAAACATTTTATCTCTTTGAAGCTAATTTACTGGGGAAAGAAACAAAGCTGCTTCTTCATAATCTCTCAATACCTCAATGTGTTTTTAAAGCTTAATTCAGTTGAGGATATTTAAGTCTAGAGCCAATAGTGACTTTTCATGCTGTTGGAAGAAAACTACCTATTGAATAGAGACATAACATATGAAAGCCCTGAAAAGATGGAATGAAGATGCAAATAACACAGAAAGTGCATCATAATAACAAATGCAAACACTTCATGATTGCCACACTTCAACTATTGTTATGAGACCTAGGTTAAATATGGACACGCCCTTACCCTTTAACAAATACTTTTAAAGAACCCATTGGTGATTCTGTAATTTTTAAAATAAGACTGAAAGAGTTAATATTCACTGTAGTTTCCAGAATTCATCCACATAAAACACTACCATTGTTATAATTAAGAGCCCTAAGCTATTATCTATCTATCTATTCTATGGTTTTCCCCCTTAAACTTGAACCCAACTTTGAAAGTGTGTTACATGAACACACTTAGTCAAATAAACTGAAGAAGCCCTATGCTTTATGTAGAGTATTAACCATTTGTTAACGTTCTAAAATAATGTAATGTAATGATCTACATAGCAATGTTATATCAAGTTATATCAAGTTACTTCAATTTTACCAACACTTCATTGAGATTTGAGATGGAAAAACCTATGAACACACTTGATTTTCTTTGAAATTGTGTATATCACCTTAGCAATTACCATAATATACTCAGTTCTAACACATTTTACTAAAGTAACATTTCCCTTACTAACTGACTTTTAAATGATCCATCAGAGTCATCACGCTTGAGGAATTTGCATGTTTAATAGTGATCAGATATTAGTAAAGGTCTGGTTCTCCTATTGTTAAACATATAAACATGGCATAAAACTTTCAGCATCTTACACGGAAATCCTTTTGCTTCTGCATGTGTGAAGGGGCACACAGTATGACACATGTAGAAAGCGCATGATCATTTAATCTGCATGGCAACAGGCAGGATACAATCAGCTCCTTCAGAAAGGCAATTTCATTATCTTACAACATAGCAAGTTCCGAGCCTTCCTTACTATCACATGGAGGTAGAGGAAAGACAGCTTCCGAACGCTCAGTTAAGAGCTCTTCTAACGACATGCTCTGGCGATGTGGAAAATCATCACATATATTCTAGAAACATCTGCACTCCATGTAAAACACATGTAGTTCAAGTGCTCACTGGTCCTGCATTGCTCAAAAGCCTTCTATCTGTCCTCTAAGTTCTTCCAAATGTTCGGTACACAGTTGTAACTTTTTAAATTGCTAAATAATGAAACTGAAATAAGACCTAATTTGGTCCTCCCAGACTAGTCAAGCCTGGTTCTATGGCACCATAAACTCTACAGCGAAATACAAAAGAGCAAAAGACTGGGGATGAGCAGACTACATTCAACAACCAGTTCTCTCCTCAAATAGTGCAAGGAACCCCTGAAGTTGCTTGAGCCTTTGCTGCTTTGTCTGCACAATGGGCAGCCTATTTTTCTCTGTTAACTTTCAAGTTAACTGATCAGAGTCATGCCTGTTAAGTTTTTAAATTCATGTGCAAAAGGCAGATTCTCGCTCCTCCTTGTTCTTGTTACCATAGCTACTGATGGACAGGTACCAAAAGGTAGCTTTAGAAGATGTTCGCCTCGCTATCCCCATGCATGGTGAGTGTGCTCAGGTAGCATGTGTCTCAAAACTCATGCAATTCTTGGGGAGACCAACAACCCACCAAAATGGCTAAAAAGTTTTGTCAACTTTCCCCTTCAATTTCACTTACAGGAAATTATTCCCAGAAATAACTATATCTATCTTAAGTCTGAGAAACACAAACTCGGTTGCATTCAAACTGATGTTTGCTTACTTTAGAATACACGCGTCCGCACTCCTTTATATTATAACACACTAATCAGACTTTCACGATGGCCATCTGCACTGTTTCCCCCGGCCTGTGAACCACCCACAAAATGTAACCATAGGACCGGTTCAGTTCATATCAGACTCTATTCTGCACAGGAAACTATTTTTTAAAACTCTTCATGAAAGGGAAAAAAAAGCTTCAAGAATTGAAATTTCTGCAGCTCTACTCCAATTACAGTTCAGTTAGCGTGCATTTCTTTTCTAATAAGGAAAGAAAAGCCAGTGTCTCTCCTAAAATGAGCTCCATACACATGTTTGGCCTCATCGTGATGAAATCTGGATAAACGCGTGTTAGGCAGGTTCTAGTTCCCCACGGCTCCATCTGCTGGATGCGCCTCCATCTCCTGCTCCGAGCGGTAACCCGGAAAAGTAGCACCAACTAATTCAGCAGGTGGCTTCCCCAGGCTCAGGCGCGTCGCTGGAGAAACTTACTGTGACTTTTTAATTTTTGTTTCACTAGGAGTCCCTATAGCTGAGTAAAAACAATTAAGAACCCACAATTGCCACTAAAATACTAAGGCACAAAAGATACGTTTCATAGGAGATACAATACAGACAGGAAGGAACTCCTCTATCCACTGCAGCTTGCGCACCGCTTCAACCCCGCTGATTTTGACATATGCGTCCTGGCGGCGGCCAGCTAATCTAGAAATGGAAACCTTAGGCATAAAAGTTTTAAAGCGATTGATGCTTGCTGCATGCCTAGCGGCTGTATGCACCCGAATACCCTGAATACCGCAAAAGAAAAGGGTGCCTCGCCGAACCATTCACCAGGCGATCCATCGATCGATCGATCGGGGAGCTTTTGGCTTTTTCCTCCGCAGCCTGTTTGCAGGCAGCGCCGGGGTCGGGTCCTCAGACCAGACTCGTCCTCCTGCTCCGTCGCTGATGGGACAGGTGCAGCTGCCGGCGCCCCAGGCCGCCGCGGTCCCCGCCGCCACCGCCAAGAAAGGGTTACTCCTCCCGGGGAGCCAAGTGGCTGCAAACTTCGCCGCCTGGCAGGCAGCTCTCCCTGCGAACTTGCAGCTCCCTCCAGGCCCCGGGGCCAGGGACGCAGTCGCCGGCATCACAGGGCGCATCGGCAGGGCAGACCCCTCCGGGAGGGGAGGGCGGAGATTCCTCCCGGACCGCGATCCCCCTCCGGCCGGGAACCCCGCTCCCGCGGACCTGCCCCCACCCCGGCGGCCCTTCTGCCCCGCGCCCGCGTCGCCCCGAGAGGCGGAAGGCGGCTGGCGACTGCCACCCGGCGGGGAACCCGGCGGGAAGACAAAAGTTTTGGCAGCCCGAAGGCCGGCCGCCCCAAGGGCCGGCTCTCCCAGGGAGCCGAAACACTCGCCGTGCGGGGGGGTGCCACGGGGCCCA
>NW_005871202.1:829311-873235 GCF_000147115.1 Myotis lucifugus | reverse complement strand
GTGCGCGCGGGCGGGGCGCGGGGCGGCGGGCGGGGGTGGGGGACCCGAGTCCGGGGAGGTGATGGGGCGCCCCGGCCCCGAGGACAGGGCAGCGCGGCAGCCTGGGAAGCGGGGCACCTGCGCGACACCTCCCGCCCCGGCTTCTGCGCGCCCAGCCCCGCGGCCTCCTCGCCCCGAGGGCCCCTCCGGGGATCAGGCTCAGCCCCAGCCCCCCGCACGCCGCCCACCCGCTCTCTACTCGCCCCGAGGCCCGTCCTCACCCCTGGGGGCGCCCCGATGCGCGGCCACCGATTAGCCAGGGAGCCCCAAGTTTGCAGATGTCGGTGGTGGTTTGGGGGCTCACGGTCAGGCTTCCCCACTGCCCAGCCGCCCTGCCCCCGACTCCCCGGAAGGTGCGGATCTCTGATCCCGGGGCTGCAGGGCCCTATAGATAGCCCCCGCCCCCCCCACCCGGAAGGAGGGTCCCCGCCCCGCCCCCCGGGGCCAGGTGGGGAGCCTGGGCTGCCCCTCCACTCCCACCACCTGGGTGCGCTGGCGGCGCGGCCCCAAAATAAACTCCCAAACCCGCCCCCCCAACCCGAGCGCCGGGGGACATGTCTCTCGGTGACAGTACCTGTTTCTCAAACCTTCGGGAGAGGCGACCTTAACGCCGCCCTCCCCACCCCGTTCCACCTGAAGGGGCTGGAGAGAGCCGGTCCGAGTCCCTGAAATCCGCCTCCCACTCGCTTCTTCCCGACCCCGCCTCGGAGCAGCTTCCCCAACGCAAGCCCTTCCCGGGCTTTCCTTTAGGTAAACCCCCGCTCGGGTCATGGTTGTTTGTTTGTATTTCGTTTCCGTTTTGGTGCTTTTTAAGAAGGCTTCATGATTCAGATGTGAAACGGAAAGAAATCGAAAGGGAAGTGATTCTACAACCGAGCGAGGTGAATAAACGGCAGCCCGTGAACTAGGCGCCAGCCCAAAGCCTGGACCGCACATCTCAGCCCTGATTTGGAAAGCTGGTTCCTTCCCTCAGGATTTGCCCCGCAGGGTCCTGACCATCTGGGGCTATTTTTCCTAGGACCCCGGGATAGGAACGCTGTGACGCTAGGGTGCTCGCCATTACCTCTTACACTGAGCACTATACATTTTTTTGGCTTTCTTTTGTGTCCAATAATATCTAACCGTTTCTCTGAGATGTATCCATTAGATTCCCATTCCTTAATGGTTTTCTTAGAAATTTCCTGGTAAGTGCACAGAAGTACTCCTCCAAGAGCTGATATTTTGCATGCGTTCCATTTTCATTGACATCTGGAATAAGCCCCCCAGAGGTCAGACAAGGAACAGGTGAAATTTTGAATTGGGAGGAAGTGGGGGGGGGGGGGGATACTCATCCTCTCAGCAGCTGCTCCAACTGTAATGGACATTTGAGTCACCCCTTATTTGGTGAAAAATTTACTCCAGTTTTTTTTTTTTTAATGTGAATGCATACAGGCAAGTCGCACGTACTCCCTTTGCCAGAATGCCGACTTGTAATTTGCAACCAACGATCTATCAGTGTGTGTGTGTGTGTGTGTGTGTGTGAACACATGCATGTGTACTGCAATACATGTTATTAACATCTAGCCTAACTCACCATAGTATGTGGTCATTTAAGTTACAGATGTGGAACCTAATGTTTTTTGTAAAGATATTTTTGAACCCTGTGTTAAAACCACATACATTCATTGCGATTTTGAGCACTTAGTTTTCATCCTAAACCATTTCCGGGTTTCACAATGGCCATGGAGAGTCACCTAGACATGTGGTCCTGGTAGTTAGCATGCTTCATCTCTTGCTTTGGCATTTGCCCAGCATTTGTAACTCCTGTTACTATAAAAACCCCTCATACTATGCACTCATCTTTGACGCGCACATGTGCACATGATGAAGCTGAGGCTCTCTGTCCAGCCCTCCAGGATGGAATGTCCCACGCTCGCCTCCGCTGTCACAGTTGAGAAAGAAGGTTCCCAAGGAACCCCCTACCAAACCCCCTCCTCACCCCCTTTCTCCAACTCTGGCTTCTTTAACCGCGGCGTTCAGGATGATGTTGGGGCAAAGATCAGGGAGCCTTTGGACAAATTCTTCAATGACACCCCAGGTAAGGAAGGGCAGGGCAGGGTGCTGGGAACCAATTCCAGTATGTCATAATTTATTTAAGAGTTTCATCAAAAGGTTGATGAGACTTGGGGACTCACCAGGGTTGAGTCACACATGTAGTCACCTGTTGGGAATGGCTAAAGGCATTTCCCCAAACCTGAATAGGAAACTGATTGTGGCTGCTAGACAGCTAAAGGGCATCTTAATCTACATGTTATTGCCTCCTACTGGCCAAACACCTGAACAGCCATAGGCTATTCCCCAAACTGACAATGCTTCTGTACCCTTTGAAACCTTACCCTTTGAAGTGTATTATCTCCTCCTTGCCTTAGGACAAGTTGTGTTAATAAAAGCAAGGGTCCTAGACAAGGTCGGAGTCTTCAGTTCCTTTAGCTGAAGGTCCTCTGACCCCCAATGCCTTTCAAAATTTCATCTCGTCCGGACTCCTTATTAGTCCCCGGATTCCAGATTCCTGAGCCCTTCTTGATGCTGGGACAAGAACCCCGGCAGCAGGGCAGGCATATTAGCTGTTGGTGAACTTAAGGTTACAGAAATCGTGGGCAGTGAGAAAGCTGATTCGCCAGAGAGGTCAGCACCCTTTCCCTTCATCTGTCAGGAGACAAATAACAACTGTGCCAAGAATGCCTGTGCCGAGGCCTGTGGAACGAGCTCTTGAATACAGTCATCCTTAGAGTCCAGGTGTCCAGACACTCTGGCCTCAACTTCACTCATCTCTTCCTTCCTTTCTTTTCAAATTGGCCGCATTTGATTCTTCACTGAGTTTCTTCCTTCCTTCCTCCCAGGGACCCCTGCAGATGCTGTTCCCGCTGCGTGGAACACGCCCATTTTCTGCAGCCTTCCACCCCAGTGAACAGACTCATCTTCAAGCTCGGCACAAGGTCATATGCTGAGGACGGCCAACACTTCCTTGATTAATTCTGGGTCACCTTCCTTTGTTTTCAGGGCTCCCTACACTTTTCCAGCAGAACAACTTACAATGTCTTATATGTCAAGTTATTTAATGGATATATCTTTTCAGCTTTGGAGTAAAAATTCTATGACAGGAATTTTCCTTATATTTGCCTGTCACACAATAGTTGCCATAGTACATACTTATAAATCAGTAGATGGGAAAAAAAGCAGTATAGCTCAGGGAGGCAGAGCCTTGAAGGTGGACTGCTGGACAACTGGGATGTAAGAGGGTGAAAAAAGACAAACCACTTAATTTTACCCAAGTTTATTCTGTTTCACCACTCTTATGGAAATCCCTGGCATTTGTCAAAATGTTCTATACCTTCAAAAATAAGACACTTTATTTTATTGATACTTTATAGGGAGGAAAGTACGTTTTAAAAATTATTTAAGAAGCCCTGGCCAGGTGGCTCGATTAGTTGGAGCATCAGAAAGGTTGTGGGCTCAATACCCGGTCAGGGCACATACCTAGGTTGCGGGTTCCATCCCCGGTCAGGGGGAGTGATGGAAGGTATTCTATCACATCAATGTTCTTCTCGCTCTCTCTCATTTCCTGTCTCTCGAATTAATAAACATGTCCTCAGATGAGGATAAAAATAAGCATAATAACATTACTTAACAAAAATAAAATAGAAAAATCACAAAGAGAGAAGATAAACATAACATTCTGATATTCTAACTCAATAAATCTTTATTCTCAATTTTGTGAGACATTTTCTTTGTTTATGATTTGAATTTCTCCTTATTAATAAAATATTCAACTGATTTCTTAATTAATTATAGTGTGTTCTGCACAAACGGGATGTTTGGGAGAAAATTTATATCAATATTAATACAGAGTATATGAGTAAGGAAGAAAAGACTAATTGAGATGAAATTTAGAAGGTAATATTAAGTGATCTATTCTGAGATAGTTATATTACCACAGTAGTTACCACAAAAGGAAAATTGATACGGCCTTCTGATTTCAGGAGGTCCACGGAAGTGATAGAATAACAAAAGTACCTTTTAAGATCAGAAGTTTTGAGAAAGTCAGTAGAAGATTTAGGAAGTGGTAAGGATGCCAAAGATGGAGTTTCAAAGCTGTGTGAATGGTCCATGAGAATAGGAAGTGAAACTTAATGCTCAGAATCTCCAATTTTCTGATTTGCGGTGCATGTTATAGGGGAATGATTTGGCATTAAACAAGAGTGGAAACCTGAGTGTTAAGCTTTTATGACATTTTTGATTCTACAGTTCATGGAGTTAGTGGTATTTTTTTCACTGAACACATCTAAAAATGCTGTACATGAGTGTTTAACATAAAAGGAAGAAGGAAGGGTATGTGTGTGTGTGTGTGTGTGTATATATGTACACATGTCTGTACATGTGTGTATATGATATATCTCTATATATCTCTATATGTCTATATATATCTATCTATATCTATATCTATATCTATATCTATATCTATATCTATATCTATCTATATCTATATATATTTTAGAGACCCAGTGCATAAAATGCGTGCACTCAGGCAGGCCTGTACCCTCTCACAGTCCGGGAGCCCTCAGGGGATGTCTGACTGATGGCTTAGGACCTCTCCCTGTGGGGACTGGGCCTAAGCCAGCAGTCGGACGTCTTTAGCACTGCCATGGAGGTAGGAGAGGCTCCCGCCACACCACTGCGCTCGCCAGCAGTGAGCCTGGCTTCTGGCTGAGCACTCCTACTGTGGGAGCACACTGACCACCAGGGGGCAGCTCCTGCATTGAGTTTTGGCCCCCTGGTGGTCAGTGCACATCATAGCGACCAGTCCTTCTGTGGTTCAGTCCATTTGCATATTAGCCTTTTATTATATAGGATATATAATTTAAAATACATATATAATATTTATTTCTACTAAAATTATTTTGAAGACTAAAATTTTGGAAGCTGTGAATGAAAAGGGAGAAGAGAAATCAAACTCAATAAAGAATTGGAATGTCACAGATGGAACCCTGTAACCCAGAGCCCAGCATAGACTTTTCTACTAGCAACTGCAGTCTATGGTCACTCATAATACAAAAGAACACACAAGGACTTTAGGGGAAAGAGAAGCAGGAAAGGAAATTTTATTTTATACTCTATGAAGGAAACAAACACTGAAACAACTAGGGTGAGGAAGAGGGGAGGCCATAGAACACTTTCTTTGGGGGTACACTTTGATGGGACTATTTTTATATCTTCCTTGGAATAATGTCTACTCAAGGTCATTGCCTTTTTTTTAAATTGGGTTATATGTTTAATTGCTGCTGAGTTGTGGTTCTTTATTTATTCTAGTTCTTAATCCCTTATCAGAGATATGATTTGCAAATATTTTTTTCTCATGGGACCTTTCAGTCCGCAGGCCGACACTCTATCCACTGAGCCAAACCGGTTTCGGCAATGATGGGACTATTTTTATATCTTCCTTGGAATAATGTCTATTCAAGGTCATTGCCTTTTTTTTTTTTAAATTGGGTTATATGTTTAATTGCTGGTGAGTTGTGGTTCTTTATTTATTCTAGTTCTTAATCCCTTATCAGAGATATGATTTGCAAATATTTTTTTCTCATCCTGTGGGTTTCCTTTTCATTCTATTCACACTGTCCTTTGAGACAAAAGTTTTTTTCATTTTGATTGTTTAAAATTTATCTATTTTTAATGCAAGATATATTTTAAATAAGAATTGAATTTAAAAACATGATTAAAAAGGGTCCACATTTTAAATATAGATATAACCAATATTTTCTGTGCCTCAAAATTTTAAATGTAGATTGGTCAGTATTGCCAATGTTGTCTTTGCTTCATGCTCCAATGTGGCTCACCCCAGCATTGCTCTGTGCGTTCTCTACACTACACATTGTGGAACATAAAAAGTCCAATGGGTTCAAGCACCTCTATTGACACAAGTGGGCAAATCATGTAGCAAATATTCTATAGGAAGGATTGTTCATTTTGAATAAATAGTACCAGATTAATGTGAATTCACAATTCTCTTTGTTTGGATTTTCTCTATACTAGGAGAAGATAAGCAATAAAATTCAGGCGCATACCTGCAGCTTTTTCCCCCTTTCTGTACACATCTGATTATTCTTCTTGGTTAGAAAGTATTCTCATTTCTTGCTGAGAATCACAACCAGAACACTGCCCCAGAGTGACATGCCCAGACAAGATGCCACAGTGGAGCAGGTGGCAAAGGCCTTAAAAACCTATTTTGTTTATACCATTATGCTTAAAGCTTTCCCTGACTCAAAGATACCATACTTTCATATTATATAGGGAAATAACAAATCAAGAAGTGTGCAATATTCTGAAAGCTCATGGAAATTTTGAGATACTGCCCAGCCAGCATGGCTCAGTGGTTGAGTGTAGACCTATAAACCAGGAGGTCACAATTCAATTCCTGATCAATGCACATGCCTGGGTTGGGGGGGTCAATCCCCAGTTGGGGGCATGCAGGAGACACCCAATGAATGATTCTCTCTCATCATTGATGTTTCTATCTCTCCCTCTCTGAAATCAATAAAAGTCTATTTTAAAAAAAGAAAGTTTGAGATACTAACAGGTGACATAGATCTCTTTCTAAAGGCCAGCATGTGGCACCCTGAAGGTTCCATGTATCTTAACCACTAGCGGCTGCATGCAGATTTCCCTTGCTAAGGAGAGCGTGCACGTCTCTTATCGTTCTACTACTCTGTACCTCTACTTCTGCAGAATGAAAACAATAAACTAGATTAGTATGCATTTTCTTCTTTGTAGTGTTCCCATGGCCAAACACAGAGACCTTCTTTTTTAAATGGTTGGATCAATGGTTGACTTTGTTTTGAAGCTTGTATTTCAGAAGGTATTTGAAAAGAATGAATTGCATGCTCTTAGCATCTTTAGAAATCAGTCCTCAAAGACCAATGCGCCACTTGTCAATCTAGTAGACAATGCCACGGAACAACAAAGGGCATGGAAGTTGCTTGTGAACTGCTGTGAGCGAGAGCAGTGTACCTTCTCCACAGATGAGAAGAGAGGATCTTCTTGACAATACAAAATTCCAGTTTATAAAGCTATCTGGGGCGTCTTAACTGTTCTCTTTCCACAGGCAGAGTGAAATCGTTCATGTGGACTGCATGAAGCTCCAAGGTCATTAGGAGAAAGTGATAAGCTTAGCAGTGACAGAAGTGCTTTGTATTTCATGCAGGTGTTTGCCTATCAAATGGATACAGGTTAAGACAATAGACTCCTTTCTGCATTTTCTGTCATTACTAGTATATTTGGAAAGAGATCATAATATACCAAATATCCTCTCATTCTCTTTTGGAATTAAGAGCATACCGACCATGCAATATATACTTTCATCTCACTATAGTTATTTTTACTTTCAGGAATTGAAAAAAGAGGAGAGAGATAGAGTGAATTGTCTATTATTTCTTCAAATTATTTTAATTATAAATTATATTTGAAAATTTCAGGATTATCACAAGAAGTTTTAGATATATATAATTATGTAAATATATAGATATGTGTGTGTGTGTGTAAAGTTAATCCAAGATTGAACTTCAAGCCAGAAATATATATTATTATGAGTATATGAAACTTTTAGAAATTCATAATCTGCATTTATTGTGTTTTTATGATATGTATTAATGGTTTTCATTGAGACTGACATCCACAGTAGAGAAAATATTTGAAAAATAAGATTTTTCATGTTTTCTTTAAATGTTTGAAATATATTTACTTGTAAAGACAAGAATCTAAGATATTACTTAATTTTTATATGTTCATCTCAAAATATTTATGTCACAACAAGACTTAGTTATACATATGTGTAGTAATAGAGACTGGAATTGTTTTATGCAAGACACACCAAGATATAGATTTTGTAGGTACTTGTGAATTTCAGATATACTCTACTGATATAATTTACTGGAATTTCAATTATCTTGAAAAGATAAATAATTTCTTCAAGTAACTTAATAATCAGAGTTGTCTATAAACTTGTAAATAGTGTGCTATGTGAGCTTGTTAATTGGTGTACCTTGCTGATAATTGACACTAGTACATACAATTATGAAAACACATTGCAAGTCAAAGAAAATCTCTACACTGAAGAAAAATATCTTAAAGTCAAAAAAATGAACAAGACAAAAAATGTACTTTGCATTGCATTCTACTGATATGTGGAAACTGTTTATATTTGACTTGGAATATAGTGACTTATTTGCCATATATATTTTTATTTAAATAATAGTCAAAGTTATCACAGTTTTTAATCTATGACTGTTGAATATTATATCACACTTAAAAGGGTTGTGTCTGTTTCAGCATTTTATATAATTCTCCCAAATTTTCTATGACTTTTGTAGATTCATTTTTGTTATTACATCTTTAGTTTTTATGGTGTGATTTGATCTAATATTTCTCAAAGACAAAACGATTAGGGAAGATAAAGTCTTGATTAGTTAGAATGTTCCAGAATAGCTATGTATAATTAATTACATTTGATTGGGCGTTAATTGGCAAAGCTTTTGTTTCAATCGTTTATCAATCTTCTGTAAGTATGTTAGAATAGTACCTTGCCTAGTAAATAAAATATAGTAAACATTCTCAGCAGCATGATTTTTAGCAAAGTTTATTCATTTTTGAACATAAATTGAGTTTCTCCTGTGTTATAAAATAATTTGAATGTTAGAAATAAAAAGATGAAATAAGTCTTAGCTTCCTATTTCTTGGTATCTGATGTTTACTAGTAGATATGCAACGGTTATGTTGGGAATTACTATGCAACATACACTGGGTAATATAGGTGTTACCAAACTTGTTAATCTTTGACAACCTAATAGATAAAAATGATATTCATTATAATTTAATATTAAATCATTTATTACAGTATGTTTGGTCATTTTCAACTTTTCATGTTTACTTATAGTGCTTATAGTGTGACCTATATGTTTATATCCATGTAGTTGGGATGTTATAATTTTTCTTACTGATATGTGGAAACTGTTTACTTTAGACTTGGGTTATAATGAAATCTTTGCCATATACATTTTTATAGAAAAAGAGTCAAAGTTATCATTATTTTTACTATGGCCTTTGAATATTGTATCACACTTAGAAGAGTTCTCTCTGTTTCAGCATTTTATATAATTCTCCAAAATATTCTACTATGGCTTTTGTAGGTCCATTTTTTACATTTACATATTAAGTTTTTATAGCGTGAAGTGTCATTATGGATACAAATTACTTATTTTTTATAGAACATTCTCATTGGTTTGAGAGTTGGTTAAGTTCTTTTGAATTTTGCCTTATTCTAGATTTCTAGTTGATTCAATGATCTGAATTTCTATTTCCACTCATTATTTCCCAGTACTAATTATTCTTTTTTATTATATAATGCCATAATTTACATTACTACTTACTGGTAAAACAAATACTAGGTCTCCTCCCATTCTAATTCCCAGTGTATATGTTTGTGTGCATAACTGATAATTAACCTACTGGAGAATGAGTAGTATTCCTGACCTGGAACTAATGCACAAGGAGATGAAGTGAGGTCTGGGGTGTATTTTTGGATCCCAAGAGAACACTGATTTGGGGCTCCATCCCCTGAGAAAACACTTGACCTAAATCAGACATCTAGGACAGAGCCTCATGGGCAGATTCTTGGGGGAACTTTCATAACCCCCCGGGGAAGATCAGAATGGGCGCCATGCTGGCATGTTGAGTTTCTCTCATTATGAAGTGAACAAGGTCGAGTGGAAGCCATGGACGGGTCACTGTACTGGCTTGAGACTGTTGTGTACAGAGGGCAGACGCAGAGCAGCTGCCTCCCGCTGTCCCAGCCACGGGCTAGGCCTTGTCTACTTCTGCACCACTTTCTGTCACTTGGTGACTGCTGACCCTAACCATAAACTCACACCCACACCTGAACCCCAATGCAAGAAAAACGGGCCTATGTCTGAGAGCGTCCATGTTAGTTTCTAATTGCTACCGTAACAAGTTATCACTCGTTCAGTAGCTGATACAAATCCATTAGGTATTGTTCTGAAAGAAGCCTGACATGGGTCTACGGGGCTGACGTCAAGGATTCAGCAGAGCTGTGTTCCTTCTGGAAGCTCTAGGGTAGGATCTGTTTCCTGTACTTCCCCGTTTCCTGAGGCCTCCTGCATGTCCTCACTCATGGTTCCTGACCCCGTTTTTAAAGCCAGCCATGTAGCATCTTAACATCTCTCTCCCCTGCTTCTGTCGCCATGCAGCTTCCTCCAATTGTAACTCCTCCCACATCTCTCAGAAGGACCTTGGTCATCATCAGGTCCGGCCACTTAACCCAGGCTAATCAGCCCGTCTCAAGACCTTAACTCAGTGGTTCCCAACCTTCCTAATGCCGCGACCCTTTAACACAGTTAATCATGTTGTGGTGACCCCCAACCATAAAATTATTTTCATTGCTACTTCATAACTGTAATTTTGTTGCTGTTATGAATCATAATGTAAATATCTGATATGCAGGATGTATTTTCATTGTTACTAATTGAATATAATTAAAGCATAGTGATTAGTCACAGAAACAATATGTAATTATATATGTGTTTTCCGATGGTCTTAGGCGACCCCTGCGAAAGGGTCGTTCAACCCCCAAAGAGGTCGTGACCCACAGGTTGAGAACCGCTGCCTTAACTGAATCATGTCTACAAAGTCCCTCCTGCCATGTACAGAGGCTCCTGGGATTAGGATGTGGACATATTCAAAGGTCATTAAATCGGCCCATCACAGGGTATGACAGGACAAGAAAGGAAAATCAGCCACACGTTTCAACACGTATCTCCCTGAAATACACTTCCTAGAGGAGTGAGATGGAAACTTAAAAATTGGAACACATGAGGAGACTCAGGAGCAGTGCAAATGCACACACACACACACACACACACACATATGCTTACGCACATGCCAGCATACCCCCTCCACACACGCCCTCCACACACACACCACACATAGTTACACATGTGCCAGCACACACAAAACGTCTTTCCAATTAAACAATTTAGTAGGATATTTGATGGAAGAGACCAAACTCAGGCCCTGAAGTTCAAGGGCAAAAACATAAGGTGGTGGACCTCCTGAAGGACAGTAAGGGGACTGTAACACAGATTCAGGGAACGCGTCATAAAAATGATAGGCACTCGAGGAAGATGAAATGGAATAGAGGGGAGAAAAGCAGTCATTAAGTAATGGGAGAACAGGAGACCATTCATCTGCTGTTAAAGAAAATAGACCTGAAACCAAAGACGCATATGCATAGCCCGTGGACATGGGCAATAGGGTAGTGAAGACCCGCAGGTGGGTAGGGAGGAAAGGAAGGGGGGGGAGGGGAATGGGAGATATCTGTAATACTATCAGCAATAAAAATATATTTTAAAATGGAAAAAAATAGACCTGCATATTTTTGAAACCCCCTGAATGATGAGGACCGGGTAAAACTCTCAACAGCACAGGCGAAAGCACAGATTCCCCACGGAGGGAAACCTACCGGTGTTCGGGGTTCTCTTTGCAACATTGGAAAAGAGAGAGCAGTGAAACAGCATCGACACACTCATAAAACCGTGAGCAGATGATCCCGGGCCCAGTAAAGATGGTACTCAGGTGTCGGGGAGAAAGAAATATTTGGAGACCATGTAGGAAATCATAGAGAATATAATTCATGTGCTCTGTCCAAGGAAAGTGCTGTAGAAAAGACTCAACAAAATAAAGATTTGATCTGAGGTAGAAACTTCAAGATGCGGAGAAAGAGAAAGCAAGGACGGGAGGAGAGCACCTCATTTTCCGGCCTCAGGGACGTCTGCATGGAACTGGTAGTTAGTCTCCTGGAGAATGAATGACTGCCCAGGAACAGGCAATGCCATCCCGCAATAAGGCTTTCCTAACAGAAGGGACAGACTGTTGATGACATTGTAAGTACCACACAACCAGCGCCGCATCAGAGTCTGGGGAGGGAGGGAGGTGGGTGGAGGCATAAAGGCTTTCCAAAGCTGGCATCTGGCAGAGGAGGGTGGGGGAGTGCAGAGAGGAGCAGTGAGAATGTTCAGAAAGATGGACGTTACCTGGACGGTACAAGTACCAATAAAACAGAGCATCTTGGAGAAATAATACATAGCACCTGGTTTTGAAATATGCTGAATCATATGGGTCTTAATCCATGGGCAGAAAAAAAAGAAAGTGGTAGTTACTGCCATGAAGAAGTAGAACTTTAATGAGGGAGATTTTGGAAAGTATCAAACCAGGAAGCATTAGGAAAGCGATGGATGAAACAGCCTGTCGGAACAAGAACCTGGCAGGACACACGCCCCTCTGACTCCAGATCCTGAAGGTCCCAGCACGTGGCTCCCTCGTCCTCACAGCCCTAAGTGGCTGGTAGTCCTACGTCCTGTCTGCAACCCCTGATGCTGAAAGGGCCCTAAAAGCCATGGCCGGCCCCTTCCTGTCAGTTCACCAGCAGGCCTGTGGGAAAGGGGCCCCGCAGCCCACAGGTACATCTGGGCCCCAGAGATCCTGAAAGGCCCCCTGTACCCGGCTCCAGCCCCTCAACAGCCACTGTTTGCCTACAGTCCTGAGGGCTCAGGGCCTCAGCAGGAGACATTCCCACCTGCAAACTTAATGGATAAATTAAATCAAATCAAATTGACACAGCTGTTAGGGTTGGCAGAAGAGCACAGGAAACAGTTATTATAAGTTTACTAGTAGCTCTGTGCACGAATCTCTGTGCCAGTAGGTCACTGCTGCCCTCCTGTAGCTCTCTGCCCACTGCCCCACCCTCCTGTAGCTCCCTCGCCCCGCCCCTCCTCATAACTTGTTGCCCTGCCCTCTCCTGTAGCTCTCCACCTCCTGCTTGTAGCCAGTAGGTCTCTGCCACCCTCCTGTAGTCCCCCCCCTACCCCCCCCCCCCCATAGCTTGCTGCCCTGCCTCCCCCTGTAGCTCTCCTAAGCCTGCTTGTACCTCGCTGGCCCACCCTCCTGCTGATCTGTGATCTGGTCTTGACACACTTGGTCATTAAGCCTCGGGGCATAATGGCTAATTAGCATATTCCTCTCTTATTATATAGGATTGCAAATGTTTAAAGGGTAAAGGCATGGAAGACATAAAAAAGAGCTATACCGAGATTCCAGGTGTGAAAAGTATTCTGTCATTGATGAAAAATGCTCTGGATTGAGTGAACAGCTGATCAGATATTGCACATGAAAAGATTCATGAACTTAGAGGCGGGGCAATGAAAGCTATCCGAAATGAAATACGGAAGGTACAAAGAATAAAAACATAAAAAAAGCATCATAAAGATACGGGACCACTTCAGATGGTCCGGTGGGCGTGTGATAAGCCCATGATTGGTATCTGCATGAGGAGGGAGGGAAAAGATACAAACAGGAAATTTTGAATAAATAAATGCCACACATTTCCCCCAATTTAGTGAAAATTATAGGTTCAAGATGCACAAGAAACATGAAGAAAACTATCTCTAGGCACATTCTAATCCCAGTGCCCAAAGTGTGTGATCAGGAGAAAAATCCCCATTGGACAAAGAAGTCCCATTGGACACAGAAGTGCAGAGGTAAAGGTGACAGGAGACTTCTTATAGAAAACCATGTAAACACGAAGACAGCAGAGAAGTATTTTAAGTAGAAAAATTTTAAAAATGTTATCAAGCGAAAACTATACCAAGCTAAAATGCTATTTAAAAGGCTAATTTGACACATAAGAAACTAAAATAAATATAATTCATTCAACTACAGACTGGCAAGAAATATGTTTAAGGAAGTTCTTCAGGCAGGTTGGAAATAAGGACCTATAGAAAAGTAAAGAAAGCAGTAGAAATGGTAGCTGCAAGGGTAAATGTATTTTTCCTGTTATCTAGAGCTATTTAGCCCTGGCCAGTGTGACGCCATTGGTTGGACTGTTTTCCAGGACACCACAGAAGGGTGCTGGGTTTGGTTCTCGGTCAGGGCATGTACCCAGGTTGCAGGTTCAATCCCAGGCAACCGATCCATCTATCTTTCTCTTTCTCTCTCTCTCTCTCTCTCTCTCTCTCAGTTCCTTCCCCTCTCTAATAATCAACAAAATCATTTAAAATACAATTTACTTTAAAAACAATAACAGTAATCAGTAATAGGTTGTAGGTTTATAACATATATAAATGAAATATATTATAACAATAGCATAAAGGCCAAGGAAGGAAATTAAAAAAATATTATTTTAATGTGTTTATGATATATATTCTTCAGTGTATTATCACTTGAATGTAGACTGTGAAAAGCTGGTACTTTATACTATAAATCCCAAAGCAACAACTAAAATAACAAGCAACCACTGAGATGTATTTTTTAAAAAACCAAAAACGAAAGAAGATGGAATGGGTTAATCACAAATACTCCAAACGAAGGCAGAAAAAGATGAAGGGGAAACAAAACACAGGTGGGAAAAACAGAAAACAAGAAGATAGACTTCCACTTAATCATGTGACGTGTAAATGGCCTAAACGCCACGATTTAAAAGGTTATCGGATTATGTAAAAACAAATATGAGGCTGGGAGACTCAATATTTTAATAGGCAAATTATTACCAACTTGATTTATAGCTTTAACATAATTCCAGTCTTAACACCAGCAGGCTTTTTTGGTAACAGAATAAAGGAAAAATACCTACATTTCATTAGATGCTAAAAGAACATTGCAAAGCTTAAACAACCACATGATTAAACGCCCTTAATTTGATAAGAAGCGCTCATAAAAACAACAACGAAGACATGAGAGCCTCTTCTCTGAGCGGGGCAATGTGGGATACATACAAACATCCCACAACTAGGGACACCTCCACTCACCCATTGAGCAGGGCATGTAAATACTTTTTCTCCTCCCATTGCACAGGGAGAGAGCAGAGTGACCATCAGCCCTGGCTGTTCATTTTCTTTGTCCCTATCCTGCCCCCTCCCAAGGTGACAAGCCAGACTCCTGTGTAGGGTCAGGATTTTCTTACTCATTTGCCCCATCACAAACCCAGCATATCGTTCAAGGTCTCCTGCTGCCTCCTGGACACTTGGCGGCTACTTTTGGACACTGAAAACACAAGTGACACACCCTTTTCTGCGAAATGGGTGTGTGTGTGGGGGGGTAAATGCCTTCTATAGCTCAGAGGTTTGGGGTGAGGACACTGGAGCCATAGTGCCTAGGATTGAGCCCTGACTTCCTTACTCACATCCCTGACTTTTCCGCCTCTCTCTATCTCCATGTCCTCATTTTTAAACAGGAATACTAAAGGTATATGGATCTTATATACCACTGAAAGGGTGAAACAAATATATAAAGAACTGATAAGAGTGTCTGGCAATATTATTGTCACTACTAGTGGCCCAGCGTGCAAAATCACGCCCAGTAGGCTACCCGTCGCCCACTGCGGGAGCTGGTGGGAGCCGCTTCGCTTCCTAGGGAGGCGGGAGTGAGCTGCTGGCACCAGCGGGAGGTGGGAGTGAGCAAGCCTGCAGGAGGCGGGAGGGAGCCACTACTGCCCACGGGAGCACGGGGGGAGGGACCAAGAAGTGCTCCATGCATCTCCTGGTGACCGGTCGCACACACAGCCCCGCCCACCCACGTGTGCCTGCTGTGCATGGAGCCTCCCCCTGATCGGTTGTTATGGTGTGAGGGTGTGACAACCATTTGCATATTATCTCTTTATTATATGGGATTAGGTGCGATATTAGCTGTCAAAATTCCCTGTCCACCTTCCAAATTGGTTACCCTTTTCACATTCAGGAAGAAAGCCATGATGTTTGCAGATTTTCCTTCTATGGGCAACCATTAGATATTTCTTACATCTTTCATCTTTGGTAGGAAAAACACCCATAGACACCTACACACACATCTTAAGATGAATAACAAGAGTGTAATTCATCAATAAAATGTGTTTTTTTCCATTCTGTTTCCTATTTTAGATGGAGAATAGTAAAGCTGCAGATATGCTTTTAGAGTAATTTTTTACTCTTTAATGATTAACTTAGCTCCATGCCCACTTTTTACAAGTGCTATCTTGACAATGAATCCTCTCAAGTTTTTTTTTAGCCCATAATTTCTGTTTGTGGAATCAGATATGTTCAGGGACATCATAAGTGTGAGGAAACCACAGTCCATGAACATTTCTGTCTGCCATAAAATGGTCTCAAAATCCTTTCACCAAAATAATTCCACTCTTGGCTATTGTTGAGTGACCATATAATCCTGGATATATAAGATTTGGCTAACAGATAAATGAAACAATGTTGCTAATGAGTAATGCATAGCTCTAAATATCATTGAAAATTAAATTATCTGGTGGTTGCCAACTTGTCTGGTAAAGACGGCCTACAAAGAAGAGACACAGGAAATTCCTCTTGATTGCCACCATAGAGATGGTGTACGAGGTGTACTAGCTAATAATACAGATTTTTTTAATCAAGGAAATCATGATACTTTCAAGAGAAACATCAGAAGTGCTTTATTCAAAGTAATGTCCATCGCTAGCTACACATTTCCCCATCTTTCAAGGAATTTGTGGATACCGTCCCAATAGAACTTTACTTGTTTTGAGGCAAACCATTCAGAGACCAAATTTTCCACTTCTTTGTATGTTTTGAAGTGCTGCTCAGAAAGTGCGTGTGCCATCAATCAGAACAAGTGGTCATCTGAAGGAGCAAGGTCTGGTGAATATGGCAGGTGGGTTAATACTTCCCAGGCAAGAACTTTTAATGTGTTTTTAACCGGTTTTGAAGTGTGTGATGGTGCGTTATCATGAAGCAAAATTACTTTGCCGTGTCTTCTGGCCCATTCTGGTCGTTTTATGATTCTTTAAAGTGTGGTTCAAATTGACCTGGATGTTCTTTGTCTTTCACATAGAAATCATCACTTTTAAAGCATTTAAACCAGTGTTCACAAGTATCTTGAGATGGAGCATGTTCACCATAAGCTTCCCGAAGTATATGATAACTTTTAGCAGCACTTTTCTTCAAAATAAAGTAATGAATTAAAACTTCCTGCAAATGCTCTTTTTTTGGCACGAAATTTGACTTTTTTAAGTAAAATACCTATGATGTTAACACGTTCAGAAAATTTGACATATGAAGTTTTGAAGCTTGTTGTCAATACAATAAAATAGCATACATATCAAATCGCATATATATCAACATATGTGTAACTCCATCTATTGAAAAAAAATCCACATTATTAACCGGTACATCTAGTACTAGAAGGGACAGGCTAGATCAAAGCTTGGAAAGGAGATATTTGTTCAGAGGTCCTAGAAAGCAGTAGGGTTAATGCAGAAGGAAAATAAAAATAAAAATAAATGAATGAAGATCCATAGGTGACAACACATGAAAAAAACAAGAAGTCTATGTGGCTGGTTTTGGAGTTAAATCTGTGATCCTTAAAGTGTCCATTTTCTGTGGCAGCACGCTTTTTTCTTTCATAGGCTTTAAGGGTCATTATCAAGTTAGACTTTATTATCTTTCTCATCAACATGCACCAGGACCAAATATTGTTTATTGGCTGGATAATTGTCTAATAGTTGGAGATATTATTGAGGTGAGTTTACATTAATGAGATAAAAGAGTTTTAGATCAGTTTCTAAAGATGATGATAGTGGTAGCAGTAGGGAGAAAGGTTGCAATTTAGACTTTTTGAGCTGTGTCTTGAAAAGTTTATGATAAAGCTATACCCAGAGTGTCTCTTGGATGGTGGTAGGAGACAGAAGCTACTATGGCAATATTCTTCTGAATAGTAACTTGGGTAAACATGCTATAGCAAAATTCTTCTTAGGTGAGTGGTACAGCAATTCAGGACAGGAGTTTAGCAACTTATTTATTCTTCCAACAATATGTTCACTCACTACTCTCATAACTGGTCTTAAGTAGCTGGTAATATAGAAGCTCAGTGAGCAGAGAAGTGCCTTAATTAGGGCCTTAGAAGACTTAGCATGAACCAGGGATGTCTAGAATGAAATGATGATTTTGAATAAACCATACGGTATCAAAACTGGAAAAAAAACACACAGAACCAAGGTACTCAGGGATGAAGAAGGTCCAGCTTAGGGTGGTCAATCATCCCAGATTACCCCAAACTGAGCATGTTTTCAGGACATGTGACTTTGAGTTTAAAAAAATGGGAAAATCGTGGGCAAACAGGACAAGTTGGTCATCCTCGTTATTCATCTCATAGTAGAGTATTATCAGTATGGCTGCCATGACTAAAATGGCTTCAGGGCTCTGGAATGGCAAACCATCCAAGGTTGGGTCAAGCCAGGTAAGCCTCTAGAGCAGTGGTTCTCAACCTTCCTGCCCTTTAAATACAGTTCCTCATGTTGTGACCCAACCATAAAATTATTTTCGTTGCTACTTCATAACTGTAATGTTGCTACTGCTATGAATCGTCATGTAAATATCTGATATGCAGGATGGTCTTAGGCGACCCCTGTGAAAGGGTCCTTCGATCACCAAAGGGGTTGCGACCCACAGGTTGAGAACCACTCCTCTAGAGCCTTTCCACAAATGGAAGACAGCGTCCTTTAAAAATATGTAGTAAAGATATTTTTATATTTGTATCAGTTTCTTGCAACCTGATTGAGTTTGTTTATTTGTTTGAAAATTTGCTGTGAACTGAATATAAAAATACCAAAAGTTCAACATAAGCCATCTTCTGGTCTTTTGAGACTGGAATTCATGTGTGGTAGCCTACAGGATGTTTCTGTTAGAAATAGAGTTATTTTCTAGTATCTTGGAAATATTTGCCAAACTCATGCCCTATCAATGACATATGATAGAGTCTTCCAAGTGTTGGTCTATATAAAAGATGTGAGTAGCTCACAAATCTTGGTGCAGTAAAAATTCTCCAGAGGAGACGGACAGGCATAAAACAAATATATACCAAGAAGTTTCAACTTCTCTCGGGGGACTGGGATGTTTCTGACATTTTACCACTAGGAGCGGATGTTTAGACTGAGATATAGCGCCTACACTGTGAACTTCTGCTCCCATGGGCGGGAATCGACAGAGGGGTCCTCTCTGTTACAAGCACTCCTGTTCAACCGTGTGAGCTATCCACCCTGCGCTATGAGGAGGCTGTGGAGGAAACATGGTTCAATGTCTTTTTCCACCCTCTTAGACGCAGTGCTGGGTTTATCTCACAAATATCTAGCCAATACCTAGTAAACTTTAACAACAAGAAAGTAACTCTTATTCAAGATCAAAGCCTTTACCTAATGAAATTTCCAATAAATAAATAAATAAATAGATAAATAAAATTAGCAGGAACTAACAGTTCTCTAATCCTGCCAGAAATAGTGAACAGCTTTGCTTGAGCTCCTTGCTTGAACTGGGGATCAAGAACCCTGGAGAACTCTGTGGGCACAGCTTATAACATATTGTAAAGAGAGGCTCTTTGGGACTTTCCTGCCATCTTTCCTTTCTTTCTTAAATAGTATTTTAGCTACACGTCCAGGTAGGAATATAAGATTTTATAAGATTACATAGGAGAGGATAATTGGCTGGGATCAAATTCTAGTAGAGTTATAAGTGTAGGGCAAAATGTTTTGACAGGTTTTAGAAGTTTCTGCTCTCCCAGTGAATAAGTAGCTGGAGATCACCTGCTGACAGGGTTTGATGTTAGCTAAGTGGGCGCTGTGTGACATATTGTTGTTGATAGTACAGTGCAATTTGATCTAATAAATATTGGACAATATGCCATATGGAGGATCTAGTCATGGTGAGTGATCTTGAATTCATAATGGTACCAACTTGTCAAGCTACATAATTTTCTCTAGCTAGGTTCAGCTGTTCAGAAAGGAATAAATAAGTCAAAAGAACATAATTTTAAATCATAGACTGTGAAATGAATTCAGAAAGTGAAATATATAAAGACCAAAGATAAAAATACTATAATAATGGAAAATAAAAGCATTAATATGGTTAAATATTAAGTGGATTAGTTGACCTTGCGAGCTAGGAGGACAAAAAAATATAATACTTAAACTAGTGATTTGGGAAGTGGAGCCTTTGGGTACTAAAGTTAAGAACATAGAAAAATTTGTTCATAATGTTCTAGAAAGATAGGAGAAAAGGGTAGGATTAGAAAGTAATGTCAGAACTAAGGAAGTTACAAAATGTTATGCAAAGATAGACTGCCAAAGAACAGACTGCCAACCCAGGCTGAGAGTGTGGGTGGAGGTGAGGGGGGGCTGCATTCATCATAGTTCTTAGTTGCAAATAGCAGAACCCACTTGAGTTATCTTGAACAGAAAATGATTTATTAAAGAACCAGGGCACTACAGTTGGGTCCCCTCCAAGCAAGAATCTCAGAGCTAGGGACAGCACCGCTAAGAGCAGCAGACTGCCAATGACATGACTAGGCTCATTGTCCACGCTCAGAACCTCTGATGCTGGTGAATGGAAGCTCAACATAATGTGCCATGGCTGCCTTGAAGAACTGAATGCCTCTGTGACCCGGGTCACCTGTGGGTCAAGCCACTCATGCATCAGGTCGCTCACTTCTGCATCTTAGACTAAGGCAGAGGCATCTGCATAGAGGAACATCCGGGCACCTGCAGAATCCTCACTTCACAGGGCTCTTCCAACTTGTCAGCCCCACAAAAGGTGAGATAAGGTTAGAACGGGCACAAAAAGATGTCTGCCCCAAGGCAGCTTATATCTGAGCATTAATTGATGGAAAAAAATGAGATGTGATTAACCAAAGCTGAGTCAAATGGAGAGAGGACCTTGATTTTCTGGATTGGACTATTGTTAGCCAGATAACAGTGGCCACAGCAGGCAGATTCAGTAGACCGTATGTGCTCAGTTTTGGCGCCTTCAAATCTGAGTCTCAGCAGTCTGGGGGACCTGAGGAATCCTCTTTTATTTCCTCTTTTTATTTTAGGTGGGGCATACAGAATTTGTATAAGGATTAATCACATACCTAAATATAAGAGGTTAAGCCAAGCATGTCAAACTCGCAGCCTGTGGGCCGCATACGGCCTGCAAGGAATATTTTTGCGGCCCAGCCAATATAATGGTATGTAAGAAACATTTTAATAAACATTTCATAGCTTAATTTTTACAATATCCTGATATACATAATTATTAATAGCGAACTACAACGTTCGCTAATGACTGATTACTATAATCGTGTTGCATTCATTTCCCTTACGTTTGTGTTTTTTTGCGGCCCACATAAAATTAAACCTTGTTTATTTGGCCCGTGTTAGCCTTTGAGTTTGACAGGCTAGGGTTAAGCTATAAAATAAAATTAAAAAGTAAACCATAAGTGAAAGTCTTCATAACCTTAGGTAAGGCGACTATTTCTCATACATGACATAGAACTGTAAACTACACAAAGTAAATAAATTGGACATCATCAAATTAAACGATTTGCTTCAAAGGAAACCAACACGAAAGAGAAAAGACAGTTCACAAAATGGGATGAGGTATTTGCACATCGTATACCCAATGTGGGTCTTGTATCTAGAGTATTAGTATATAAAGAACTCTTACAACACAACAATAGAAGTCCACAAATGCAATTTAAAAACAGACTTAGCATTGTTTCAACTATTTCTGCCCCAGAAAAATGTGTGATGATAATGAAAGCTTCTATTGTTTCAGACACTCAAGGCCATCAGACAATTAAAAATATCTGAAGTTTCCTGTAGCTTGCCAGGTACCTCTCTTCTGATTTTTCATGCATATTATTTTATTAAAGAGCCCTCTTAAAAATAGTGTGTCTTAAAAAAAAAAGAAAAGCAGTATGTCCAAGAGCAAATCCCAAGCAAGAAGTGAGGAGGGGCCACAATACTAGTATTATCAGGTAGGGAAGCAAGAGATGTGGTTGGATTCAAACACTATATACCAAGGATTGCTCTAAGCCAGTGATGGCGAACCTATGACACGCGTGTCAGAGGTGACATGCGAACTCGTTTTTTTGGTTGATTTGTCTTTGTTAAATGGCATGTAAATATATAAAATAAATATCAAAAATATAAGTCTTTGTTTTACTATGGTTGCAAATATCAAAAAATTTCTATATGTGACCCGGCACCAGAGTTAAGTTAGGGATTTTCAAAATGCTGACACGCCGAGCTCAAAAGGTTCGCCATCACTGCTCTAAGCAAAGGAAACAGAGCGTCCACCAGGGGGAGCTGGCCTTGTGTAGACAGGTGAGTTCTCAGGCTCAGGGGAGACGCCTAGAGAGGCCCCGACTGAACAGGCAGGAAATCAGCAAATAGTGGGTAGAATGTTGTCTTCAGCGACACTTTTATGGAAATATAACTAAGGTGGCAGCCTAAAGTCACTTCACAAAGCTCCAGGAGAGTCACTAGAATCATGTGAAAACTGCGTATCAATTAAAATGTTTAACTTTCCTCTCCTTTCATTTCTAGGTCTCCATCCCTCTACCCGCCACCACACACACACTCCTCTGCACATAAACACACACCTTTACTCACCTGGTTCATGTTACCCCACTTAAAAATACAGCTCTCCAGCCCTAGCTGGTTTGGCTCAGTGGATAGAGCGTCAACCTGCGGACTGAAAGGTCCCAGGTTCGATTCCCATCAAGAGCATTTGTCTGGATTGCTGGCCGATCCCCAGTAGGGGGCGTGCAGGAGGCAGCTGATCAATGGTTCTCTCTCATCATTGATGTTTCTCACCCCCCTCCCTTCCTCTCTGAAATCAATAATTAAAAAAAAGAAACTAAAAAGCCCAACCTTATATATATAACGTAAGAAATGATTGTGTACTGTGAAAGTGAACTACAGTCATTTCATACTTAGGTTACTGTCTAATTTTACTTGCTGAAATATTTGTTGTTGAGAACCTACAGCACTTTCTGAAACTACGGTTGTCTTTGTTCCGAGCAGAACCGGATCACGTTATGTTGAATGTAATATGTACGACCTCAACGCTCACTGCCTCTTTCCTCAGCCACTTGCATTCTAAATCAACTTTAGCAAGTTGTCCTGATTATCTAGAAGCTCCTCTTCACTAGTAAGAAATACACACCTGTGGGCTTGTGCCCAGATGGCACAGAGAGAAAAGAAGCTTGAAAAAAGTAGATTAGAAAGGACTGATCACTTTGTCACTGATAAGAATTCATTAAAGACAAGTATTTTATGAAATTTAGAAAATCAAACGAACGCCTGCTTCCGAGGGTTGATTAAGCAGTTCTTTGTAGGGATGTATGGATTTGAAATGCTTTTAAAATCGTATTTCATTAATATAATTACCATTCAAAATTAAGTTACATGGAGTATCTCAATTTGTTGCTCATGGGATATGATCTCTCTTCGTTTAAAATTACATTATACTTAGGCAAGCTTCAAACTATCAGGTTAGCTTGTTTGGCAGATTGTTAGATTAATCCTCTAATTCACTGAAATATCTATTACCATTTTCAAAAGAACCGACTGTAATGAATTAGAGAGCTAATCACAACAATTTATCACTCAAAAGAGGTCATCACCCTTAGCAGAATAGTCTAGACTACCAGCCCACTACTGACACTTTCTTTATGTAAGAAAAAAACGTGCATTTTCTATATTATGACTTATCATGTTTTAATAAATTTAAAAATATACTAAGGAGCTATTCTGTTACAACATAGAAATCACATAATCAGTCTGCCATAAATATTCCTATAAAGTTATCAAAAACCTTAACAAAGAGCTTATAGAATGGCACAATACATTGATAATAGAGAATAATGATACAACCTTGCTGTAAAATTTTAAGTATTTATTAGAAAATCTGGAAAACTTGGACACTAATTTCTGCTATGATATATATATATTCTGACCTGTGTGTATGTACCTGAGACTTTTGCAATAAAGTGCCTACCCTAAGTCTTATAGGGTGTAGCCTTTCTGTGTTACTGCCGGTGCCTCTCCTACTTTATTCTCCTCATTCTCCACAGTCTCTCACATCACGGCCTCAGAGGGAACACAGACCTCAGTGTGGGTTCCAGCCAGGGGCCATTCTCCCCTGCAGACTGAACTTAAAGCTGCTTATCTTAGGGTATTTTAGACCTAACTGCTAGTTTATGCAGCATTTTCCTGCTCCACCAATCCGAATACCAATCAGAATGTTATTATGTATTCAAACATCTAATCTACACAGTTTTGTAGAGTCTGAATTTATTGTGTGTATGTGTGTGTGTTTCAGCTAGCCCTCATTTAGTGTTTTATTTCCTCATGGTTTGTGCTTTCTTTAAATCGCAAGCTTCTTTTGGCTGAAACTTGAGCTGTGAAGATGCTCTGAGGCCTGGGTTGAACAGACATCTGCCCTGAACACATGTATCCCTTTTTATTTCTCCTGTAAGTTATCCAAGTCAGAATTACTTTAAAATAATGATCACTTGGAGTCTTTTTAAACCCAAAATAATTTCACTTCAGTTGGAAACTCACAGAATATAAAAATAAAGTAAATCATTCCCCACCAAAAGCCAAATTTTTATTTTAGCCATTTTGATATCTGGATTTAATGATATCTCTTTATGGTTTTAATTTGCATTTCACTAATGGCTAATGAGGTGAATCATCTGTCTATCATCTTCAGTTAAGTGCCTGTTGATTCCTTTTGCCTATTTTATAATTGGATTTTTAAAATTTTTATTATTTTTCTGTTGAGCTTGAGAATTCTTTATGTAGTCTAGATATAAATTCTTTGTGAGATACATCACTTGCAAATATTTTTCTCTTAGCTTGTAGCTTGCAACTCCATCCTCTCCACAGGGTCTCCTACAGGGTGAAATATAACTTATGATGAGTGCCAATTTGTCATTAGCACTTTTATAAATTGTGCTTTTGGTGTCAATTCTAAGAAAATTTCAGCTGGTTTTAGGCTTCTAAATTTACTTTTATTTTTTCAAAGTTTTATAGTTTTACATTTTACATTTAAGTCTCTGATCTATTTTGAGTTCATTTTTATATGAAGCATGGGATTTAAGTTAAGGTTTAGTTTTTAAGTCTATGTATTTCTGACTGTGCCACCATAATTTTTTGAAATGGCTTTCTTTCCACCATTGAATGACTTTTGCACCTTGGTTAAAATCCAGTTAAGCGTATTTTTGTGGGTCTCCATCTGGAGTGTATATATATATATTTTCCATTTATCTCTATTTCTGTCCCTGAACTTGATTGCTATAGCTACACAGTAAGCCTTCCCAACAGATAGACTTATTCCTCCACTCTTGGCTTAAGATATGGTCTATCTTGGTGAATATTCTATAGGCCTTAAAAAAGTGTTAATACTGCAGTTTTTGAGTGAAGAGTCTATATATGTTAATTGAATCATGTTGGTTGACTCAATTACCCATGATTCTTGCTGATGTTCTCTTTAATTGTTCTTCCGTAGCTCTACCAACTGCTGCGAGTGAGGGGAGAAGGCCCTCCCCTGTGATTGTGGGTTTGTCTTTTCCTCCCTCCATTTGTAGCAGGGGACACCTCCTGTGGCTTGAGGCTCTGTCATTTGGAGCATGCACATTGAAGATGGTTATGTCTTTCTGGTGTATTGGTCCTTGCATCATTATTTAAGAAATAACTGACACTGTTCTATGAAGGCTTTTTTATTTGATACTAGAGGCCCGGTGCACGGATTCATGCACTGGTGGGGTCCCTCGGCCTGGCCTGCACCCTCTCACAATCCAGGACCCCTTAGGGGAAATCAGAGAGCTGGTTTCAGCCTGATCCTGCAGGCCCAATCCAGACAGAAGGGAGCCCGATTCTGTGTGATGAGTGCCTGTCCCCTGATGGTCAGTGCGAGTTGTAGGGACTGGTCAACAGGTTGTTCGGTCGTTTGGTCACTTGGGCTTTTATATATATAGATTACCATTCAAAATTAAGTTATATGGAGTATCTCAATTTGTTGCTCATGGGATATGATCTCACTTCGTTTAAAATTACATTATACTTAGGCAACTGCCTGGCATGTCATCATTCAGTCTTTTACTTCCAAATTATTAAAGTCATGCATTTGGCCCTAGCCGGTTTGGCTCAGTGGATAGAGCGTCGCCCTGCAGATTGAAAGGTCCCAGGTTCGATTCCGGTCAAGGGCATGTACCTTGGTTGCGAGCACATCCCCAGTTGGGGGTGTGCAGGAGGCAGCTGATTGATGTTTCTTTCTCATCAATGTTTCTAACTCTCTGTCCCTCTCCCTTCCTCTCTGTAAAAAAATCAATAAAATATATTTTTTAAAAAAGTCATGCATTTGTACTGAGTTCCATGGAGACAGCATAGTTAGGTCATGTTTTTAAACACACTGCCAACATCTTTCTTTCTTTTAGTATATTCACACCATTTAATTTAAGGTAATCAGTAATATGTTAGGACTTAAGGCTGCTATTTTATTATTTCTTTTTTTTCTCATTCATCAGTTTCTCTATTTCTTGCCCTCCTGCGAATAATTTGAACATTGTTTAGGGTTCAATTTTGATTTATATATAATATTATTTAGTCTATCCATTTGAATAATTTTCTTAGTGGTTGTTCTAGATATTACAGTATATAAATGTCAAATTACACTGGTATCAACAATTTACCAAACCTGTTGTCATGTAGATATCCTACATATTTTAGGTCCTTTTAACATCCCCACTTTTCAAATAAAGTTATCTCACTTTTATGTGAAATCTAATGAACAAAGTAAACACAGATTCAGAGACACGGAACATGCCATGCCACAGACTGAGGACTCTCAGCGGGAAGAGGAGGGGGAGGAAGAGATTGACCAGATAATTTATTTGCATATATGCAATTAAGTGAAGGCCTTGGGAGGGGGGGAGGAGGTCAATATTAAAAAAAAGGGGAACATCTGTAATACTTTCAACAACAAAGAAAATAAAACATAAATAAAATATAGTGAACTTACCACATTAAATTTTTTGCTTCAACCATCAAATGTGCTTTAAAAGCTGATAATAAAAATGATAGTTTATCATATTTTACCTCTATTGTACTCATTCTGATGTTCATTGCTTTCCGAAGTTCCAGGCCTCCTTCTGGTACAATGTCTTTTCTGGTTGGGAAATTTCCTTCTGCTATTCTCGATAAACAGGCTTGCTTATTACCAATTCTCTTATGTGTCTTCATTTGAAAATGTCTTCATTTCCCTTTCACATTCCTGAAATATGTTTTGGCTGAACGTGGTTGACATTTTTTTTTTCTTTCAACACTTGGTTTTCATGGTTTCAGATGACAAATTACTTTCATTGGATGCATAGTCCCCTAGGAGTAATATCTTGTGACTCTGGTTCTTTTCAAAGTGCCTTACTTAGTTTTTAGTATTTAGAAGTATAACTATGATGTATTTGGTGTGTATTTCTTCAGGATTATTCTATTTGGAGAATACTCAGCCATACTTAGATCTCTAGGTTTATATATATTTTTATAAAATTTTGGAAAGTTTCAGCCATTATTTTTTTCAAATACTTCTTAGTCTCTCGTTATTTCTCTTTTTATTTTATTTTTTAGTTTTATAATTTCTACTTACTTTTTTATCTTTTCAATTTCTTTCTTGGAATTTTCTTTGTTCATTTATTTCAAGATAACTCATAATTACTTTTAAAACCATTTTATGATTGCTTTTATGATGTCTTGTCAGAAAATGCCAATTATCTAGTTTATTTCTGTCTTTCCTCATTCACAGAGAGGGAGAGAGAAAGAGACAGAAACATCAATGATGAAGAGAATCATTGATCAGCTGCCTCATGGCACATCCCACACTGGGGATGGCGCCTGCGATCCAGACATGTGTTCTGACGCAGAATCAAACATGACCTTCTGGTTCATAGGTCGAAACTCAACCACTGAGCCACACTGGCTGGGCTCCTTTGTTTTGTTATATCCTGGGATTTGGGGTTGTAAGAAGGAGGACTTGGGAGGAATGCTACTGCATCCTGATGGGATACTTTTGCATTTTATTAGCCGGATATCAGAGTATATACATACCTACCACTACAACCTGTTAAACCAATATTTATTTATGAAGACTATTTTATTTACATCCTTAAAACACAATGACATTTTTAAACAAGTTCTAATAACTGTTGAATTGCATCCCAGAATCAGTTGGTAGAATGCCAGCATCATATATAGATATTTTGAAAAGCACACTGATGGGCAAAGAGGATCTGACTCTCAGATGTTGCTGGCACTGAGAGGGGTATCACGGTGGGTGAGTTATGTAGGTGCAATGATAACTGTCTTTCTTGAATGGTGTGACTGTAGGATAGGAATCCTTCTGTTCAATTCAGAAACTTTACATGCCTTCTCGTGGCACAGAAAAAAGTTTGAATGTTACAATTAAAAGTCCAAACAAAGTTTATATATAATATAATATTATAAAGTTTAATTTGCATTTTTTTATCCTAAATGTCCAACCAGCTCCTTTAAAGCTTGTCAGTTCACACGTTTGTATACATCTCTAGAAGGACAGAGACCCTGTCCTGATGACTCTGAGTTTGGTAGCTCACCTGATGTGCTACATCTTCATCTAACTTGTCCGCCACATCAACTTCTGTGTCCACAGAAAATAATAGCCCCTCGTGGGCTCCTCGTTTATTAGCTTGCTTCAAGTTTTAAATCCCCAACTCAATCGGTGAGTTATAGTTTATTACAGGAAATTACCATTTTATTGTAAACTTTTACACGCAGTTTTTCAAGCAAATTTATTTATTGTTATGTGTTATTGGCCTTCCCATGTCGTAAACAAAGTTTTTATGGAGCTACATGCAAACTGTACATTTTCCTGCATACAAAATGAATGTAACAACCACATTAATTGCTTGATGATCGGGAAGAAAAGTTTTAAGCTATTTTTTTTACATTGGAAGAGGACATTTTGGAACTTATAAGTAATCCTTTCATTGCATTTAGTAATCACTTAGGAAATTGGTTTGGACTTTTGGTTGAAGAGCAATACATTATAAGTTTTCTCATTTAAAATGGTGAGGAATAGGTAATTATTCCCTTACATATTTCACACTGAATGTTAGGTTTTTAGAATCAGATAATTTACATTAAGTGGAAGATAGATGGGTTCTGAAGTAATGTCTTGCAACAAAGCAGTTGATAAAATATTACAAACAACCTTTTAGGTACACAGCTGAACTTACACGTCAACATGGTTTCAAAATATGATTAGGCCTTTTCCCAAGTTGTAGGGTCAGGCTGATACTATTATGGTCCTTGGGGGTGTTGCCTCTCCTTTGTTTTGGTTGCACCCTGCTTTGTAGTCTTAGGGCCAATGACTGCCATGGACCAGAAAAAAAGAATTTGCTTCCATGTCGCAGAGGATGCTGGTTGCCTATCTGATCTACTTTGCCCGTGAATCTTAACTATCGAGCCCCAATTTTATCTGGTTGGCTATGTGTACAGCTCAAGACTACATTTCCAGCCATCCTCCCGGAGAGAAGCAATGGTGGAAACGTGCCTTCTGTCCACTGATTTGCAAGTGCAGTTATTGGGCGGGTAGGAGACTGTTGTTGGGAGCATGCTCTCTTCTTGCTTCCCCTCCTCTCTCTGCCAGAAACGGGGAGCAAAGGGATGTATCTCTCATTTGTAAGTGAGTAGCCTTGGTTATAAGTGCCTATGTTAAAGCTGGCAGAGCATAACTGTAGAATGAAATTTGCTTCATAAAAACTACTAAATCATGATGCCTAGCCTAGATTGCTTTTAGATTTTTTTTAACCTAAAAGAAAACTAATCTATTTGTGTGTGTGTGTGTGTGTGTGTGTGTGTGTGTGTGTGTGTGGAACGTACTGATATTTGGGTGTTTTTTGTTTGTTTTCTTACATACCACTAAACTTAGTCTTAGTTTATATAAATATGAGATTGCTGACTAAACCCAGGGCTTTCCAATTTATGTAAAGGGAGCCCTACAATAAAATGATCCCCCTTTCAGGATAAGAGAAGGGATGAATAAAATGGCTGTTTTTAGAGAAGGCTCCCTCACTTGGACACATTGGAATCTTGCTGGCCATTGTGGGAAATGCCAGGTTGGTAAACGACTTAAAGTAGTCCTTAATACAAACAAATTTAGAACCGGAAAAATAAGCTAAGATGGACACTATGTGCAGAATGAGATGTGTCTACCGAGGAGAGGAAATTTTGAAAATATTGGGACAAGATTGTTCAAGAATCAATGACATGAATCTCAGTTTTAAAAAAGCAGAATGAATTCCAGATAGCACAGATAAAAAAAAAGTTACACCTGACCCAGTCAGTGTTGCTCAGTGGTTGATCATGGACCTATAAACCACAAGATCAAGGTTCAATTCCCAGTCAGGGCACATGCGGGCTCAATCCCCAGTAAGGGGGTGTGCCGGAGGCAGTCCGTCAATGGAGAAGTGCCTAGGACTTAACATTTAAGAAGGCGCTCAGGCTCAGGGCTCTATGAGTGGAGACTCTGCAACCTGAGGATGAGGGCCTCCTTAAATTTTGAGCCTGATACCTTGCTGCCTCACTCCAGCCTGGACTAAGCAAGTGTTATAGCGGATGCATGTATGCAGTGAAAACCCTGCAAACCGGCTGCCACAGAGGTTTGTAAAGGCAACGCATTATTTGCAGCGATTCTTTTAGGTTACCTACACCTCGGCACTCTACTAAGACAAAAGGAGGAAATAAAATAGAGTCAGTTTTCCAAATATAGACAGTAAATCTGGAAACCAGTTACCCCAAACCTCTGGTACTCATCTGAGACAATTGAATTGTACATGTGTATGAACCGGTTTATTTTTTTTCTTTGTAGTTCAATTTCAAGTCAGTAAATATTTCAATTAGAGAAAGTGGACCCAGACTTTCTATGGGAGATAAATAGGTTTGTGGCAGGGTTTGCACACACACAGGCCCTCAAGCACCAGGAAGTCTGTGTGCAGGCCCTGTAGGCACAGTAGTGACCTACAAAAGCCATGCCTCCTTTATGACCTTCAACTTCCAATGTTTAAATACTGTGCTGGAAAACCAGATAGTTCTATTAATCTAGTATTCTGTCTTTTATAATTACTTTTTTAAAAAATACTCATCTGAGGGTATTTTTCCATTGGTTTTTAGAGAGAGTGGAAGGGAGAGAGACAGAGACAGAGAGAGAAACATTGATATGAGAGAGAAACATCAATGTGTTGCCTTGCACATGCAACACCAGGGTTGGGGATCAAGCCTGCAACCTAGGTACATGCCCTTGACAAGAATCAAACCCGGGACCCTTCAGTCCCCAGGCCGGCACTCTTTCTGCTGAGCCAAACCAGCTGGGGCTTATAACTACTTTGAAAGCCTCTGTATATAAAATGCAGTATTAAATGTTTCTGTTTCTTCTTAATCTACCCTTCTCCTCACTAACTACAAACAACGAGGAAACAGTAATACCAGCAAAAGTAATAAAAGCTCAGCCTTGCACCACAGAAACGAAAATGATTCTAATCTGTGGCCATTCTTTCCAGAAAGATGGAAGATGGCAAGGTGCTATTGACAAGTTAATGTGGTTTTCGCAGCAATAACCAGCCAATCACCAGTGAGCCCTTGAAGGGATGACAAAAAGCTGCAGTGATTGTGGGTGTGAGGATACATCAAGTTCAGAGGCAAACCCTACTGGGGTGCAACCAGAGGGTCGTTAAGCACTGGGCAGGGAAAAGGTGAGGCCAGCAAAAACTAAAACATTTATTTGAAAACTAAAAAGGAATCCTGGCCAGCATGGTTCAGTGGCTGAGCATCAACCTATGAACCAGGAGGTCACGGTTCAATTCCCTGTCAGGGCACATGCCCAGGTTGTGGGCTCAGTCCCAGTGTGGGGTGTGCAGGAGGCAGCCCATCAATGATTCTCACTCATCAATAATATCTCTATCTTTCTCTCCCTCTACCTTCCTCTCTGAAATCAATAAAAATATATTTTAAAAAATAAAATAAATAAGGAGGGAGATCCAGAAAGACCAACTTTGATGGTTTACTAAATATTTTATTTAATTCATTCTTTGGCATAGGACTGGTGCTCTGCCTACAGCCTTACTGTCTTTAATTTCTTCTCTTGTTTCTGTAATGACTTTTTTTTTCATCAGAATAATGTGTCTGGAACAATGCTAACATGTTGCAATACCTAACATAATATTTGCAACTAATTAATCCTATTACTTCCTTGAACGCAATTGGCCTTGATATAGTTATAACATTGTCTACATGAAGGCCAGAGATATTGTGGATTGTTTAGTTTGTAAATGAATTGGTGATTAAAATATAGAAATAACCACACATAGTTACATGGGCAAAAGAAAACCCTTTCTTGCTTTGTGTCAAGATCTGTCATAAAGAATAAGAAGGTAGCGAAAGTGAAGAAAATGTTCATTTCTGTAGCAGGTTCTTGTATTCAGGGAAGAAGTTTGTTTCAAGAGAGCATCCGTTGAAACGGCTCCTACCATTTAGAAGTGTTCCTGAGAAGCCAGATACCTTTACGCCTTGCACACCCCCACTACCCTATGTGCAACTTGGGGAGCATGACATTTTTGTTCCTGAGGAATCTGAGAATTAGGTTTCCTGAGCTGCCCTTGGTGTCTCTGTCTAGCATTAATCCTCAGGCTATGATTACACGTGGCTAGATTTAATCAAACACTCATATTTACTCAGGGGAAAAATAAAACCATTGTGCATAACTATGGGTACCAGAACCCTATTTTAAAAGTGTTCATTCATAAAAATAAAGTACTTCCCACTTTTGAAATTGAGTCTTTCTTTTTTAATTCTTTATTGTTTAAAGTATTACATAAGTCTTCTTTTTCCCCCATTGACCTCTCCCAGCACATGCCCTCACCCCCCTACTGTCTGTGTCCATTGGTTATGCTTATATGCATGCATATGAGTCCTTTGGTTGATCTCTTACCCCCTCACCCCCCACTTTCCCTCATAGGTTGGACAGTTTGTTTGATGCTTCTATGACTCTGGTTCTATTTTTGTTCATCAGTTTATGTTGTTCATTATATTCCACAAATGAGTGGGATCATTTATCTTTCTCTGACTGGCTTATTTCACTTAGCATAATGCTCTCCAGGTCCATCCATGTTGTTGCAAATGGTAAAAGTTCCTTCTTTTTTACAGCAGCGTAGTATTCCATCGTGTAGATGTACCACAGTTTTCTAATCCATTCATCCACTGATGGGCACTTAGGCTGTTTCCAGATCTTAGCTATGGTGAATTGTGCTGCTATGAACATAGGGATGCATATATCCTTTCTGATTGGTGTTTCTGGTTTCTTGGGATATATTCCTAGAAGTGGGATCACTGGGTCAAATGGGAGTTCCATTTTTAATTTTTTGAGGAAACACCATATTATTTTCCACAGTGGCTGCACCAGTCTGCATTCCCACCAGCAGTGAAGGAGGGTTCCTTTTTCTCCGCATCCTCTCCAGCACTTGTCATTTATTGATTTTTTGATGATAGCCATTCTGACAGGTGTGAGATGGTCCCTCATTGTTGTTTTGATTTGCATCTCTTGGATGATTAGTGACTTTGATCATGTTTTCATATGTCTCTTGGCCTTCTACATATCCTCTTTTGAAAAGTGTCTATTTAGGTCCCTTGCCCATTTTTTGATTGGATCATGTATCTTCCTTTTATTAAGTTGTATGAGTTCCCTATATATTTTGGAGATTAAACCCTTATCGGAGATAACATTGGCAAATACATTCTCCCATGCAGTGGGCTTTCTTGTTGTTTTGTTGATGGTTTCTTTTTTTTATGTAGTCCCATTTGTTTATTTTCTCCTTAGATTCCATTGCCCTAGGAACTGTATTGGAAAAGACATTGCTACAATAAATGTCTGCTATTTTGCTACCTATAGCTTCTTCTAAGATTTGTATGGTTTCCCAGAAATGGACATATTCCTAGAAAAAATAAAAGCTTCCAAAACTCAGTCAGGAAGAATCAAAACACCTGAATAGGCCGATAACTACTGATGAAATTGAAACAGTAATAAAAAAAAAAAACTTCCAGCAAATAAAAAGCCCTGGACCGGATGGCTTCACAGGGGAGTTTTACCAAACATTCAAAGAAGAACTAAAACCCATCCTTCTCAGACTATTCCAAAAAATTCAAGAGGAAGGCACACTTCCAAGCTCATTCTATGAAGCCAGCATTATCCTAATCCCAAAGCCAGATAAAGACACTAAGAAGAAAGAGAATTACAGGCCAATATCCCTGATAAACACAGATGCTAAAATCCTCAACAAATTTCTAGCAAATAGGATTCAGCAGTACATTATAAAGATCATACCCCATGAACAAGTGGGATTTATTTCAGGGATGCAAGGCTGGTACAATTTCCACAAATCAATAAACGTGATGCATCACATAAACAAATTAAGAGACAAAAAATCACATAATCGTTTCAATTGATGCAGAAAAGGCTTTTGACAAAATCCAGCACCCTTTCCTGATAAAAACTCTTAACAAAGTGGGAATAGAGGGATCATACCTCAACATAATAAAAGCCTTATATGAAATTGAGTCTTGGCATCAAAACTTATTTTATAGACATGGACAGGAATATTTCCTAACGAGAACAGATACTGAGCTTACTAATATAGTCCTCCACAGTCACAATAAGACCTTATTCCTTTGAGATCCCTGAAGGCCAGAATTCTTTTGTTTTTTGTAACATTTACTAAGAAGGAGGAAATCATTTTTAAAAAATATTTTTATTTATTTCAGAGAGGAAGGGAGAGGGAGAGAGAGAGAGAGAAATATCAATGATGAGAGAGAATCATTGATCAGTTGCCTCCTGCACATCCCATACTGGGGATTGAGCCCACAATCTGGGCATGAATGTGCCCCGATCAGGAATCGAACTGAGACCTCCTGGTTCATAGGTCAATGTTCAACCACTGAGCCACGTTGGCCTGGAAAAGAAATCATTTTTTATCTTTCAATATGTTGTCATTTTAAGGTAAAAGTGTTAGAGTTTTCCACCTCCCTGAATCATGCCACTTCATCCGAACCACTATTCAATGTCAATATCAAGTGTCATGATTTTTATTAATATATGAAAAAGTATTTCTCCTGAAAACTATCCTTCCAATACCACTTTGTTTCCAATTTTCATCCTCTTTTTAAAATGTTCTCTCTTAAAATTTATGATTACATGTATTTATGAGTTGAAAATAAAATTGTAAATAAAAATTTCCTTGATATTAGTAATTTTGAATAGGCAAAGTAACGTTTCCTATTAATTTATTAATCTTACAAATAATTATTAAACATCAAATACCACTCTAAGGGGAAAGACAGATGAATAGCCCTATTCCTCATCCTATAGCGTTCACAAGGAAATAGATAGGGGAAGCCCAAAAAGTAAGTTATAATGTAATTATTACAAAAATATAAATTACAGAAATATAATAATGTTTAATATTATGTGGGAGCACAGAAAAATAATTGGATATTTTTCATTTCTTGCCCCCTTTTAATCACTACCAGACCTGTTTTTGTTTTTTAAAGTTTTTAAATTTATTGATAGAGTGAGGAGAGAGAGAGACATCAATTTCTTGTTCCACTTATTTATACATTGATGGGTTGATTTTTGTTTGTGCCCTGACCGGAGATCGGACCTGCAACCTTGGTGTAGCGGGGCGACTCTAAGCATTGAGAAACCCAGCCAGGGCCCAGACCTTGCCTTTTCTCTTCATGAAATGTATCAAATTGTTCCAGTAAGCATTTCTTTGTTCACTTGTCTTCCCTACTTTTCTACAGTACTAATCAGTGGGGCATACTCATGCTCAATTAAAGTATCAAACAAGTGATGTATTTTTAATACTATATTTATTTATTTCGTCCACAGAGCAAACACTAGGTTTCTGACACAGACGCAGACTTTAAAGGCAGTAAATGTATGGGTTTCCTAAGCTACATTTTCTCGTTCAGGGCAATGAGGTTTGGTACAGATCCCACTGGTGTAACTATTTGGCTCATTGCCCGAGCAGAGAAACCACAGAATTATAAATCTGGGGCTTTCTATTGTAATTGGTACACACCTGCCACCCACTTCTGATCTTTCTAACAACAACAAAATCTCTCCAAGGGAAGGCAGAGCAAGTGACTGGTTTAGAACCCTTGGAATGTAAATGCATAACTTTACAGAAATAAATCTCTAAAACCTCTGGACTTCTCTACTTATTCAATTGTCCTTTAACTTTCCAACGCGTGTCACTTAATTCAGGTTTCTAATAATTTTTGCTCAGAAAGCCCCTGAGCATGAAAAAATAAAAATATTTATGTGGCTTCCCAACACGAAGGGAAGTGTTTCTAAGAAATAAAGAACAGCAATGAACATTATTGATAGGCATGTTGTAACAAACCAAACCAACTGTATCCTTCGCCTCCCTGTCTGATCCTATTTTTTGAAATATTCCCATTCAATTTATTTTTATTTGGATTCTTTTCCCCATTAGCTTGCTTTATATTTAAAGGATTCAAATGAAAATGATGAAGTAGTAACTAAATGTACTGATAACTTATTGTTGTTTGTCCAGTTTTATTTGTGACACATGGAATGACCATGTGTGTCTAGGAGCAGAGATAGAATAAAAGGACTGAATAAGAATGATATGGAAATCAAATATATCCTTTAAATATGTCATGGGATTTTCTATGCCAGTCTTTGAGGGTCAATAAATATGTGCACGGATATAGGAGGGTATTACACTGTGGATATTGGGAAATATTTATATATTTTTAGTATGTTTGTAAAAGGGCCAGGGTGAGAGATATGGAAGAGGAAAGCATGGGTTGTAGTCTGGGGGAGCCACTCTGTTTTGTCAGATTGTTTCTGGTTTCTCATTTGGGACACTTTGGGGTTGGACTAGATGCTATTCATTGATATGTGAAATTACACGGTTAGACTAGACAAAATTGTGAGGTTGTGATAGATAATATTTAATATAATTTTCACTCAACAGTCTATACATTGTCTTGTTTTACACACACACACATACTCTTTAAGAAACAAAATCAGAAAAATAAACTCACTGAAATGATTAGAAGGTTTAGTAATAATCGGTAGGTAAAGAATACTGTTAGTCTTTTCTCATATACACATTCCATATTTTAGAAAACAGATTGTAATGTTACATTGTCATTCATTTTTCAAATTTGGAGCAAGAGCAAGGGTTTGAAAAATAAAATTTCATTTACACTTTAAGACGCCATGAGTTATTTTGTGGAGATCGAGTAGTTACACCTAACTACTCAAATAGGGAATTCCACATTACATAGGCATGGGCATGTTGGAATATTTGCTATTATAACTTGAAGTTATAGATTTACATGTAAAAGTATTATATTTCAAATGAGAATTGCCTCTGAATATTTTACAGGACTCAATAAATATTAAATGATGACGTCTTAAGATTCTGGAAGTTAACATGTCCCTTTGTCAAATAAATTTCCATGTGTGTTCGGATCGGCCATTAATGATCACTGGTGAGCAGTGAAAAGATACCGCGGATCTTCCCCGTAAGTCCATCCTCTCTAGAACAGTGGTTCTCAACCTTGGCTGCACAGTAGAATCACCTGGGAATCTTTGTAAAATCCTGATTTCGGGGCCTCATCCTCCAGAAATTCTTTTTCTTTGTTACTAATGTTGTGGCCCCACTCCATAACAAAGAAACAGAATTTCCAGAGGATGAGGCCCCGAAATCAGGATTTTAAAAAGATCCCCAGGTGGTTCTAATGTGCAGCCAAGGTTGAGAACCACAGCTCTAGAAGATTAATTGTATGATGATCGTTGTGGCCTTGGCACAAACAGAACGAAAAATACAAAACACACTCAGGCAGGTGTACCCACACACAGGCAGCCATCCACATGCACATACACCCAAACGGACAACAATTTAGGAACTGTTTCATTCATTATGTCTGGAACCTATTTCATTTTTCTATGGTAAACATTTTCATATGTTTCAGAGGATCACCCGCAGGACAATAACAGAAAGACAATCTGACAATCGGCCATAAACAGAATTCTAAGATGCCCCTAAGAGACTGCCCCCTGGTGGACAACCAGCCTGAAACCTGGAGACCGAATGTCACGGATTGGACCCCAGGGCCTAGGCCAGCGGTTCTCAACCTGTGGGTCGCTACCCCTTTGGGGGTCGAACGACCCTTTCACAGGGGTCGCCTAAGACCATCGGAAAACACATATATAATTACATATTGTTTTTGTGATGAATCACTATGCTTTAATTATGTTCAATGTATAACAGTGAAATTGGGGGTCACCACAACACGAGGAACTGGATTAAAGGGTCGCGGCATTAGGAAGGTTGAGAACCACTGGCCTAGGTGATGCACAGGCACGGTTGGCTTTGAGAAAGGGAGATTCGAGAGGGCATCCCTGACCTAAAAGGATGAGCCGTTTAAAAGCAGAGACCGCCCTAACCGGTTTGGCTCAGTGGATAGAGCGTCGGCCTGGAAACTCAAGTATCCCAGGTTCGATTCCGGTCAAGGGCATGTAGTAGTGGGCACATCCCCAGTGGGAGGTGTGCAGGAGGCAGCTGATCCATGTTTCTCTCTCATGGATGTTTCTAACTCTCTATCTCTCTCCCTTCCTCTCTGTAAAAAATCAATAAAATATATTTAAAAAAACAACAACAAAACAGAGACCTTCCCAGCTGGCCCCAGAGGAAGACGGCAGAGGCATACATGAGCCGGGGTGGCTTTGGCTGGAGGGAGGGTTTCCACTTGGGGCTTCACTGATGGAGGAGCCTGGTGGCGAGGATGCCAAAGCAGCCTCTAGTGCTGAGAATGGCCAGGGCTCACGGCCACCAGGAAATGAAATCTGGCCACAACCTGAACGAACTTGAAAGCGAATTCTTCCCCTTCGCCTCCAGCGGAGCACAGACCTGGTCCTCCCACAGGACACTCCGCCCGTGACCTTGAAGAGAGAGGGCAGCTACCCTGTGCCTCCCTCCTGAGATGCAGAGCTGGGAGCTCATAACTGGGGGCAGCTTTCAGCTTCGAAGTTTGTGGTCACTTGTGATGCAGAAATAGAAAAATCATACAAAAGCAGGAGAAAAAAGCTTAAAGTGCTAACTTTTAAACATTTTATAGAACAGTTAGTATTTGTCAGATAACAAGCTGCATCAAGTTTCTCAATCTGAACATGAAAAATAAAAATAATGGTGTGGAACAAAATTATGGCTCTCACTGTATTTTTTCAGGTTTCTTTTGTATAATGCCAGCTTGTTTTATTTTTGTCATTTCTTGATATGATCAGGAAATTATATATTTTTTCAAGATTTAAAAAAATATCTTTCATTTTTATATCAAACTAGAGGCCCAGTACATGAAATTCATGCACAGGGCGGGGGGGGGGGGGTCCCTCAGCCCAGCCTGCACCCTCCCCAATCTGGGACCCCTAGGACATCCCTCTTGCAATCTGGGACTGCTGGCTCCTCACTGCTCCTCACTGCTCGCCTGCCTGATTGCCCCTAACCCCTCTGCCTGCCTTCCTGATCGCCCCTAACTTGCCCCCCTGCTAGCCTGATTGCCCCTAACTTGTTCCCCTGCCAGCCTGATTGCCCCTAACTGCCTTTGCCTTGGCCCCTGGCCTAAGTCGCAGTCTGGCCTCCCTCTGCGGGTGGCAACCTGGCGGATCAGGGGAAGGAGCTGCCTCCATTACCCTGCTGCTGCTGCCACTGCAGGCCTGAGCCTGGGCCCTTGGCAGCTGCCTGAGCCTCAGCCTTTCACAGCCATTGCGGCTATGTCCAGAAGGACGTCCAGAAGATGTCTGCTCTAGTTAGCATATTACCCTTTTATTAGTATAGATATTTTAAGACATTTCTATTGTGTTAATAGTATTTGAAAAATTTGGGGACTTGAATGAACACTAAAGGAAATTAGGATCTGAATATTTAAGATCGTAAACACTGGTTCTAATTCACGTGTTGCAGTGTTATGATAGTATAGCAATATAACATTTAAATTAAAAAAAAATCCTCACCAGAGGACATGCTCATTGCTTTTAAAGAGAGGGGAAGAGAAAGAAAGAGAGAGAGAAAGAGAGAGAGGGAGAGAGAGAGAGAAGGAAAGAAGAGAAGAGAAGAGAAGAGAAGAGAAGAGAAAGGAAAAGAAAAAAGAAAGGAAAAGAAAAGAAAAGAAGAGAAGAGAAAAGGAAACATCCACCAGTTGCCTCCAGTATGCACCCCACTAGAGATCAAACCCACAGCCTTTCAGTGTACGGGATGATGCTCCAACCAACTGAGCCACACAGGCCAGGGCCAGCAATACAATAATTTACTGAAAGTAACCCTATAATGTTTCAGTTAAATTTCAACATGAAATAACACAATTAAAAAGATAATTTAATGAATTCACTCCCTGAACATTTTCTGGCTACGGTCAATGTATGTAACATCTTTATTGACCCAAAGGTATTTCTAAAGTTTTGCCATTGCCCAGTATCTATTAACATGAAAGAATTAAGAGTTTTTAAATAAATCAAATACGTAAACAAGGTATAGCATATCTATTACTAGTAAGAAGAAATGGTCTCAGATTTTCTCAAAAGTAGTTTTAACCAATATTTTAAAATTTTCTTTAACATAATTTGTCAAGTTAAAATAATATAACAACAAAAAATACTAACTCAGAAAGTTATAATGTAAAATAGATACTATTTTAAAATATTTTCTGGCTTATTCATTATTTCATAAGTAAAATAATTTCTCCTGTAACAGTTCAAATATCTACTGATTATTATGCAAACATTAGAGCAAATTGAGTAAAGTACTCCCACATCCTTGCTGCTGTAACTTTTAAAAAATGTGGAGAAAATAGTAAAGCAGTGTGCCAAATTTTTATCTCTTTAGATAAGAAAGAACAATGGGCTAATCACACAACTTTTAGTAAATTGATACTTACACTATCTCGGCTTAGAAATTTAAATTCCATAAACAGTGTAGCATACTTCTTTTCTGAAGCCACGTCTCCTGCATTTTATCTCTCTATATTATTTAATATGCTGCACCTTAGTTGAGCTAAGCCACTATTCTGAAGCAAAATTTTAAAAATTAGCACTGGGAAACTTTGAAAGTACTCTCTGCCAAATATCATTCTGCCCTGGTCATATTTAGGGCACTACCATTAGTGTTTTGCTGTAGTTTTATTTTAACTTTTTTTTTTTTTACCTTAGTTATGACCTTGGGCATGAATAAGCTCATTAAAAATTAAATTGCTTATTACAGCCTGGCATCACTTTCCATTTTGATCAGAAAGCACAATAGGTTCTTTGAATGGATTTACCTATGAAATATTCTAGTAATGAGAACAGAAAAGGCAAGTTTAGTGACTTTCATGCTGGAACAAAAGCTACAGAAATGCCATCAAGGGAGTGATAAGAACCATGTTAAATGGCAAAAATAAACTACAGATTTGTGATATTAAAATTTGGTTTTCTATCGTGTTAAGTAAACCTCTCTTGAAAATAAAGTGAATTTCAGTTCTACAAAATGATGTTCTGCCATTAAACCTACATAACTGATAATGTTTAAGTTTTCATCTCTCTCCTCCCTGCCCCAAACAGGAGAGTACTAAGGCAACCCTTGCATAATTCCACTGGAAAAAACAAACAAACAACTGAAGTAGGGAGCATTAAAATGCTTTCTAAATTAGGCATTGGGATATGCTGAAAAATTTATTCTTTTTTTAAAAAATTTAGTTGCTGTTATTTCACGGTTTAAATTGTGTTACAACAATTTAGGTTGGTGTAGCTCCAATCCTAGAGTTAGAGTGTAATTTATAGGGTTCTACCTGTTCAGCATATGCAGAGAGCAATAAAGTAAAAGCAGAGTGAATTATATCAGAAGTTTATAGCAATTATGTATGAACTCAAATATTCTAAAAACTTGTACTTGCATTGAGACTTCCTCATATTTACAGCCTAGAAATTCATTTGCATTTGAAATGAAAAGACTCCGCACTTGGGTTTCCATTGTATAGATGAGTATGAAAAGGGTTGGCAATAAAACATATTTATGTTTACGTCCTCTATCCTTTTAGGGCCATATCAGTTTTTCTGGAATGACTATACACGTATAGTCCTAGATATTCCTTTGCATTAAAATGAGTGTTTTTCTATTCTTTCTTTATTTCTAGGTAATTGTATTACCTTTTGTGTAAAGTTTTAATATATATATGTATATATATATATGTATGTATGTATATATTACTTTTATGATACAAAATAAGCAATTTGAAAACACTCCTTAATTTTTTATGATGTCTTACAATAAAAGATAAGAAAAAGGTAGACAGCTACAAGTATAGCTAGAGATGTAGATAGGGAATCTATCAACTTGTAGGGTGTTCATGATAATCAGTTTTTCATCTTGACATGTAGCTGTAACATTTTTCTCTTCTCATATTCTTGTTTATAGTTTATTTTGGCTATTACAAGTTTTCATTATTACAATTATTACTCTAACACACACACACATACACACACATATAAATATGTGTGTGCGTGTGTAAAAAGCATTATAGCTTTTTACATACAGTTATATTGTCCCACAAGATAAATTAGCAATAGTTACATTTCTCTATCAAGAAGAATATATAATTCCTAGTTTGTTAACATACTGATAAATTGATTTATAAAGCCATTTTTTAAAAATTACAGTGAGATAAGATAAACATAATGAGTATAAAGCTCTCAATATTTTGTTGTTACCAATACTCATATGATATCAATAAAGCAACATATATTATTCCTTAACTAAGGTGTTTTTAAAATTATAATTGTTTCTATACCATTTGTCCAGGTATCTACTAGAATCTATAATATTTTATTAAACTCTATAAATATACTTACTAGCCTATGCTATAACATGTTTCCTAAACATATAAATTAGTCCTTAGTCTTTTGTGAGTTTTAATTATGCTAAAATTTTAAGGAATTAAAGCAACTGGACCATGACCCATTTTTTCTCTCCTTCCCTGTGGGACATTCTCAGAAGGAAGGCAGGTGACCCAAGCTAATCTTCTTGAAAACCAGCTGGTAATTGGACCTCTTGGCAAACAGACTAATTATATTGCTATGAGGAGCGTCTTTATCTATGGAATGCTTTTTAGCACAAGAGCTGCAGTTAGGATTGCTTTTGGAAAACAAACCTAGAATCTGTATACTTACAAGGCATTCTCCTTGGGAAATGTCATGTAGCTGCAACAGTATGATTCATAATACATTCCCTCTGGGTGTGATACATCTGATTAATCTCTTTTGAGTTCTCATTTATTACACCAGGCCAAGGAGCTCATGTGAATATTTCCAATTAGTCCAAAGTGGTTCAGAGGAAAAGGTCTAAGGAATCGCTCCATTTTTAAGTTCAAAGTACTTGTAATTAAGACTTGACAGAGCCACTTGCCACAAATACTGAAGTCTGACTATTGGAATAGGAGACTGATTGGAACTGACCAGGGATTGACCTTGAGCCCCAAACATCTATGGGAAATAAGCCTAGCTCCCAAGGCTTCCTTAGAGGCAAGCACGGAAGATACTGAAAGAGAACATCCTGAAGGCAGACGTGCTACCATCCCCAGGGACATTTCCGAACTGTGATCAAGTTGAGTCTGCTCTGCAGCTTCAATTCTTCCCCATTCTGAGTAAAAGTGCTAAGCGAAATAAGCCAGTCAGAGAAAGATAAATACCACGTGATCTCACTCATTTATGGAATATAATGAACAATATAAACTGAGGAACAAAAACAGATCCAGAGACAGAGAAGCATTGATCAGACCATCAAACCTCAGAGGGAAGGTAGG